>NC_066634.1:6356803-6672782 GCF_025201925.1 Gopherus flavomarginatus | reverse complement strand
ACTAGGAGGGTGGTGAAGCACTGGAATGGGTTACCTAGGGAGGTGGTGGAATCGCCTTCCTTAGAGGTTTTTAAAGTCAAGCTTGACAAAGCACTGGCTGGGATGATTTAGTTGGGGTTAGTCCTGCTTTGAGCAGGGAGTTGGACTAGATGACCTCCTGAGGTCCCTTCCAACCCGGATATTCTATGATTCTATGTGACATACAGATAGATTGTCAATATTCAAAACTTTAGAAACAAAATTGATACATGCATACAAATAGGATAATCATATTCAGCAAATCATATCTTTTTCCATAGACACCTGACAAAACATATCTTGTGCAAGATGCAACATAATTATGTCCAAATTATATTATAATCATACCATTATGAAGAATATGGCGTGTAGTGTCACAGGGCACTGCAGAACCTTTTAGTCTTGTGTAATTTTTAGACTTTATACTTTCCTGATTTGGTTCTCTTGGAGAAGTAAAATCCAAGCCAAACCAAGTTATGTGATAAAAAGGTACTTTTTTACTTTGCAGGCTACATTTATAAGAAGCACAATAAATAATGGTCATCACTTTTTAATATTCCCTTTTAGAAAGGTACCTGCTGGAAAAAAAGAAGGCCCAAGTGGCTAAAGGCATAAATAAAAGACTTGAACAAAAATCAACGTGTGCTTTATTGATGCACATTTTAAACTCATGGCAAGACAGATATGTTCTGAATTACCGTGTGGTCTGAAGGGGCCTGTGGCCATGGGCCCTGACCAATTGGAGGGGGCTCCCACAAGCTGGAACTCCAACCTCCACCCTGCTCCTCCCCTGTGGTAGGGTGAAAATATTCCCTTTGCTCTCCCATGTGATGCTGGCCCCCCGAGTCCCTCTCCCCTCCCCATTGTACACCTGAGAAGAGTGAAACACCAAGAGGTCAAGTGAATTGCTTACAGTCACGCACAAAGTGAATCAAGTATCACTGCTAGTTAGAGAACTCAAGAGTCCCGACTCTCAGCCTTGAACACTGACCAATAAACTTGACTGTTTTAATACAGAACCTCATGTCTCACCTACAACAATAGTTGGCACATAGGCAGAGTTCTCTGGCATAATGCTGTGTTAGTCCGGCCTGCAAGGTCTCTTGGCTTGGGGAGTCTCCCTGCACTGGGCCCTCTCCTCGTGTCCCCCTGCGCTCTCCCCAGCGGCTCCCTGCACCCGGCTCTGGACTGCTCCAGCCCCAGGAGTGCTGCAGCTATCCTCCCAGCACAGATCTGCTTCCTGGCCTGCTTCTCTGGTTCTCCCTGGCTGGTGCAGCCCTGCTCCCAGTTCAGCCCAGCCCAGGCTCCTGCTCTATCCATAGCTCTACCCTGTTCCACCACTTCACCAGCTCACATGGAGGACAGGACCCCCCTGCCTCCTGACTCTCTCAGCAGCTTGCCTGCCCTGTCAATCAGGCTCACCTGGAGCATTGGCCTCTCCCCATTGCCCCTGGGGATAGTCACACTCAGGGTCCTGATTTCCTATCAACCCTTCTGCTTAGTACTTGGAGCTACTCAACCAAAAAGCGCACCGAGATTAGTAAGGGGCCAATAGTCCCCTTACATAAAGGGCAGAGCAACCCACAACCAGACCTGCTAGGAGCCAGTACTTCTCCCAGGGGGTCAGGGGGCTGGGCCTCTCACCCCAGAGCTGGGCCAGGCCTAGCAGGATCCAGCACTTTCCCATGGGGTCAGTGGGGCCAGGCCTGGGAGGCCCCATCACTGTGAACAGCTTATTGTCACCTAAAACCCTTTTTAGAAACCAAACACCGGAGACAACCCAGAAAAGTCTTTTCTTGGGGAAGGGGAAAAAGCTGGGATGGGGGAAGGGTGGCATGGGACGGGAGACAGAAGGGGGATAGGGGCTTTGGATGAAAGGGAGATGGGGCAGGTGACACATAGGAATGCCAACTGTCTAATCACACAAACCCAAACACTCATGCCCTGCTTCTTGCCCCACCCTTCCAAAGCCCCACCCAGCTCCGTCCATCCCTCCTCCCTCTGTTGCTCGCTCTCCCCCACCCCTACTCACTTTCACTGGGCTGAGGCAGGGGATTGGGGTGCAGGAGAGGGTGCTGGCTCTGGGAGGGACTTTGAGTGAAAGAGGGGGCTCAGAGCAGGGGCAGGGTGTTGGAGTGTGGGAGGGGGTTTGGGTGCAGGCTCTGGGAGTGATCTGAGTGCTGGCTCAGGGGGTTGGGGTGTGGGAGGAGGAGTAGGGTGCTTACCTCAGGTGGATCGCGGTCTGCAGTGCAGCAGGGCTAAGGCAGACTCCCTGCCTGCCCTGGCCCCATGTCACTCCTGGAAGCATCTGGCATGACCAGATGGCTGATAGACGGATTACTTTGACCCCATGCCAAGTATGCCACCACCTATTTGGACGATGTGGTAATCTATAGCCCTGACTAGGAGATGCACCTGGGGAAAGTAGAAGTGGTACTAGACATTCTTAGGCAGGCTGGCTTCACCGCTAGCCCATCCGAATATGCAACAGGGCTAGCGGAGGCCAGATCCCTCGGATATGTCATCAGAAGGAGCCTGGTGAAACCCCAATGGAACAAAGTGGAGGCAATACAAGAATGACCCCCCCCAATCTGCAAGAAGCAAGCCAGAATGTTCTTAGGGATAGTGGAGTACTATCACCGGTTCATCCCTCACTTTGTCACAAGGCCAGCGACCTCTGACGGACCTGATAAGAACTTGGGGCCCAGAAATAGTTAAGTGTTCACAGATCCAAGGACGGCCCTTTGCGGTCATCCAGTGCTCACAGCCCCAGATTTCAAGAAGGAATTCATTCTACAAACAGACGCCTCGGAGGTAGGGCTTGGGGCCGTCCTTTCACAGATGGTGGGGGATGAGGAGCACTTGATCTTTTACCTCAGCTGGAAGCTCCTGCCCAGGGAGCAACAGGATGCCATAGTAGAAAAGGAGTGCCTAGCGGTTAAATGGTCCATGGAGACGCTATGGTACTACCTATTTGGGCGGCGGTTCAACTTCGTGACAGACCACACCCCACTCCAATGGATGTACACAAACAAGGAGAGGAATGCATGAGTGATTAGATGGTTCCCATCTCTACAAACTTTCCACTTCCGGATCCAGCATAGAGCCAGAAACCAACACGGCAATGTGGATGAGCCTGTCACGACCACACTGTCTCTTGTCCCAAGTAGCCCAACCCAGTGTTGTTGAGTGGGGGTGGGGGGTGGGGGAGAGGGAGATGTGTGATACAGCAGGACCAGAGAGCTTTGTAATGATACCTTACAAGAGGCCTTTCGTATGAAGCATATTCCAGTTATGTTATATTCACACTCATTAGCATATTTTCATAAAATCATGTGGAGTGCAACGTCACACTGACCACTAAGAGTGATCATCTTCGAACGTGAAGCATGAGGATTTATAACCCTTCCAATAAGCCATGTTCATTGGGAAATGCCCAGTATGCATCAGAAGCAAAGCCATCGCACTATCATCTTCACCCCATGGAAACGGACAGGTCATTTATTGCCTTTTGCCCGGATACAGAACTCCCAAACGCAGTGTTGCAAAAGATGCTTTATTTGAATTTACTAAAATCAACAAGGGAAATGAGCACATTTAGATTTGGATTCAAGGCTAATTATGCCACCGGTATCTGTTGATCAGAAGCAATCTTTGTTGGGAGAGCAGAGGTATCCAGAGCAGGGCTTATTGCTCTCGTTTAATTTAGAATGTCATCGTTCTGTCTCCTCCCGGCTCTGGGGCTGTCACCTGAAAAGGACAGAGGGACAGACTTTCAGCGTCATGTCACTGGCTAGGCAGCGGGATGGCAGAAAAGGATCTAGGGGTTAGGGTGGATCACAAATTGAATATGAGTCGACATCATGGTGAGGTTGTGAAAAAGGCAAATATAATTCTGAGGTGTAATAATGGGAGCATCATATGTCAGACATGGGAAGTCATTGTCCTGCTGTAGTTGGCATTGGTGAGGTCTCAGCTGGAGGACAGTGTCCAGTTTCTGGTAATGAATTTGCAGAAAGGTGTTGGCAAATTGGAGAAAGTCCAGAGAAGAGCAACCAAAATGATCAGAGGTTTAGAAAACCTGACCTAGGAGGGGAGGTTGAAAAAATTGGGCAGGATGAGTCTTGAGAGGAGAAGGCTGAGGGGGGAACCTGATAACAATCTTCCAATATGCAAAAGGTTGCTAGAAAGAGGAAGGAGAACAATTGTTCTCCACAGCCACCGAGGGACAGACAAGGAGGAATTGGCTGAGTTTGCAACCAGGAAGATTTAGGTTACATACTAGGAAAAACTTGCTAGCTCTTTGGATAGTTCGGCTCTGGAGCAGGTTACCTAGGGGAGATTGTGGCACCCCCGTCATTGGAGGTTGGACAAACACCTGTCAGTAAAGGTTTAGGTATATTTGGTCCTGCCTCAGCATGGGGCATGGGGAGGGGGGCTCTTCAGGTCCCTTCCAGCCCTATATCACTACTATTCCATAGTTGGGTGGTTGGTGGATGTGTATGGGGATGGTTGGTTGGGTGACTGTGGATAGGGATGTATAAGTGGGTGAATGGATGGATGCGTATGGGAATGTATGGATGGGTGTGTACGGGGAAGGATGGATGGATGCATGTGGTGATAGATCGATGGACACAGAGTCGCCAGATTGGGGCCCTGTTGCCCTGGGCACTGCCGAGACACAGAGTCACTAAGATCAGGGGTGCCTTGCACCGGGTGCTGCAGATGGTCCCTGCCTGGAAGAGTTCCCAGTATAAATAGACAAAAGAAGAAGGATCATTCTGTGACATTGCACTTCACATGCTTTATGGAAATATGCTTATGAATATGACATAACTGGAATAACTACCCCTTGTATTGTGTCATTAGAAAGCTTGTCATCTACAAAGTGTGTTCATCCTATTTGTTTGCATGTATTATTTCTATAGCTGGAGTTAGGAGAATAAGATATAAACTTGCATCACTGATGTAAACATATTAAGTGGAGGCCATTAAGGGAGCTCCAGAAACAATCAGTTGTAAATGGCCTTAGTTACTTGAAAGCCTTCCTGTATACGTGTGGGCCAGCCCATGGGGAATGGAGACTAGGGATCTTACAGTAACATGTAACTATGTCACCTGATAATGAAATCTATCTTCAGTCTGGTACTTTTCCATTTAGAAAGAGGGATGGGGATTCAGAGAGACAAAAGATTCCTGCCTTGTGCCAAAGCTATAAAAGAGGGTGGAGGAGGACAAAAGAGGCTGCCAGTCATGAGAAAACCCCTGCTTACCACCAGAGATGCCTGCTGGAACTAACAAGGACTGTATCAGGGGACAGGATTGGGCCCAGACTAGGAAGGAGTCTAGTCTGTGAAAGAAGCTTATCTCTGAGAGCGAGACTTTACCTGGAATCAGCAGCAAAGAGTCCTGTGGCACCTTATAGACTAACAGACGTATTGGAGCATGAGCTTTCGTGGGTGAATACCCACTTCGTCGGATGCACGAAGTGGGTATTCACCCATGAAAGCTCATGCTCCAAAATGTCTGTTAGTCTATAAGGTGCCACAGGACTCCTTGCTGCTTTTACAGATCCAGACTAACACGGCTACCACTCTGATACCTGATACCTGTAATCAGTTTCTTAATGTATTAGGCTTAGACTTGCGTGTTTTTGCTTTATTTTGCTTGGTGACTTACTTTGTTCTGTCTGTTATTACTTGAAACCACTTAAATCCTACTTTTTAATACTTAATAAAATAACTTTTGTTCATTAATAAACCCAGAGTAAGTGATTAATACCTGGGGGAGCAAACAGCTCTGCGTATCTCTCTATCAGTGTTATAGAGGGTGGATAATTTATGAGTTTACCCTGTATAAGCTTTATACAGAGTAAACCAGATTGATTTGGGGTTTGGATCCCACTGGGAGCTAGGCATCTCGGTGCTGGAGATAGGTGACCTGCTGAGCAGTTTTCAGGTAAGTCTGCAGTTTTATGGGTGTGGTTTAGACTCTGGGTCTCTGTTTGCAGCAGGCTAGCATGTCAGGCTCAAGAAGGCAGGGTTCTGGAAGTCCCAAGCTGGCAGGAAAAACAGGCTCAGAGGTAATTTCAGCACATCAGGTGACAGTCCCAAGGGGATCTCTGTGACCGAACCCATCACACGCAGCCCTTGTCCAGATAGAGATGTGATAAACAGAGACCATCCCATTGCCCTATCCTACCTGTCTCAGGTAGGGCAGTAGGTCCACTGATGGTCCCGGTCATAGTTGTCTGTGGTAGAACACCAGAACTTCCCGCTGGCCTCCGCCAGGTTAGTGCAGGTGAGGAATTTAAAATTCTTGTAGATGAAGGGAAAGACACAGGGTTTGTCGTAGTCTGCAGACCAAACACACCAACAGCAGGTGAGTACCACGGCCAAAATCACAGATAGCACATAGGAAATGGAGGCAACATCAGACTGGAAGCAAACACTTTGTTAGATAGTTCCCCATACAGCTTAGGGATAATGGAGAGAGTGTGGCCCTGTGACAGGGGCACCAGGCAGAGCAACGAAAGACTTGGGTGCTATGCCTGGTTCTGCTGGGTGACCTTTAGCAAGGCATGACCCAACTCCATGCCTCAGTTTACCCAATTCTGCAGCATAAGGCTAATGATCCAAAGATGCCAAGGGGACAGGCAAACAATGTCTCTGCTGTTGGGGGTTATGTATGTAAACTGTGTTAGGTGGTTTGTGGGTCTGTGGGAAGTCCATTTAGCCAGTTTATACAGGCACAGGTGGTCAGACACAGCCACAACCCAGATATGTTTTCGGGTTACATCAGAGGTGAAAGTAAGTGGGTACAGGCCAGTACAGAGGACCGGTAAGAAAAGGAGACTGCCTGAGGGAGGGAGAAGCCTGCCCCCTGCATAAGAATAGTTTAAACTCAGCTGTTCTCTGAATGGTTCAGCCCTCGGGGTTAGGAGTGGTTTCTGGCATCCTTGTTAATTTCACTCACAGTAGCTGGGGGCAGTGGGGAGGGTGTGTTTGACCATGGTAGGGGCAGTCCTTGCCTGCCCCCGGGATGAGTGGATCTTGTCTCCAATACTAATATACACAACAAATACAAGCATTTGGCTGCACAGCTTAAATCCAGAGCTAATAAAAGCAGGTGGAAGGGGAAAACTCACTGTCACAATGGTTTCTCATCTCCTCTCTCCTCTTCCTCCAGCCAGGATGCAGACAAAGCTCTGCATTCCCCTTCCCACCCCCCACCCCCCTGCAAGTGTTCTCCTCTAGGCTCTAGCTTGCAGTAGGGACACTGGCTGAGATGCCTGCTGCTGCTGCCTGCATAAGAACAGTTTAAACTCAGCTGTTCACTGAGCAGTTCAGCCCTCAGGGTTAGCAGACGTTTCTGGCATCCTTGTTAATTTCACTCCCAGTTGTTGTTGGTGGGGAGGGCATGTGTGACCATGGCAGGAAGTTCTTTTCTGCCCCCAGGATGAGGGGTTCTCCTATACACAAAAAACACAATCAAAATCAGGAACCATTTCCAAGTTCAAATCTATCCCATTCCCTCCCCAGCAGAGGATCGTGGTTGTGATGTCCAAACTGCTTGCAGATCCTCTTTGAAATGTTACTGAACCACATAGGGAACAGCTGAGTTTAAACTGTTCTTACGTAGGAGGCAGGCTTCTCCCTCCCTCAGCCAGTCTCCCTGCTCCCTGCTGCAAGCTAGAGGGAAGCCCCTGCAGCTGCTGCTCAGTGCCAGGCAGGGAGAAAACATGGAGCCTAGTGTCCGCAGCCTGGCTGGAGGAGGAGGGAAGACACGGAGAAAAATGTGACAGTGAGTTTTCACTTTTTCAAGCTTATTCCAATAATAAAGTTTTATTACAGACAGTACTGGTAGTAGTCATAGTAGCTTTATTTTCTCTATCTATGTCATGCAATGGGAGGGATCCATGAAATACGTAGGAGAGGTGGGTTGCTTGCAATTGGACCATATGGGTAAGAAATGTAAATTACTTTCACCCCTGCCCAAACCCCAGGGCTCCCAGCTGCCTCTGCAGCTGGTAGCTCCGAGGGTGATTTAAATCCTAATTTAAAAGTCCTGGGATTTAAAGGCCCCAACTCTTCTGATAGAGGCCACACCTCTTCCGGTTGAGGCCCCTCCCTCTCTAAAGGACTCTGGAGTACCGGCAAGTCCTTTAAATTACTTTCACCCCTGGGTTACATCCTCTGTGGTTATTACATGCATTAGTCAAGGCCTCTAAATACTCGAGTGAGATCTGGGGCTTCTTTTCCTGGGGCCCCTTTTGCTGAGTCACTGAGATCAGGGCCCCATCACACCAGGTGCTGCCCAACCACAGAGTTACTGAAATCAGGGCTCCGTCACAACGGTTGCTTACCAGACACAGAATCACTGAGACTGGGGCCCCGTCATGCCGGGTGCTGTCCAGACACAGAATCACCGAGATCATAGAATCATAGAATATCAGGGTTGGAAGGGACCTCAAGAGGTCATATAGTCCAACCCTCTGCTCAGAGCAGGACCAATTCCCAACTAAATAATCCTAGCCAGGGCTTTGTCAAGCCTGACCTTAAAAAATTCTAAGGAAAGACATTCCACTACCTCCCTAGGTAACCCATTCCAGTGCTTCACCACCCTCCCAGTGAAATTTTTTTTCCTAATATCCAACCTAAACCTTCCCCACTACTACTTGAGACCATTACTCCTAATTCTGTCATCTGCTACCACTGAGAACTGTCTAGATACATCATCTTTGGAACCCCCTATCAGGCAGCTGAAAACAGCTATCAAATCCCCCCTCATTCTCCTCTTCTGCAGACTAAACAATCCCAGTTCCCTCAGCCTTTTCTCATAAGTTATGTGCTCCAGCCCCCTAATCATTTTTATTGCCCTCCCTTGGACTCTTTCCAATTTTTCCAAATCCTTCTTGTAGTGTGGGGCCCAAAACTGAACACAGCACTCCAGATGATACCCATGGCCGGCGCTTCCATTTAGGCGACCTAGGTGGTTGCCTAGGGCATCAGGATTTGGGAGGGTGGTATTTTGCCGCCCTCAGCGGCAATTCTGCGGCGGTGGGTCCTTCCACACTCTGGGTCGTCGTCGGCAATTCTGCGGAGGGTCCTTCACTCGCTCCGGGACCCGCCACCGAAGTGCCCCAAAGACCGGGAGCATGGAAGGACCCCCCTGCCGCAGAATTGCCGCCAACGACTGGGAGCGTGGAAGGACCTCCGCCTAGGGCGCCAAAAACCCTGGCGCCGCTCCTGATGAGACCTCACCAATGTCGAATAGAGGGGAATGATCATGTCCCTCGATCTGCCAGCCCCTACTTATACAGCCCAAAATGCCATTAGCCTTCTTGGCAACAAGGGCAAGCTGTTGACTTCTCATCCACTGTAACCCCTAGGTCCTTTTCTGCAGAACTGCTTCCTAGCCATTTGGTCCCTAGTCTGTAGCAGTGCATGGGATTCTTTCATCCTAAGTGCAGGACTCTGCACTTGTCCTTGTTGAACCTCATCAGATTTCTTTTGGCCCAGTCCTCTAATTTGTCTAGGTTCCTCTGTATCCTATCCCTACCCTCCAGCGTATCTACCACTCCTCCCAGTTTAGTGTCACCTGAAAACTTGCTGACGGTGCAATCCACATCATCCTCTAGATCATTAATGAAGATATTGAACAGAGCCGGTGACAGGACCGACGCTTGCGGCACTCCGCTTGATACTGGCTGCCAACTTGACATGGAGCCATTGATGACTACCCATTGAGCCCAACAATCTAGCCAGCTTTCTATCCACCTTATAGTCCATTCATCCAGCCCATACTTCTTTAACTTGCCCTGTTACATCAGGCGCTGCCCAGACACAGAGTCTCCGAGATTGGGTCTCTTTTGCACTGGGTGATGCCCACAAGCAGTCACTGGGATTGAAGCCCTATCACACTGGGAGCTGCCCAAACACAGATTCACTGAGATTGGGATTGTGCCAGGTGCTGCCAGGACAGACAGAGATGGACAGTCCCTGTCTCAAAATGCTGCCAATCTAAAGAGCCAAAAGAAGGAGCTCCACTGCTCTAGGGCAATTTGGGGGATGGTTTTAAGAACTGCTGAACAGCTGCTACCTATGAACGTCAGCTTGCTCAGTTTTTCTTAAAGGGTGGAGGGTGGGAACCAAATAACCAACCTACATGCTCTTAAGTAACTCACCCAAGGATCTATGACAGAGCCAGGAATTGAACCAGGCCTTGGTAAGCCAAAGGTTCAGCTGCCTCCGTCCTCTGTCCTACCTCGCTTGGAACAGTAAGTCCACTTCTTGTCCACGTCGTAATTCCTGGTGGTGCTGCACCACAATTTTCCCGAGCTCTCCCCGTCGCTGGTGCAGGTGAAGTACACTTGATTTTTATAGACGAAGGGGAACACACAGCTCTTTCCTACTGCGTTCCCACCGAGGACTAGGGAGGCAAAGGGAGGTGGTTATAGACACCGCCAACAAGCCCACCTGCTTACAGACTAATGGCTCCCGCATCCCACTATGACCCGGCCACCCATCACCAAAAGCCAACAAATCTCAAGTAGACTTTCATAGATCCCAAGACCAAAAGGGACTATTGTGATCATCTAGTCTGACCTGTAGAACACAGGCCAGTGAATTTTCTATGGTTCTCTCTGTGTTGAACCCAGTAACTTGGATTTCATGCAGGTATCTTCTAGAACAGCATCCAGCTGGATCTGAAGACATCATCATGGCTAAAGCATCTTCCAGAAAAGCCAACTCTGGCCTGGGACAGGAACCTGGATTTCCAAATTCCACTTAGGTCGGACCCTCCATCAGTTCTGGATCTGATTTTATGACTGCTCCTAGACCCTGGCCTTGAACCTTTCCTGAAGGAATCCTTAGAGGCTCATTCAGCTGCTTGGAGGGTTGTGTGGTAAGCCACTATCCCACCAACCAATCTGATAGACTCCCACTGCCCAACTCCCATTGGCATCAATATGTGACAACTCCTCATTGGCTCAGGGGCACAGCAGAGATGTGTTGAGACCATACAGCAGATCTGGAGGCCCCTGGACAACTCGGTAAATAGAGGAGGATGAAACTTTTCAGATGAAATGTTTTTGGCAAAAAGTAAAGATTCAGTGAAGCCAAAATGTGTTGTGAATTTGTGGGATTGTTTGTGTTGGAAAAATGACCAAAAATTCAGAAAAAGTCAATTCCTCAATTTCAAATAACTTCTGTTTTCAAAATCTCCTTCTATTTTATTAAAACCAAAAGTTAAAAAGTTAAAAAAGTGCTCAAAATTTAAATGAAATGTTTCATTCAATCCAAAGGGATTTTTTTCCTTAAATTTTCAGTTCAATGAAAATTTAAAACAAATCATTTTTGGGATCCACTCAAAACAATTTTGTTTCCTGATTTTTTAATTCACGAAAAGTATCAAAGAAAATTTCAATTCCAGGATCCACCCAAAATGTATTTTCCTTGATCTTACAAATGATGGAAAATTTTGAATGTTTGTTTCCAGAATCCTCACAAAACACATTGTCCCCTGATTCTTTTTTGATTAATTAAAAACTGTGAAATATTTCATTTTCTGGACAACCTGAGACAATTTTTTTTCTAATTTTTTGACTCTTTGAAAATTTCAGAAATTTCATTTTAGGAATGTCCTCTAAACCATTTTTCAATGCAATGACAATTTTAAAAAAAAATGAACTTTCATGATCTACCTGAAATGATTCCCTCCTCCATTTTTTGATTCAATGATAATTTCAAAAAATTCATTTTCATGGCAATCCACAACAAGCTCCTCCCTCCACCCTGATTTTTCATAATCACCAGCAAACCACAAATAAGTTATTTTCCCGACTGTATGAGAAAAGCCAGAGTTAGATCTGCCCCACAGGGAACATACAAAGAGAATGGATACATTACTGATATCTGGACAGTAGCTCCACAGCTTATCCTGGTTGTAGTTCTGGGTTGTAGCGCACCAGAAATTTCCCTTCTTGCTTCCAGAGTTGCTGCAGCTGTGATATAGCCGGGATTTGTAAACAAAAGGAAATATGCAGCGCTGACCATTTGAGTTCCCCCCATAGGCTGCAAAGGCAACAAGTAAATCAGAGTGAAGAGCAGGAATGACAAAGAGAGAGACAAAGAAAGCCAGGGTAGGAGTGTCTCATCTCACTGCTGCGGCGAAAGCCAAAGATAATTTTGTACAGTGGGTGAATGGTGTTGTGCCTAGGAGCATGGGATCACCCCAGGGGCCTATCCAGCCTGGCATCCTGTCTCTGACGGCCGCATAACAAGGAGGTGCCAGGTGTGTGCCAAGCGTGTGCTTGGGGTGGAATGCCGCATGGGGGGGGCGGTCTGCCAGTCACCAGGAGGGTGGCAGGCAGGCAGCCGAAGGCGGTCTGCCTGCGGAGGGTCCACCGGAGCCACGAGACCAGCAGACCCTCCGCAGGCATGCTGCAGAAGGCTGCCTATCTGCCACCCTCCCGGCGACTGGCAGAGCACCCCCCCCCCAGGCATGCCGCCATGCTTCGGGCAGCGAAATGTCTAGAGCCGCCCCTGCATTTGTAGCACGCAGCTCCTCCAGCGAGCTTATTTGGCCCGCAAGACCAGGTGACAGCACTCCCTGTGCTAGAGCTCCACATGGCGGCATGTCCTCCACAAACCCTTTCCCTCTGTGCTGACACGGAGCGCTCTGGTCGCGACCAGGACTCACCCTTGCTCAAGCAGAAGCGCCAGAGATGGTCTTTGTCGTAGTTGGGAGTGGTAGCACACCAGGGCCGTCCCATCTGGTCATTGACTGCTGTACAGCTGTGGTAGGTCTTGCCCTTATAGATGAAAGGGAAGACGCAAGGGGAGCTGTCCGAATTTCCCCCTGCCGCTGATGGAGAAAGAGGCAAGGGAGGAAAGGGTTAAAAACAGGGCAGAAGGCAAGACGCAGGGCAGGCGATTTGCTGGGAGAACTGGGTGCGAATTTTCCCAACAAAACAATTTTTTTAAGCGGAAAAAATGCCAATTCATGGGAATTGAAAGTGTTTGAGAATTTTGATGAATGTTGCTGGTTTTGATGCATTTCCCGACTTGAAAAAAATGTCGTGGGAAAAAAGCGTGGAAACGTTTCAACATGTTTGAAATGGAAAAAAAAACCTGGGTTCCCGGTTGGGAGCACTTTTTTGTTTTGAAATATAAGCAGAGTCTGAATGAGCTCTCCCCTGACATATAGTGGTGAGCTGTGGAAAAAGACTTCAGAAGCTGATCTCCTTTGTATGGACCCACCCACCCTGCCTAGGTGCTCAGCAAGATGGGATTGCTTGCCCAATGATAACTTTTGGCTGGTGTGGGATCCCCAGTCTCCTTGTTATTGGGGCAGGAGTAATAAAGGGTTGTTATCATTGTGTGAATCAAGGGCAGCAGAACTGTACCTGGCATATCCCAATGGTGGGACTCACTGTCAATGAATGGCACTCACTAGGCCAGGAACATGGGTTCCAAAGCCCAGTGAACAGAGGGAGGGTTGTGATAGGTGCTTGTGTGTGGTGATGTGGGCTGTGCCCAAGGCCCCCCAGATACTCTGACTCTTCCTCTCTCTACTGTGTAATAACACAGCTAATTTAAACTCAATTGAGGATCTTGTTGCATGCTGCAAAGCTAAAATCACTGATATCTAGGTCTAAGTATTAGGCCTGTTTTGAGACAGTGCCTCTGATGCAAGAGACTGGCCCATGTGCACTAGCAGTGAGGCTCTCCCACTAACAGCTGAATTCACTGAGAGCTGTAATAAGTGATGGACCCTTAGTGAGTGGCAGGCAGGGCAGCTGGTGGAGAGGGCCAGAGCAGAGGCCTGCAGAGAGGGGTGGTGAGTGAGTTCCTGAGCAGTGGAACAAGTAAGGTGCCTCTTTACCCACCCTCCCTTCACACAGGATGGGAGGTGAACTCTGCAGATGCACCTCTGACCTCTAGGTCTGCACTGACCAAGGACAACAACTGTGAATGGGGTGCAGAGAAGGGATGGGCAAGTTGAAGGAACTTTTGTTTGCTGGACTTAAGACCTGAGGGGGAAAGGACACTGCCCAACCTACTTGGGGTGGGTCTTTTGCTCATGGTTTGTGTTTATGAACCCTGTTTGTGGTGTTTTCCCAAATTAACACAGAGTTACTTCCCTCCTTTTATTAAAAGTTTTTGCTACACTCAGACTCCGTGCTTGCAAGGGGGGAAGTTTCACCTCTTAGGGGTGCCTGGGGGGTGCTGTGTAATTGTCCCATGTCACTGGGTGGGAGCTCAAGCTCATTCTGTGTTATATTGTTGAAAAGGAACCCCTAGATACTGAACCCTGGTTGCTGCCAGTTCTGACTGGCAGAAGGGTTACAGGAATTTAAGCTAATTAGAGTGAAAAAAAATTAAAAAAAGAATAAAAGGTTGAAATAGAAACAGAAGGTTTCAAAACTAAACTTTTTAACTGAGCTGAACTGAAAGAGAGTTTGGCTTTTCAGTTCATGATATTTTTGAGGTTTCATTTTTTTCCCCTCCAATCCCAGAGGGGGAAAATGTTGAATTCCCAAAAATATTTCTAGGCTAGGAAAAAGATCCAAGGTGTCGATTGGCAGCGCTGGGCAAAATTTTGGTTTGGTTCAATATGGGCACTGAGATGTTCCTTGCTCCTACAGGACCTATGTACAAATGAATGCTTCGTGTCCACTCACATTGTTTGACCGTTCAGATACCACAGCAATGGAGACACTAAAATCCCCCGGAGTAGAATAGAGCATTGCCCAGACACATAGTCACTGAGATCGGGCCCCGTCATGCCTAGACACAGAGCTAAAACCAGGAAAAGAACCCATGTGTCCTGATTCTCTCTCCTGTGCTCTCTCCACTTGGCCATGCTGCCTCTTGCCCCCATAGTCTGTGTACATGCCAGCTGCAAAGCAAACCCACCCCTTAAGCCTCTCCTGGCCCCACATACCCGCCGTGCCGCAGTACTTCCATTTACGGTCCGCTTCGTAGTGGCTTGTGGTGGCACACCAGGGCCGCTTGCTGTTATCCATGGTACAAGCTGTGTACCATCTGCCTTTGTAGCTGAATGGGAACATACAGGTCTCCTCCGAGTTCCCGCCAAGCACTGGGAGAGATGGAGTGGGGGAGAGAGATGGGATGTGGGAGACAGAAGAGACAGAGAGCATGCTGGGTAACGCAGCTCACACTCAAATTAGAATCACCACAAGTTGAGCCCATTTCCAGGTAAATAAAACCCCTCACCTCCCTGAGCTCCCCAGCAGCCCAACCAATGCCCCCAACAACCGTGGGGTAGTTCAGGGAATGGGGGACTGGGTTATGGGGCACTGGCAGAGCTGTGTGGGGCATGAGCACAAGGCTGGGCTAGCAGGGGCTGCAGGTCGGGAGTGAGGGGCACTGGCAGAGCTGGGGGTAAGCCCAGGACTGGGCTAGCAGGGGCTGCGGGTCAGGAGTGAAGGGCACCAGCAGGGATGGATGTATGGGGGGACACTGGGCGTGTCCGTGTCCCCTGCCCATGCCCCCTGGCCGAGAAGGCACCGTACTTGTGTCAGGACAGTAGCTCCAGCGCTGATCCGTGTCGTAGTTTGCCGTGGTGGCGCACCAGGGTAGGCGATTCTGCAACTTGGTGCAGGCATGGAAGGTGCAGCCCTTGTACACGAAGGGGAAGAAGCAGGGCTGGCCGCCTGAGTTCCCCCCATAGGCTGAGGGGAAACACAGATAGGGACTGTCAGGGGGTGGGGTGTCCTGGGGGCAGTGCAGACGGGTGCAGACCCCTCACCCCAGCCTGGACAGAGCCGGGGGGGAGGTAAGGCCCATCAGAGATGGGGATTCTGCTGCCACCCTGCAAGTGTCTGACCCATAGACAGACAGACAGATGGGTGGGGGTGTATTGGGCTAGACAGATAGACAGAGGAGGGTATATGGGGCTAGACAGACAGACCAACTGGGTGACCCTGTCCTGCCCGGCTCTGGAGAAGTTGCTGGGGCAGGTGGCAGGAAGACGGTGGCCAAGCACCTGGACATGGGCCAGACCCGCCAGCTCTGGGCATGTGGGATCATGAACAGGGAACATGACGCTCTTCCGTGCTGCCTGGTGCTCCCCTCCATCCCCATCCCATCCCCCGGCTTCTTCCCCATCCTCATCCTGTCCCTGGGCTGCCCCTGTCCCTGAACCGTGCCCCTGTTACCTCCTTTCCCCATCCCATCCCTCGGCTTCCCTCTCATTCCATCCCCCGGTTTTCCCACCCCTGGGCGCTCACCCTCCTCGGAGCAGAACCTGTAGGCCTTGTCCCGGTCATAGCTGGCAGTGGTGGCGCACCAGGGTCGGCTGCTGTGAACAGTTGTGCATTCTGTGTAGACCTTGCCCTTGTAGGTGAAGGGGAAGACGCACGGGGCAGGGTCCGCACCTGCTCATGAACAAGGGGCAGAGATCAGAAAAGGGGGCAATGGCTGCCAGGGGGCCCCTCAAAGCCTAGCAGGGGACCTTGTGGAAAGAGGACGTCGTGGTTTGAGCAGGGGGGCTGAGAGCCAGGACTCCCGGGTTCTCTCTCTGGCTCTGGGAGGTGAGGGGATCTGGTGGGGAGGGGTGTCTGTGGGCCAGGACTCCAGCTGTTCTCCTCCAACCTCCTGCCAGGCTGGCATGTCTCGCACCACTTCACAAAACACTCTGTGCTAGTCTACACAACAACAGCATGTCCCTCAGCACACATTGCACTATACAAGCACACTGCCACACTGCACCCACTATACCACAACCCCCATACCATGATACTAGTCAAAAACACACTGCTCCACAACACACAGTGTATTACACTCCACAACAAAACAGTCTCCTGAACAGCACCATATGGCTCCACAACACAACATGTTGCTCCACAACATGGTCCATTATACTTTACATCACACAGCTACACAATGACAGACTGCTCCTCGGCATACAGTCTTCTACACTGCACACCACCACACTGCTGAAGAGCCACACAATCTACTATACTACAACACAGTGCTCCACAACACAGACTCTATTGCACTACACAGCACACTACTGCATAATATGCATTCTACTACACAACATGCACTCCACTGCACAAGAACACACTGTTCGACAACACAACACACTGCTTCACAACATGGACTCTATTACACTACAACACACACTCTACTACACAACACAACATGCACTGTAATACACTACAGAATACACTCCTCCACAACACAACAACATACTGCTTCACATGCACTCTACTCCCCAACACATCACTTCAGAACATGCACTCCACAACAACACACTGCTCCACAACATCTACTTTACTACACAACACAGCACACTGCTCCACAACACAGCAGCATACTGCTCCACAGCACATACTCTACTACACACCAACACCCTGCTGCATAGCCACACACTCTACCACACTACACTCCAAGACACACCGACCCAAGACAGCCCCTGTCTCCCTTACCCTGGGTCCCCACGCAGAGCAGTGCCAGGGCCCAGGCCAGGATGCATGTGGCTGCGGGTGAAGCCATTGTCCTGTCCACACTGCCTCAGCCCCCAAACCCCAGCCCCATATATACAGCCTCCCTTGGGGGTTCCTCCTCTTGGCCACCCCCTAGAGGATTTCCTGCTCACCAGTTGGCTTGCCACCTCACCACCCTGCCTCGCCCATGGCATATCATCAGCCCTGTGCTTCCTGAAACCCGAGCTCCCTGGATGCCAGAACCTGCCCCACCCTGCCGGCTTAGGAGCATCCTACGCATCTCACTCCTTGGTCATGACTATTGTAGCCCAGGGGCTCAGCTTACCTCAGCTTTGCATTATATTCTGCTTGATTATATTCAGCAGTATATAGACAGGCTTGGCTCCTGTAAGACATTGGCTTCAGCAGCTAGCATGAGGCTTGAGGCCTTTTGCATAGATAAACTTAGGTAACTGATAAGTTTTGGGGAACTGGAAGAGTGTAAGGGGGAATAATATCAGCCAACCACAGAAACATGAACTGACACCAATTTCAGTAGATCCGACCAAAAGATTGCCACGAGGGGGGAGATTGCCACCCCAGCAACCTGGCCAGATGGGGGTCAGCTGCCCCTGAGCCACTTCCTCACCACCTTGAGGTGTACCTGGATCCATGGGGGTCCTCCATTTCCTCAGGGTAGAAGGCCAGTGGCAGTCTCAGCGACTCCTCAGTGCCTTGGTCAGCAGGTGGCTTCAGCAATCTGGCCGGTCCTTGGATCGGCGGGGTTCTGCTGTGCAGCACAGTTTCCCCTAGCATCCCCTGGGGCACTGGGGCCAGCACTGACTGCTGGGGAAAGTGCTCCCTACTGAGTCCCCACCCTCCTCCCTGCAGCACAATGCCTCATATTATAGACATTATGGAATGAAATTGGAGAGAGTCTGGTGGAGGGCAACAAAAATGATAAGGAGGCTGGGGCACATGACTTATGAGGAGAGGCTGAGGGAACTGGGGTTATTTAGTCTGCAGAAGAGAAGAATGAGGGGGGATTTGATAGCTGTTTTCAACTACCTGAAAGGGGGTTCCAGAGAGGACGGATCTAGACTGTTCTCAGTGGTAGCAGATGACAGACCAAGGAGCAATAGTCTCAAGTTGCAATGGGGGAGGTCTAGATTGGATATTCATAGAATCATAGAATATCAGGGTTGGAAGGAACCTCAGGAGATCATCTAGTTCAACCCCCTGCTCAAAGCAGGACCAATCCCCCACTAAATCATCCCAGCCAGGGCCTTGTCAAGCCTGACCTTAAAAGCCTTTAAGGAAGGAGATTCCACCACCTCCCTAGGTAACCCATTCCAGCGCTTCACCACCCTCCTAGTGAAAAAGTTTTTCCTAATATCCAACCTAAACCTCCCCCACTGCAACTTGAGACCATTACTCCTTGTTCTGTCATCTGCTACCACTGAGAACAGTCTAGATCCATCCTCTTTGGAACCCCCTTTCAGGTAGTTGAAAGCAGCTATCAAATCCCCCCTCATTCTTCTCTTCTGCAGACTGAACAATCCCAGTTCCCTCAGCCTCTCCTCATAAGTCAGGAGCTCCAGCCTCCTAATCATTTTTGTTGCCCTCCGCTCGACTCTTTCCAATTTTTCCACATCCGTCTTGTAGTGTGGGGCCCAAAACTGGACACAGTACTCCAGATGAGGCCTCACCAATGTCGAATAGAGGGGAATGATCACATCCCTCGATCTGCTGGCAATGCCCCTACTTATACAGCCTAAAATGCCATTAGCCTTCTTGGTAACAAGGGCACACTGTTGACTCATATCCAGCTTCTCGTCCACTGTAACGCCTAGGTTCTTTTCTGCAGAACTGCTTCCTAGCCATTCGGTCCCTAGTCTGTAACAGTGAATGGAATTCTTCCGTCCTAAGTGGAAACACTATTTCACTAGGAGGGTGGTGAAGCACTGGAATGGGTTACCTAGGGAGGTGATGGAATCTCCATCCTTAGAGGTTTTTAAGGTCAGGCTTGATAAAACCCTGGCTGGGATGATTTACTTAGGACTTGTCCTGCTTTGAGCAGGGGGTTGAACTAAATACCTCCTGAGGTCTCTTCCAACCTAATCTAATCTTCTATGATTCTATGAAATTAAATAATATATAAAACATTTAAAGAAGCACACAGTCACAATTCTTGTCAATAACGTCACACCCTCCTCCTGAACTTACTGTCAGAGACTTGGACACTGTCCATGGCAGAGGCAGTATACCTAAAATTCCTCTTTTCTGGACAGGGCATCTGCTACCAAGTTCTCCTTTCCTTTCATATGCATAATCTCCATGTCAAATTCCTGCAGGACCAGGCTCCAGAGTAGCAGTTTGGAGTCTGTGCCCTTAGTCCGGTGATGCCATACCAAAGGTGAATGGTGAGTTAGTATCCTGAACCTGCTGTTGAAGAGGTAAGGCCTTAGTTGTTTGACGGCCCACACAATGGTATAGCACTTGTAGCCCATGGGACTAACCTGCTTTCTTCATATATATATATATATATTTTTCTTATAGTTTAAGTATTTGGTTAATTGTAATAGGTTTATAGATTTATATTAAAGTAAGTTTGGCTGTAAGGCAAGAGACCTACAGGCCATATCCTCTATGTTAAGCTAAAGCAAAGTTAACATATCTATATTAAGACCTTTTACCCAGAAATTAAAGTTGACCTATATCTTGTTACCTAAACAGATAAGTACCAAAGCCTATGTCTAAGACCGTTTATCTAGACCAATTGACAATGAATAATGGCATAGGGGTTTTCTCAGTGTTGTACCCAGAGACTTAACAGGCATATCACAAGGAAACTTATGTGTGTACGTACATGTCATCAATATGCACCTACATACTAGCCTCTGGGGTAAGTGTACCCTAAGATTTTGTGGGTGAGGAATGACATTTGGGCATAGAAGGAAGGATTTCCGGCACTTGTGCCCTATAAAAGAGGTGACTCACCTCAATAGAGTACTCCTTTCTCACTTACTCTACCTTACTTTCACTCACTCTTTCTATTTTATTTTATTCTATCTAGCTACTATGACTACTACTGTTAGTAGGCTGTACTTGTTCTTAAACTTTAAGTTTCAAGGGAACTAGGCTAAGCTCGGTTTCCCTAAGTTTTATTCTTAGTTTGTTTATTAGGTTTTGATTTTAAGTTTAAGTTAGTCAAGTAAACTCTAAATTAGTTTTGATAGCTCCTAGCATTAGTTTCTTCTAAGCACTGCATCCCTCACTCAAGAATTGAGAAATCTGAACCGCAAGGCTGGTCCTGTGTCTCTTACCACCAGGTTATCAAGGAAGGGTGTGAATATCTTAACCAAAGATTTGTAAAATATAATACTGTATTCTCATATGTATCTTTTGAATAGCAGTAATGCAATTGTAACTTAGTGACTCTGAGTATTTTACCATTTACTTCCTGTTACTGATTTTAATAAAAAGTCTTTATGACGATATCTGTCTCAGTGTGAGCTTCCTGTCATACCCCCTTTGTAAATTCTGTGCAGCCTGATTTGGGACAAGAACTTTTATCTTCTGATCAAAGAGACTGGTGAACCTAAAACCCATACTATTAATAATTAAGCATTATTAATATTGAATAAAATAAAATAGATACATTAAATTAATATTATTAGAACACCCTAAATCAGGCTACACATTCCTCCTCTATGATAGAGTAATTCTGTTCAGCAGGGGACAGCTTCTTGCTTAGGATGGCAATGGGATGCTTCTTGCTATCTTCCCCTGTCTGCATCAGCACAGCACCCAGCCCTGTGTCTGATGCATCAGTACACTATTCAAAAGGCTTATCAAAGTCAGGGCCGGCCAGCACAGGCTCCACAGACAAGAGTGCTTTTACCTTGTCAAAGCCTTTCTGGCATGTCTGTGACCAAATTGCCTTATTAGGTTGATGCTTTTTCCACAAGTCTGTGATTGGGGCTACGTCGCTGAACCCCTCCACAAACCTCCTGTAATAGTTTGCCAAGCCTATGAAGGTTTGGACATGCCTTTTAGTTGGGGCATAGGCCATTTTATGATGGCTTCCACCTTAAGAGGGTCGGGGGATATTTTGCCCCCTCGACCCAGTGTCCCAGATAAGGACTTTGGTTTCCCCTATCTTGCACTTAGAGGGTTTCACAGTTAGCCCAGACTCTTTGAGCTTTGATAGCACAACTTCCAGGTTCTCCTTGTGGTCACCCCAGGTGTTGCTGAATACAGCAATGTCATCTCTGTATGCCCCAGTATAATTCTGCAAACCATTTAACACTCTGTTGACCAGTCTCTGGAAGTTGCACCAGCATTTACCAGACCAAAAGGTAAGAGTGTAAGTTCATAGAGCCCTATGTCAGTGATAAAAGCTGATTTTTGTTGTGCCTCCCCCTCCAGAGGGATCTGCCAGTAACCTTTGGTCAGATCAAAGGTACTGAGGTACTTGGCTTGGCTCAGCACATCCAGCACGTCATCAGTTCTTGACATGGGGTAGGTATCTGTTACAGTGACAGCACTGAGCTTCCTATAGTCTACACAAAATTTTACAGTGCCAACCCTTTGGGGGACCAAGACCACAGCTGAACAGGGCTGCCCAGGGAGGGGGCAAATCAGGCAATTTGCCCCAGGCCCCGGGCCTCTCAGGGGCCCCCACAGGAGTTTTTCAGGGCCTCTGGAGATGGGTCCTTCACTCGCTTCTAGGGCCCCGGAAAACTCTCTCGAGTCCCGGGCACCCGGAGCTTCTTCTGCTCCCAGTCTTCGCCGGTGAAGGGTCCTTTTGCCCACCCGCTGGCGAATTACTGCCGAAGCGGGACCCGCCGCCAAAGTGCAGCCAGGTCTTCGGCGGTAATTCGGCGGCGGGCGGCCCTTCCATTCTGGGACCCGCTGCCGAAGTGCCCTGAGGACTCGCGGCGGGGACTCCCACCGCCGAATTACCACCGAAGACCTGGCTGCACTTCAGTGGCGGATCCCGCTTCGGCGGTAATTCGCCGGCAGGGGGCCCCTCCACGGGTCTTCGGGGCACTTTGGCAGTGGGTTCCAGAACAGCAGGGCCTCCGTCACCGAAGACCCCAGGCCCCCAGAATGCTCTGGGTGGCCCTGCAGCTGAAGCCCACGCACTGTCAGATTCCTTAATCATCCCCAAGTTCAACATGCTTTATATCTTAGCCCAAATTTGCTCCTTCACTTTGCCGGTGGCCCTATAAGGCCTGGAAGGAGGAAGTGGAGCCCCTTTTGTGAGGATCCTATGGGACAGCAAGTGCGTCCTCCCTGGTTTGTTGGAAAATACCTCGCTATACTTCTGCAGCATTGACAACGCTTCCTCCCTTTTGACTGGTGTCAGCTCACTACAGATTTCTATGCTTTCTAGGGTTGACCCGTCTTGGCATTCAGCAATCAGATCAGTGAGTGGGTGTGCCTCAGTTTCCCCTTCGACACAACAGATCATGTTTACCCCGGCCACTCTGCTGTGATAGGCTTTGAATCTGTTTACGTGTACCAGTTGGGGTATCGCACCATCCAGGGGCTTTTTAACTGTATAAGTGTCCTCATTCGCCACTTCCACCACTGCAAAGGGCAATTCTCAGGAGTTTTGCATCTTGAACTTTTTTGCAGAGCTGAGTACCATAACCAAATCCCCTACATCAAAAGTGCATTTACAAGTATTTTTATCACACCACTCCTTTTGTTTGGCCTGACTGCTCTGGACGTTGTTTTGGACAATTTCCATCATGTCCTTCAACTCCCTCCTGAACTTCTGGACAAACTCAGTCACTGGTTTTTCCCTCCATGTGTTGCATCCTTACTTGGTATCCCTGATGAGATCGAGAGGTCCCTTCACTTTCCTCCCATACATAAGTTCAAATGGGGAAAATCCTGTGGACTACTGGGATACCTCCTTGTAAGCACACAGCAGGAATGGCAATAACTCATCCCAACTCTGGCCCCTTTTCTTGGCATACAACCCAAGCATGGACTTTAGGGTTCCACTGAAACTTTCCACCAGCCCATTGGCTTGGGAGTGGTAGGGGGCCATCTTAAGTTGTTTCACTCCACACACCTTCCATAGCTCATTGAACAACTGCGACATAAAGTTTGCCCCCTGATCAGACAAAATCTCCTTAGGGAGGACCACTCTGCTGAACATGGTGAGCAGAGCTCTTCTCACTGTCTCAGCTTCTATATTAGACAGCGCGATTGCCTGGGGATACTGAGTGGAGAAGTCTACTACCACTAAGATATACTTGTTCCCCACTCAGAGTGGGGCTCAGCATGAGACCCACTATATCCATTGCCACCCTTTGGAACGCCTCCTGGATGACAGGCAGGGAATGCAGTGGAGCCTTCTGGGGTCCTGGCGGTTTCTTCCTCTTCTAACACGCTACACAAGTCCTACAATGATCCCTCACATCGTTCTGTATCCCAAGCCAGTAGAAATTATTCCTCAGCCTGTCATACGTCCACTGTACCTCCAAGTGACCAGCAAAGGGATTATCATGTGCTATTAGAGTCAGGACAAGGTGTGGGTTCTAGATTTGAGTCAGACACACACTGTGGATGAGGTGGACCTTCTAGACAGGAGCCAAAAGGACATAGAGGCTGGGGGTTCTAGACTGAAGCCAGGTGCAGACTCAAGAGGGTCATGGGTTCTAGACTGGAGGCTGTTACACACTCCAGGAGGATGGGGTTCTAGATTGGAGCCTGGCACATATGTGTGGGTTCCATACTGGTACTCAGCAGGGGCAGATTTTCCGCTGGAAAGTACACTGCGCTCTGCAGGGACAGGCAGAAATGCAGTACTTCCTTTGCCAAAACAGCTGGTGTTTCTTACTTGCTAGGATCCAGGACTGATGGAGGTTTGGCGTAGGTCTGGGACAGAGAAATGGAACTGAGAACCGCATGCCAGCAACATCTCCATCCCCTGCAGTCTCCTGGGGACATTAGGATGAAGCTGTGGTTTGCGTTGGTCCCCCGCAAAAGGTTGCTGTTTGGTACCTGAAAGTCTGCTTCCCAGGTGAGAGGAAACTGAGGCAGGCCTCGGGCGTGCATTGGGGTGGCCTGTGCTAAGACCAAGCAGCTTCTGTCCAGCGTCTGAGGGCTCAGCAGGGATCAGGCCCTGAGCGGGCACAATATTGTTGTAATGCAGGGTTAATGCTGGGCAGGTGTAGGTGCTGGGATGGGTAAGAGCATAGGTAGGGCCAGCCTGGGTCATAGCTGGGCCTGGGATCCCAGCCACTCCCATCTTTTGGGGGTTCCCGGTGCTGCCCAGCCAGCGAAAGCCCCATAAAACGGGACTGAAGGCACAGTTGGGGGCTGGAGAATGTCTGAGATTACTCAGCCATCTGGGTTTGGGAAGGACCCACTGAGTGTCCGACACACCTGGGGAGATCGCCAGTCTGCATGCTCCTTCTGCTCCCAAGTGTTGCCCCTCCAGGATAAAGAGGCTGAGCTAGTTGTGCCCTTTGGCAGCTATGCTGGTTCCTGTGGGTCACTCGCCCTGGAAAGGGGTTTCATAGCCCAGCCTGGCTGAGTGGGACTCTCCCTCCCATGCCCCGAGCTGCCAACAGCCCTGGTCCAGCTCCCCCTGCTAGCGCGACTATGGTTTGAGAAATAATCGGCCCTTGCAAGCATGATGGTAGCGCAAGAGTCATGGGGCTGGAAACCTCCAGCCACCGAGGGAGCAGCCTCTGGTGACCTCGTCACCCCCTTTCTCTGGGGATGAAGGGACCTCCCTGCCCCTGATCTCAGCCGTGAGCCACCAGGAGAATGTGGCCAGGACCCGGGTTAGAAGGAGAGAGCAGGGCGGAGCAGGAGTCTCCAGCGGGCAGGATGGAGGTAGACCAGGACAGCGAGGGTGTCTATGGGCTGGGTGCTCCTGGCCTGGATGCCCGCCCCATGAGAGAGCCATGACCCATGAGGGTCCTTTTCCCTGACTGGTGGGAACAGGGCCACTGCCACTCGCCAGGGCTCCAGGATGCTCAAGTCCTTGGGGAGCCAGATGCCCACGGGCCAGTAGGGGGAATCAGGACTGGGGCGGCTCCCTGGAGGGATGGGGCTATGCTCTGTTACCGTTGCTCCATGTTGCTCTTGCTCTGGCTGTGCCCAATGCCTGGGCAGGATGCAGGGGGCCCTTGTCCTGGCAATGGACCCCGCGCTGAGGGCAGGACACTGGCTGGGTTCTCTGCCAGACCGTCACCCTGCAGGAGCTCCCAGTGCTGTTCCTGACAACGACAGCCTAGTGAGGATAGGCTGGACGTGTGGCCGAGGGGAGGCCGTTTGGGGTCAGGGCTTGGGAGGGAGGCACTGAGTCCCTCACAATCAGGGGAGCCATCGGGCTGCGTGTATCATCTGTGCCCAACCAGCAACCCCACCCCAGGGAGGCTGTGTGTGGGAGCTGGACCCCGCTGGGAACAACGGGACAGGGCTTGGTCATGTCACTCATTGGCTGGGCTGTGGCCTCTCCATGTGGGGTGCTCACCCTGGCAAAGGGGTTCATGGCCCAGCCTGGCTGGGTGACACCCCACCCCAACTCCCCACGTGTGGCCAGGCACAGGGCGTCTCTGCTGATCAAGTTCCCCCTGCTGTTGCAAATGCGGCTTGGGAAATAAACGGCTCCTTGTGGTGGTGACGGTGGCGCAAGAACTGTGCAGCCGGGAGCCCTCACTCCTAAGCCTCACAGATACCAGTTACCTCAGCCATGGGCACAATCTCGGCTTGAGAAATAAACGGCCCTTGTGGCTTTGGTGGCACAAGAGCTGCAGGGCCACCAGCCTGAGCCCTCGAGGGAGCAACCGCTGGCAGCCTTATCTCCAGTAGGGAGCGGGCCAACGCCTCCCTCCCGAGCCCCTCATCTTTTCTGTGGGGGAAGGGACTTCTCTGCCTGTGGCTAGGGCTGGATTAGCCTTTTGCTAGTATGGCACCAAACCTGTTTGTGAGACCCCCGTGGGGAACTGGAGAAGGACATAGCCTTGGACCTCCACCCTGACTGCACCCCTGCCCCTGGGAATCCCCACCCCGACTGCATCCCCTGCCCCTGGGCATCTCCACTCTGACTGCACCTCCTGGCCTTGGACTTCTGTCTCAGATGCACCTCCTTCCCTAGGACCCCCCCCCCAATTCCATCCCCTTGTCTGGAGACAACTCTCCACCCTGACTGTGCCCCTGCCCCAGGAACTCTATCCCCACACATACTCTGACCCCTGCCTGGGATGCCCACCTCAACTGCAGCCACTTCCCCAGGACCTCCCTGCCCCAAGACCCTCTTCCCCAACATGGCCTCACCCTCAGGTGTCATCCACAGGGCTCAGGGAGCAGCTCCCCCAATCCAGATCCATAACCCTCTCCCCTGCCCTCGCACTGCACGGTTTGATCACCTCCCTGTGCACCAGTGGAGGGGGCACTGGGTCTTGCAACAAAGATGGGGAGCAGCGGCTTGTGTGGCTGGAGCAGCCACCGCTGGGCGATGCCCAAACAGCAGCTGGTGCCGTTAGCCCCATGGATGGATGGAGCAGTGGCCAGTGGGGCTGACCCCGAGCCCCCTGGAGCAGCAGCACCCAGAGTCCCCACAGAGGCCCACCAGAGCAGCAGCCCCAGGGGTCCCCCAGGTAAGTTTTAGTCATGGGTATTTATAACAAAGGTCATAGACAGGTCACGGAACATGAATTTCTGTCAATTCCCCATGACCTGTGCAGGACTTTTACTAAAAGCACTGACAAAATGGCTGATGTTGGTGTGGTGGGTCCTGCACTTTTCTTGCAGCGGGCTAGGACATCATTCCTTGTCCCTGCTCTTGGGGCGCTGAGGACCCCACTAGTGGCCCAGGAAGGTGGTAGAGAAGGAAAACAAGGAAGTGATCTGGGTCTGATCCCCAGCCCCTCTCAACCTCTGCAGGTTTCTAACACTCTTTCCCCCAGTTAGGGTGACCCTCGGTCCTTGATGCTGGGGGAGGGAGTCTCTCTGCTGTACTGGGACAGGGTCTCTCTTCCTCCAGTTCTCTGGTCTTTCAAATCTCAGCAACACATCTCGAAACTCCAGTCCTGTCTCCTTCCTCAAATTCCCCATGACTGCCTGAAGCAGAGGGGAAAGGGGGGTTATTAGGTTCCTGACAGGGCCTTAATTTGCTACAGACGCTTCAATTGGCCTACAGGGAACCACACCTTAATTAGGCTGCTGTGTGACATTAGGTTCCTGACTGGGTCTTATTTGGCTACAGGTGCTTCAATTAGCCTGCAGTAGCCTTCCCTAGTCTCCAGGGAGCCAGGCCTTCATTAGACTCTATCTCCCCTCTAGCACTCTCCCACTGCTCTCTGGCCCTGCTATATCACACATCTCCCTCTCCCCCCCACCCCCCCCACTCAACAACACTGGGTTGGGTTACTCGGGACGAGAGACAGTGTGGTCGTGACAGGCCCCTCCGCGTTGCCGTGTTGGCTTCTGGCTCTATGCTGTATCCGGAAGTGGAAAAGTTGTAGAGACAGGAACCACCTAGTCACTCGAGCATTCCTCTCCTTGTTTGTGTGCATCCATTGGAGCGGGGCGAGGTCCGTCACAAGGGTGAACTGCTGCCCAAGCAGGTAGTACCATAGTGTCTCCATGGCCCATTTAACCGCTAGGCACTCCTTTTCTACTACAGTGTCCCGTTGCTCCCTGGGTACGAGCTTCCAGCTGAGGTAAAGGATGGGTGCTCCTCATCGTCCACCATCTTTGGAAGGATGGCCCCAAGTCCTACCTCTGAGCTGTCTGTCTGTAGAATTAATTTTTGGTGGAGAATTGCGAAAGGGGGAAGACGTACTGTGATTGTTGAAAACACTGCTAAAATGTATACCATACGTATGAAGTGACCAATCATTCAGGTGTGCACATCCCCGTCATAGAAATGCCGAGCAATAGGGGGAGGATTAAAGTGCTCGCTGTGACCCGTCTGTTGGAAAAAACTATACTAAACCAAATTCTGAAGGATATAGGAGTTTGGGCAGTGTAGTATTTTTTTAATAAGTAATATTGTGGTGATTTCACAATTTTTAAAAAAATGTTTAAAAAAAGGAACCAGGAGGTGTGGGGGCTGGTTGAGGAACCCATTCTTGTTGCTCACTTCGTAGTGGAACAAAGCCTGTGTCCATAAAAAGGAACAGTTCAGCGAGGAAAGCAGGATCGGGCCCAGACAAGCAGGCAAGCAACAAATGAAAAAAAATAGAGAACAGGTTAAAAGCCTGAGGGCATAGCGGCAAAAATAGAAAAAAAAGTAAGTTCAGGCACGGGGATTTCAAATCCCTGGAACAATACTTGAAATGGTAAAAATCTAGGTTTATAAAAATGGCTTTTTAAAAAAATAACAAGTAATTAAAAAAGAAAAAAGGTAAGACGTTTCATAGATTCATAGATTCAAGGGTCAGAAGGGACCAATGTGATCATCTAGTCCGACCCCCTGCACAAAGCAGGCCACAGAACCCTACCCATCCACTTCTATAACAAACCCCTAACCTATGCCTGAGTTATTGAAGTCTTCAAATTGTGGTTTGAAGACCTCAAGCTGCAGAGAATCCACCAGTAAGTGACCCATGCCCCACGCTGCAGGGGAAGGCGAAAAACCTCCAGGGCCTCTGCCAATCTGCCCTGGAGGAAAATTCCCTCCCGACCCCAAATATGGCCATCAGCTAAACCTTGAGCATGTGGGCAAGACTCACCAGCCAGCACTCAGAAAAGAATTCTCTGCAGTAACTCAGATCCCATCCCATCCAACATCCCATCACCGACCACTGGGCATACTTATCTGCTGATAATCAAAGATCAATTGCCAAAATTAGGCTCTCCCATCATACCATCCCTTCCATAAACTTATCAAGCTTAATCTAAAAGCCAGTTATGTCTTTTGCCCCCACTACTCTCCTTGGAAGGCTGTTCCAGAACTTCACTCCTCTAATGGTTAGAAACCTTCGTCTAATTTCAAGTCTAAACTTCCTAGTGTCCAGTTTATACCCATTCGTTTTTGTAACTACATTGGTACTAAGTTTAAATAATACCTCTCCCTCCCTAATATTAATCCCTCTGATATATTTATAAAGAGCAAGCATATCCCCCCTCAGCCTTCTTTTGGCTAGACTAAACAAGCCAAGCTCTTTGAGTCTCCTTTCATATGACAGGTTTTCCATTCCTTGGATCATCCTAGTAGCCCATCTCTGAACCTGTTCCAGTTTGAATTCATCCTTCTTAAACATGGGAGACCAGAACTGCACACAGTATTCCAGGTGGGGTCTCTCCAGCACCTTATATAACGGTACTAACACCTCCTTATCTTTGCTGGAAATACCTCGCCTGATGCATCCTAAAACCGCATTAGCTTTTTTAACGGCCATATCACATTGGCGGCTCATAGTCATCCTGTGATCTACCAATACCCCAAGGTCCTTCTCCTCCTCTGTTACTTCCAACTGATGCATCCCCAATCTATATCTAAAGTTCTTATTATTAATCCCTAAGTGCATGACCTTGCAATTTTCACTATTAAATTTCATCCTATTACTATTACTCCAGTTTACAAGGTCATCCAGATCTTCCTGTATGATATCCCGGTCCTTCTCCGTGTTAGCAATACCCCCCAGCTTTGTGTCATCTGCGAACTTTATTAGCACAGTCCTGCTTTTTGTGCCAAGGTCGGTAATAAAAAGGTTAAATAAGATTGGTCCTAGAACCGATCCTTGAGGAACTCCACTAGTAACCTCCTTCCAGCCTGACAGTTCACCCTTCAGTACAACCCGTTGTAGTCTCCCCTTTAACCAGTTCCTTATTCACCTTTCAATTCTCATATTGATCCTCATCTTTTCCAATTTGACTAATAATTCCGCATGTGGAACCGTGTCAAATGCCTTACTGAAATCGAGGTAAATTAGGTCTACCGCATTCCTTTGTCTAAATAGTCTGTCACCTTCTCAAAGAAGGAGATCAGGTTGGTTTGGCACGATCTACCTTTAGTAAACCCATGTTGTACTTTGTCCCAATTACCATTGACCTCAATGTCCTTAACTACTTTCTCCTTCAAAATTTTTTCCAAGACCTTACATACTACAGATGTCAAACTAACAGGCCTATAGTTACTCGGATCACTCTTTCTCCCTTTCTTAAAGATAGCAACTATGTTAGCAATTCTCCAGTCGTACGGTACAACCCTTGAGTTTACTGATTCATTAAAAATTCTCGCTAACAGGCTTGCAATTTCATGTGCCAGTTCCTTTAATATTCTCGGATGAAGATTGTCCGGGCCCTCCGATTTTGTCCCATTAAGCTGTTCAAGTATGGTTTCTACCTCAGATGTGGTAATATCCACCTGCATATCCTCATTCCCATTTGTCATCCTTCCATTACCCCTAAGCTCCCCATTAGCCTTATTAAAGACTGAGGCAAAGTACTTATTTAGATATTGGGCCATGCCTAGGTTATCCTTAACCTCCTTTCCATCCTCAGTCTCTAGAGGTCCCATTTCTTTTTTCTTTGTTTTCTTCTTATTTATATGGCTATAGAACCTTGTACTATTGGTTTTAATTCCCTTTGCAAGGTTCAACTCTACTTGGCTTTTAGCCTTTCTCACTTTATCCCTACATGTTCTGACCTCACTAAGATAGCTTTCCTTGCTAATCCCACCCTTCTTCCACTCCTTGTAGGCTTTCTGCTTTTTCTTAATCACCTCTCTGAGATGCTTGCTCATCCAGTTTGGTCTACAACTCCTGCCTATGGTTTTTTTCCCCTTTCTTGGGATGCAGGCTTCCAATAGTTTCTGCAGCTGTGACTTAAAGTAATTCCAGGCCTCTTCCGCATTTAGAGCCACAAGTTCTTCAGTCCAATCCACTTCCCTAACTAATTTCCTTAATTCTTTAAAGTTAGCCCTTTTGAAATAAAAAACCCTAGTCCCAGATCTATTTTTGTTTATCCGTCCATCTAGTTTGAATTAGCTCATGATCACTCGAACCAAGGTTGTCCCCTACAACCATTTCTTCTATGAGGTCCTCACTGCTCACCAAAACCAAATCTAAAATGGCATCCCCTCTTGTCGGTTCTTCAAATACGTGGTGAAGGAATCCATCAGCTATCACATCCAGAAAAATCTGATCCCTACTATTCTTGCTAGCACTTGTCCTCCAGTCTATATCTGGGAAGTTAAAGTCTCGCATGATCACACATTTCCCATTAGTGTTTACTTCCTTAAAAACATTAAAGAGGTCTCTATCCATATCCAAATCAGATCCCGGCGGTCTGTAGCACACCCCAAGCACTATCTCAGGGGAGGTTCTAGTAGCTTTCTTTCCCAGTGTGATTTTTGCCCAGACAGACTCTGTCTTGTCCATTCCATCACTTCTTATTTCTTTACAGTTAACCTCCTCATTGATGTACAATGCTACTCCACTACCTTTGCCTTTATTTCTATCTTTCCTAAACAGCACATAGCCTTCAATACCTGTACTCCAGTCATGACTACTATTCCACCACGTTTCTGTTATCCCTATAATATCTGGTTTCACTTCCTGCACCAGTAGCTCTAGTTCCTCCATTTTGTTCCCTAGGCTCCTCGCATTAGTGTACAGACATCTTAATTTTTGCCTTTTGGCTTCACTCACATTCTGTACCCTGTTAGGCATGGACATTCTACCACCATCATCACCTGTTAGTCTGTTATCTACACTACCCTTCCTTCTTATGCCAATTCTTCTGTCCATGGCTGTATCCCCTCTTACTTTGTTTACTTCCCTCTCAAGGTTAAATTCCGGTGTGGAGATCTCCCGAACATCTCCCAACCATCTCCCCCAAATTTCTAGTTTAAAGCTCTCTTAATCAGGTCGGCGAGCCTCCATCCTAGAAGTCTATTTCCCTCCTTGCTCAGGTGAAGTCCATCCTGAGAGAACAGTCTTCTGTCCGTAAATGCTTCCCAATGGCCGTACATCCCAAAGCCCTCCTTATAGCACCACTGCCTGAGCCATCTGTTGCTTGCCATAATCTTGTCACACCTTTGTCGCCCTTCTCTAGGAACCGGCAGAATCTCACTGAAGATCACCTGAGCCTCGATTTCCTTAAGCGTCTTCCCCAGTCTAGTATTGTCTCTTTTGATACATTCCAGAGACTATCTAGCCGTATCATGCGTTCCCACAAGAAGGACAATCAACGGATTCCTTCCCACTCCTGCTAGTATCCTTTTCAGCCTCAGGTCCACATCCTGTATCTTAGCACCCAGCATACAGCACACCCTTCTGTTCTCCCGATCAGGTCTAGTCACAGGCCTGTCTATTCTTCTCAGTAAGGAGTCCCCAATCACGTAGACCTGCCTTTTCCTGGTGACAGTGTGATTCTCCAGTCTATCTCCCGCACCCACCGGCTGCAAGTCCTCTGGATTCCTATTCCCCCTTGCAATCCTCCTGGGGCTCATATTTGGTGTTGCCTCCATTGACTCCTCCCCTCCTCTTGCAGGACTAGCAGCTCTTCTCTTTTTCCTTGCCCTCTCTCCTTCAGCGACCACCTGCTGTGCCCCTTCTTCATTTTCCAACTCTGAAAACCTGTTCCTGAGTTCTATTTCTCCTTCACTGGCCCGTCTTTTCCTCTGCCTGGTTCTCCTAGTCACATGCTTCCACCGTCCACTTTCCTCCCCCAGCAGTCTCTCCTCTGAATTCTTTGGTCCTGCTTCCATCTGCACATCTGAGCTTATCCCTTCAGCCCGCTCGTGTCTGTGCTCCATCGTCTGCTCAAACCTCCTTCTGAACTCAACCAGAGTTTGCACCTGCATCTCCAGTCCTCGGATCTTCTCTTCCACCAGCTCTATCAGGCGGCACTTCATGTAGACAAAGCTCTTTTCAGGAGCCCCCTCCAGGATCATGTACATGCCGCAGCTTCCACATCCAGTCATCCTCATTGTGTCTTTCACTGCTGCCTCTGTATCAGTCATGGTCTTCCCACCTGACGCCTGGTAGTCAACACAACACAAGCCCCCAGCAGGCACCAGACCACCACCCTATCCCTTGACTTGCTTGTCGGTTCCTCTGTCTTAGTCTCCCCTGCAACCTCCCCCTGGAAACTCCCACCGAAACTCCCCTGTTTACAGCTCTGTTTGCTGGCTCCTGTACTGCTGCCTGACTGGCTGGCTACTTATATAGGATCCCTAAACAGGTAAGCCCCGCCCCCTAATCAGGGCTCCGCTGCTCTCCCAGCACACTGCCCCTAGCAGCCTACACACACACACACACACACACACACACACACTAAACAATACAATCCACAAACTACACACTACAATCCACAAACTACAAAAACCTGCTCCTCCAACAGAACTCCCACTGAAACTCCCCTGTTTACAGCTCTGTTTGCTAGCCCCTGTGCTGCTACAAAGGCTGGAGGGAATTAAGCAGTTAAACGCTGTAAAAATGTCACAAAAAAGTTATAAAAAAAGTCTTGGTTTCTTTGCAGTCATTCTGAAGGGAAAATGGGCATTTTTCCAAAGGAATGTCTGTAAATTAGCCAGGCAAAAAACCAGTCTAATTTAAATCATTTAACTATGACCTATTTAGTCAAATTCATGAAAAAAAACATAAGGGGTTTCTATTGGAACATAACTGCCCCCAAATGTATACACATGTAATCTATGTACAGCTGTGTAAAAATTAAACCAATGTAGAAAATATTTTAAAAAATATGTGTGTATAAATAGATTGTGTAAATATGTGGAGTGTTTAGGACCTGAACCAACACTCCTGGTTTGTAAAACTTTTGTCTTGTAGGTTTAAAATAAATTGGTTTTGTTTTAAATAGTACCACTAAAATCCATTTAAATCTTCATTCAAAGCTGTAAAACCAAGAAAGACTTTTTGCCAGACACAAGTAACTAGTGTTGTCTGACTTTTGTATTTAGCATTTGTCTGAGAAAAACTTTTAGTTCTCGCATTTTGGTTGTGTGCAGCAGAGTCAGATACTTTATTTTCTCTTTACAGTTGTATAGAGGGAGAGAGTGCGCTAGAACATAGGTGTGCCTCAGTCCCAGGCAGGTCTCTCCACAAGTAAACAATTACAGCAAGCATTTATACCTTTTGTTACAGACAATAATAAGCAACAGCTGCATTTTGTTTATACATAGGTCATATACATATCTTGTTTTTCTCAATTCTAAAGAGATGCCAGTCTACATTCCTCATTATCGACACAAGGTCGCAACAACTTCTCACATAGTTCTTTCCCGCTCGCCTCACGCAATCGTCGCTTCTACAAATCTCGAGTTAGTAGGGTTACAGCGAGCCTGACTCTTGCTAACAGAGACTGTCTTGTATTAAGATCCCCTACAAATCCCTGTCAGTTCTTTCTCTGCCTTCACACATTTAACCCTTAAGGTACCTTAATGTTTTATAAATTCAATACCTCTTTAAAAGACCAAAGTCGTGGCTCCAGCAAGGCAGTCAAAATCAGGAGAATGGGAAAAGATTCTGTATTTGTTTTTTGGCAACGAAATAGCAGATAAGAGCTGAAGTAAAAGAAAAAAAAAAGACAGTGCCCCACATTGAGCCTTAAGGTGGCTCTGTGTAATCAAAGTGTCACTTTAATAAGGGTACGTAAAAACTCTGTAAGCACCAAAAAAACCCAGTTACACCGTAGGTAAAAATTGATATGGGTAATGTTATAGAAGTACATATATGAAAGGAATGTGCATTTTCCCCAGAATATGAGCAGGGTATATTGTAGAAGGGGTAAAAAAAATGCAAAAACATACCATACTACTTAATTAAAATCCTTTTAGGGCTCCAAAGGGAGCCACAATAGGTTGCGTTTTCTTTTTCAGATCACTGTGTGTTTTGGAAGCAGGAGTTAAAAGTGGAAAGTAATCAAAACCCTGGTGGAAGTTGATTGTGTCCCTTTTAAGACTAAGCTGTTGATGGCTTTGGAGCCAAAAGCAAACCAAAAAGCATCTGTGTTAATGCAAATTACCTAACTAGTGAAGGGGAAAAAAACCCTGCCCATAAATGGCAGCACAGAGGAGTCAAACCAAAGGACAAGAAGGGAGACAGGTAAATCGGAGGAAGGTCAGGGCCCTGGTAGAAATGCCGGCTCTACCGACGCCCACTCTTTAAGAGTTCTGCTAGAAGAATTCAATTTTCTTAGACCACCCATTTACAAATATGCTAAAATAACTCACCCATTGTAAAAACTGCTAAAAAACAAAACAAAATAAAAATAGGGAAAAGAGCAGGACTCCGCTTTCACCCTGCTGAAACAGAAGGCTCTCATAGCCCCAGCCCTGCTTTTCCCTGATAAATCTCAGCCTTTTGTTATTCATTTGGCGGCCAATAACATGGCCTTGGCTGCCACACTATTACAAAATATTAAAAAAGGAAACCGACATGAATGTCCAGAAGTCACTCTGGAGCAAAGAATTGCCTTGGTAAAGACACCCCCACTGAAAAAATTAAATACTGTGGGCCAAAAAAAGCACGTCTGGTTTACTGATGGGAATGCAATGGTAGCAAAAGGGAAAAAATGTGTAAAATATGCTGCCATTAACTTAGCCCTGGTCTACACTATCAGGTTAGCTCGAACTTAACTGCGTTAGGTCAATTTTATAAGCAATGCATCTACACAACCAAACCCGTTCCGTTGACCTAAAGGGCTCTTAAAATAGGCTGCCGTACTCCTCCCTGGCCAGGAGAGTAGCGCTAAAATCAAACATTCTGAGTTGAATTAGGGGTAGTGCAGACGCAATTCAATGGTATTGGCCTCCAGGAGCTATCATAGAATCATAGAATATCAGGGTTGGAAGGGACTGTTGGCTCATATCCAGCTTCTCCTCCACTGTAACCCCTAGGTCCTTTTCTGCAGAACTGCTTCCTAGCCATTCAGTCCCTAGTCTGTAACAGTGAATGGGATTCTTCTGTCCTAAGTGCAGGACTCTGCACTTGTCCTTGTTGAACCTCAGCAGGTTTCTTTTGGCCCAGTCCTCTAATTTGTCTAGGTCCCTCTGTATCCTATCCCTACCCTCCAGCATATCTACCACTCCTCCAAGCTATCCCTGAGTGCTCCAATGTGACCACTCTGAGCAGCATTTTCAACTCTGATGCACTAGCCAGGTACACAGGAAAAGCCTCGGGAACTTTTGAATTTCATTTCCTGCTTGGTCAGCATGGTGAGCTCAGCAGCACAGGTGAACATACAGTCCCAGAATCTCAAACGAGCTCCAGTATGGACCAAAAGGGAGACACTGGATCTGATTGTTGTATGGGAAGAAGAATCTGTGCAGGCCGAACTCCGATCCAGAAGAAATGCTAATATATATGACAAAATCGCACAAGGCATGGTGGTCAGAGGCTACACCAGGGACACGCAGCAGTGTCGCGTGAAAGTTAAGGAGCGTGAAAGACAAAGGAGGCAAACTGTTGCTCCGGGTCATAGTCCCAGACTATGATCAGCAGCATAGCATTCTAGGAGGAACCCTACCACTACCCCACTACTCACTGTGGACACCTGCAAGGGGGAGTCTCACACAACGGGGAGCAGGATTTTGTGGATGAGGAAGAGGAGGAGGAGAATGCACAGCAGGTAAGCAGAGAATCCATTCTCCCCGGTAGCCAGGACTTTTTCATCATCCTGGAGCCAATACCCTCCCAAGGCGGGTTCCTGGACCCTGAAACCAGAGAAGGCACCTCTGGAGAGTGCACATTTGTAACTACAGTACAGGGTTTAAAAGCAATTGTGTTTAATGTTTTATTTCCCCTGAAGAATTAGGATGCATTCGCGGCCAGTACAGCTACTAGCCGGGGGCTAAGATACAGGATGTGGACTTGAGCCTGAATACGATCTTAGCGGAAGCAGGAAAGAATCCGTTGATTATCCTTCATGTGGGAACGAACGATACAGCTAGTTACTCACTGGACTGTATCAAGGAGGACTATTTCAGACTGGGGAAGAGGCTTAAAGACATCGAGGCTCAGGTGATCTTCAGTGGGATTCTGCCGGTTCCTAGAGCGGGGCGACGAAGGAGTGACCAGATTATGGCGATCAACAGATGGCTCAGGGAGTGGTGTTATAAGGAGGGCTTTGGGATGTACGGTCACTGGGACGCATTTACGGATAGACAACTGTTTGCTCAGGATGGACTTCATCTCAGCAAGGAGGGAAATAGGATTCTAGGATGGAGGCTCGCCGACCTCATCAAGAGGGCTTTAAACTAGAAAGTTGGGGGAGATGGTTGGGAAATGTTCGGGAGACCTCCACGCCAGAACATAACCTGGAGAGGGAAGTAAACAAAGTGAGCGGGGATACCCTTGCGGCCCCAAGATTTGATCCAAGGAGGAATAGTGGAGTAGAAACCAGAGTAACGGGTGATGCTGGTGGCAGACAGTTTGTGCACGACGGGGGAAAGAATGTCACTGACGCCTAACGCCGAAAATTAAAAGGTTTGTACACTAATGCGAGGAGCCTAGGTAACAAGATGGAGGAACTGGAGTTACTCGTGCAGGAAGTGAAGCCGGATATTATAGGGATTACCGAAACCTGGTGGAATAGTACTCATGACTGGAGCACGGGTATTGAAGGCTATGTGCTGTTCAGAAAAGACAGGAAGAAAGGCAAAGGTGGGGGAGTAGCCTTGTACATCAATGATGAAATTAAATGTAGCGAAATAAGAAGCGATGGAATGGATAAGACGGAGTCCGTCTGGGCAAAAATCACGCTGGGTAAAAAAGCAACTAGAGCTTCCCCTGAGATAGTGCTTGGGGTGTGCTACAGACCGCCGGGATCGGATTGGGATATGGATAGAGACCTCTTTAATGTCTTTAATGAAGTAAACACAAAGGGGAAATGTGTGATTATGGGGGACTTCAACTTCCCGGATATAGACTGGAGGACGAGTACTTGCACAAATAATAGGGGTCAGATTTTTCTGGATGTGATAGCGGATGGATTTCTTCATCAAGTAGTTGAAGCACCTACGAGAGGGGATGCCATTTTAGACTTGGTGTTGGTGAGCAGTGAGGACCTCGTAGAAGAAATGGTGGTAGGGGACAACCTTGGTATGAGTGATCATGAGCTGATTCAGTTCAAACTAGATGGAAGGATAAACAAATGTAGATCTGCGATTAGGGTTTTCGACTTCTCGAGGGCTAATTTTAAAGAGTTAAGGAAATTAGTTAGGGAAGTGGATTGGACGGAGGAATTAGTGGATTTAAATGTGGAGGAGGCCTGGAATTACTTTAAGTCACAGCTGCGGAGACTGTCGGAAGCCTGCATCCCGAGAAAGGGGAAAAGAACCATGGGCAGGAGTTGCAGGCCAAACTGGATGAGCAAGCAACTCAGAGAGGGGATTAGACAAAAGCAGAAAGCTTACAGGGAGTGGAAGGAAGGCAGGATCAGTAAAGAAAGCTACCTTGCTGAGGTCAGAACATGTAGGGATAAAGTGAGGAAGGCTAAAAGCCACATTGAACTGGAACTTGCAAAGGGAATCAAAACCAATAGTAAAAGGTTCTACAGCCACATAAATAAGAAGAAAACAAAGAAAGAAGAAGTGGGGCCGCTATACACTGAGGATGGAATGGAGGTCAAGGATAACCTAGGCATGGCCCAACATCTAAACAAGTACTTTGCCTCGGTTTTTAATAAGACTAGTGAGGAACCTTGCGATGATGGAGGGATGATAAACGGGAATGTGGATATGGAAGTGGATATTACTGCAACTGAGGTAGAGGCCGTACTTGAACAGCTCGATGGGTCGAAGTCGGAGGGCCCGGACAATCTCCACCCGAGGATATTAAAGGAACTGGCGCGTGAAATTGCGAGCCCGTTAGCGAGAATTTTTAAGCAATCGATAATCTCGGGTGTTGTGCCGTATGACTGGCGGATTGCTAATGTAGTTCCTATTTTTAAGAAAGGGAAAAAGAGTGATCCGGGTAATTATAGGCCTGTTAGCTTGACGTCTGTAGTATGTAAGGTCTTGGAAAAAATTTTAAGGGAGAAAGTAGTTAAGGACATAGAGGTCAATGGTAATTGGGACGAATTGCAACACGGATTTACTAAAGGTAGATCGTGCCAAACCAATCTGATCTCCTTCTTTGAGAAGGTGACGGATTACTTAGATAAAGGAAATGCGGTAGATATAATTTACCTAGATTTCAGTAAGGCGTTCGACACGGTTCCGCACGGGGAGCTGTTAGTTAAATTGGAAAAGCTGGGAGTGAATATGAAAGTTGTAAGGTGGATAAGGAACTGGTTAAAGGGGAGACTCCAGAGAGTCGTATTGAAAGGTGAACTGTCGGACTGGAAGGAGGTCACCAGTGGAGTCCCTCAAGGATCGGTTTTGGGACCGATCTTATTTAACCTTTTTATTACTGACCTTGGCACAAAGAGCGGGAATGTGCTAATAAAATTCGCGGATGACACGAAGCTGGGGGGTATTGCTAACACGGAGAAGGACAGGGATACTATTCAAGAAGATCTGAACCACCTTGTAAACTGGAGTAATAGAAATAGGATGAAATACAATAGTGAAAAGTGCAACGTCATGCATTTAGGAATTAATAATAAGAATTTTGGATATACGTTGGGGGCGCATCAGTTGGAAGCGACGGAGGAAGAGAAGGACCTTGGGGTACTGGTTGATAGCAGGATGACTATGAGTCGCCAATGTGATACGGCTGTTAAAAAAGCAAATGCGATTTTGGGATGCATCAGGCGGGGTATTTCCTGCAAGGATAAGGAGGTGTTAGTACCGTTGTATACGGCGTTGGTGAGACCCCATCTGGAATACTGTGTGCAGTTCTGGTGTCCCATGTTCAAGAAGGATGAATTCAAACTGGAACAGGTTCAGAGACGGGCTACGAGGATGATCCGAGGAATGGAAAAACTGCCTTATGAAAGGAGACTCAAAGAGCTTGGCTTGTTTAGCCTGGCCAAAAGAAGGCTGAGGGGGGATATGCTCGCCCTATATAAATATATCAAGGGGGTTAACGTTAGGGAGGGAGAGGAATTATTTAAGTTTAGTACTAATGTAGCCACGAGGACGAATGGGTATAAACTGGATATTAGGAAGTTTAGGCTTGAAATTAGATGAAGGTTTCTGACCATTAGGGGAGTGAAGTTCTGGAATAGCCTTCCGAGGGAAGTAGTAGGGGCAAAAGAATTTTCTGGCTTTAAGACAAAGCTTGATAAGTATATGGAGGGGATGTTATGATAGGATCGTTAATTTGGGCAATTGATCTTGAATTACCACCAGACAGGTCTGCTCAATGGTCTGCGGGGTGATGTTGCATGCGATGGGTACTGAGTTGCTGCGGAGAACTCCTTCTTGGGTGCTGGCTGGTGACTCTTGCCCACATGCTCAGGGTTTAGCTGATCGCCATATTTGGGGTCGGGAAGGAATTTTCCTCCAGGGCGGATTGGCAGGTGCCCTGGAGGTTTTTCGCCTTCCCCTGCAGCGTGGGGCACGGGTCGCTTGCTGGTGGTGTCTCTGCAGCTTGAGGTCTTCAAACCATTTTTGAGGATTTCAATAACTCGGTCCTGGGATAGGGGTTGTACAAAATTGGATGGGTGGGGTTCTGTGGCCTGCCTTGTGCAGGAGGTCAGACTAGATGATCAGATTGGTCCCTTCTGACCTATGAGTCTATGAGTCTATGAGTCTACTGAAAAAGTCTGTTAACATGTCTGGGGATGGAGTGGGAATCATCCAGGGACATCGGCATGAAGCTCTCCTGTAGATACTCTGAAAGCCTGTGCAGAAGGTTTCTGGGAGGGCTGCCTTATTTCGCCCTCCACAGTAGGACACTTTACCACACCAAGCCACAAGTACTCCTGTTCTTTTTCTGGACTCATTGCAGCACAAAGCATGGCAGCGAATGGTCCTGGGTTTTGGTCACATTCAAGCAACATTCGGTCTTTATATTTCTGTGCTAGCCTTAGGAGAGTGATATCATTCATAGTCACCTGGTTGAAATAGGGGAATTTCTGTAAGGGAACAGTAAAAGGACCCCATTCATGATGGGCTGTTTGTGCTTGGCTAAAAGAGATCATCCCAGAGAATAGCTATGCAGTGGGATGGGGGGAGACGTGTGCTGCACATCCACTTGAATACTGCAGCCCCTCTTTTTAAATGGCAAACCCAACCAGCATTGCTTGCTAATGGAAAGGAGGGCGCTGCAGTTTGAAACCATTCCCACATGTTATGAAGGCAGAAGAAGCCAACCCTGTGTACCCTTTGGCTTACCATGGCTGCCTGGAAACCGAATTCTGTTGCCCAGCTGTGTATGATGTGTCCAGGGCCAGCGCTTCCACTGAGGTGAACTAGGCAATCGCCTAGGGTGCCAAGATTTTAGAGGTGCGGCATTTTGCCGGGGGGGGGGGACGGCAGGTGGCTCCGGTGGACCTGCCTCAGTCGTGCCTGCGGAGGGTCCGTTGGTCCACGGCTCTGGTGGAGCTGCTGCAGGCATGCCTGCGGACGGTTCGCTGGTCCCGCGCAGCTCCGGTGGACCTCCCGCAGGCACGGCTGCGGCAGCTCCACCGGAGCCACGGGAGTGGTGCGCGTGGCGGCGAAATGGCCGTGCGCCTAGGACACGAAAAACTCTAGCGCTGGTCCTGGATGTGTCACCACACCAGCAGGCTCTCAATATAAAAGGCAAAATTGTGACCTTGTACTTAAAGCACATATGCTGTCTGCTGTCAATTGCTTGATTCACTGTGAAAGAGTCTCCCTTTTGTTCTCAGAAATGTATCATCTTAAATTTTACTCTCCCTTTTTATCTCCTCACAGGTGCAAATGTTTCTCTGCTCCCCCTATCATCTCCATCCCTGAGGTTATCACAGATTAGAAGGCAAAAAAAAAAAGCACTCACGATGACATGTTTTCTGAACTCATGCAGTCCTCCCGTACTGACAGAGCACAGCTGAATGCATGGAGGCATTCAGCGTCAGAGGCCAGGAAAGCTTTAGGTGAGCGTGATGAGAAGAGCCAGGAGGCGATGATGAGGCTAATGGGGGAGCAAACGGACATGATGAGGTGTCTGGTGGAGCTTCAGGAAAGGCAACAAGAGCACAGACCCTCGCTGCATCCACTGTATAACCTCCAACCCTCCTCCCCAAGTTCCATAGCCTTCTCACCCAGATGCCCAAGAATGTGGGGGGTGGGGGAGGCTCCAGGCACCCAGCCACTCCACTCCAGAGGATGACCCAAGCAACAGAAGGCTGTCATTCAAACAGCTTTGATTTGTAGAGTGGCTACAATAAGCAATGTGGCCTTGTCCTTCCCTCCTTCCCCCACCTCACTCGGACTACCTTGTCAGTTATCTCACTTTTTTTTAATTAATAAAGAAAGAATGTATGGTTTCAAAACAATAGTGACTTTATTTCCTTTGCCAGCTGTGATCGAAGGGGGGAGGGTGATTGGTTTACAGGGAATTAAAATCAACAAAGGGAGCAGGTTTGCATCAAGGGAAAATACACACAACTGTCACACCAAAGTCTGGCCAGTCATGAAGCTGATTTTCAAAGCCTTTCTGATGTGCAGCACACCTAGCTGTGCTCTTCTAATCACCCTGGTGTCTGGCTGCTCAAAATCGGCCACCAGACGATTTGCCACAACCTCCCACCCTGCCGTAAACGTCTCCCCCTTATTCTCACAGATATATGGAGCACACAGCAAGCAGCAATAACAATGGGAATATTGCTTTTGCTGAGGTCTAATGTAGTCAGCAAACAGCATCAGCGAGCTTTTAAACATCCAAAGGTACATGCTATCACCATTCTGCACTTGCTTAGCCCACAGTTGAACTGCTCCTTACTACTGTCCAGGCTGCCTGTGTACGGCTTCATGAGCTATGGGATCAAGGGGTAGGCGGGGTCCTCAAGGATAACTATTGGCATTTCAACATCTCCAGTGGTAATTTTCTGGTCTGGGAGGAAAGTCCCCTCTTGCAGCTGTTTGAACAGCCCAGAGTTTCTAAATATGCGAACGTTATCCATCTTTCCTGGCCATCCCATGTTGATGTCGGTGAAATGTCCCTTGTGATCCACCAGTGCTTGCAGCACCATTGAGAAGTACCCCTTGTGGTTTATGTACTGGTTGGCAAGGTGGTCAGGTGCCAAGATAGGGATATGCGTTCCGTCTATCACCCCATTACAGTTAGGGAACCCCATTGCAGCAATGCCATCCACTATGACCTGCACATTTCCCAGAATCACTGCCCTTGTTAGCAGAAGGTCAGTGATTGCATTGACTACTTGGATCACAGCAGCCCCCACAGTAGATTTGCCCACTCCAAATTGATTCCTGACTGACTGGTAACAGTCAAGTGTTGCAAGCTTCCACAGGGCTATCACCACTTGTTTCTCAACTGTCAGGGCAGGTGTCATCTTGGTATTCCTACACTTCAGGGCAGGGGAAAGCAACTCACAGAGTTCCAGGAAAGTGGTCTTATTCATGCGAAAGTTTCGCAGCCACTGGGAATCATCCCATACCTGCAACACTATGTGGTCCCACCAGTCTGTGCTTGTTTGCCTGGCCCAGAACTGGCGTTCCACTGTATCAACCTGCCCCAATGCTGCCATGATGTCCCAGTTGCCACATCCTGTGCTTTCAGTATCGGCTGTGTCCATGTCCTCCTCACAGTTGTCCTCGTGTCCTAGCCTGGTTCTGCACATATTGCAGGAGAATGTGCGAGGTGTTTACAATGCTCACAACAGCAGCGGCGAGCTGAGGGGGCTCCATGCTTCCCATGCTATGGCATCTGCATGGGTAACCCAGGAAAAAAGGCGCAAAACGATTGTCTGTCATTGCTTTCACGGGGGAGGGAGGGAAGGAGGGAGAGAGAGAAGACTGATGACATGTACCCAAAACCACCCATGACAATGTTTTTGCCTCAGGCATTGGGAGCTTAACCCAGAATTCCAACGGGCAGCTGTGACTGAGGGAACAGTGGGATAGCTACCCACAGATCACTGCTCCGTGAGTCGATGCTAGCCACAGTATTGAGGACACACTCAGCTGACTTAATGTGCTTAGTGGAGACATACACAATTGACTGTATAAAATCTCTTTCTAAAGATTTACTTCTATAAAATCGACCTAATATCATAGTGTAGACATACCCTTAGAAAAGAAGTCATTCAGGGACATTTAGACTATGGATTGGCTCAGCATGCCGAGCTCTTTGCAATTCATCAGGTTTTAAGGCAATACGAAAATTCCCCATGGCCCGTGTATATTTATGCTGACAGTAATTTTTGTGTAAAGAGAATACAATTTTGGATACATGATTGGTATAGGAATGGGTAAAAAGCAGCAAATAAAAATAATATTGCATATTCAGAAAAATGAAAATAAATTTACCAGTGGGTAGCAAAGAACCCTAAACAGTTAAAGGTGAGACATGTAAAGGCACACAGTAAAGGAACGGGTATGGCGGCCACCTAGAATAATCAGGTAGATACAATAGCCCGACGGCATGACGTAGCAGTTGTAACTAGAAACCAGAAAAGAAATGTCTGTGCTGACACATCTGAGCCAACAAATGGCACTACAGATCACCCTGAGTTCCAGGAAAAATAGAAAGACAAGAGTTACTTAATGTAGCCCGTCAGTTTATGCATAAAAAAAATAAAAGGAACTTTAAAAAGGCTAAAGCAAGTAGCAAAATAAAACTGTATAAAAATAATGTTAAAACATGGGTGCAAAATTGTGTGTGTTGCGCTCAGAACAAGGCTCGTACTCCACACTGGCAACTCATAATGCACCAATGAAGGCTTGGTCCATGACACAGGGTTTAAATTGATGTGATTAATGAATTGCCAGGAAATAAAAAAGAATTCCAGTATTTATTAGCGATAATTGATTCCTTTTCAGAATGGGTGGAGGCATTTCCTACTAAAAATAATAGCACTAGGGTAGTGGCCAAAAAGTTTTTTAATGTAAATATGGCACCCCCGAAATAATAAATTCTGACAATGGGGGAGCCTTTGTAAAAAAAAATCTTTATAACAATAATGGAAGCCTTAAACATTAAAGAAAAGCTCCATATACCAGACCGGTCTCAGTCCTCAGGCCAAGTGAAGCACAAGAACCGCACCGTTAAGCAAGCACTCCAAAAAATAATGAATCACACACACACACACACAAACTGGCTGGATAAACTGCCTCTGATTTTGACTGCCATCCACAGCAGTAATACACTAAGGACGAAAATTAACCCTTTTAAATTCTGTTTGAACATTCAATGCGCCTAATAATTGATCCTAGTTACCTGGTACGGGATCAAAAAAAAGCCCTAATATAATCCAGCATAATTATTTTCAATGGCTCAAACAATTACAACAAAATAAAACCACCCTCCAGGATAAGGTTAATCAAGCCATCAAACACATAAACAACAACATTCAAAAACAAAAGCCCAGAAAGGCTGTCATAAACAGATAGCTAAGGGTTAATGTCTCTTTCACCTGGAAAGGGGTAACAAACAACACCTGACCAGAGGACCAATCAGGAAACAAGACTTTTTCAAATCTGGGTGGAGGGAAGTTTTGGGTGTGAGTCCGTTGTTCTTGGTCTGTTCTCTTTCTGGGCTCTGAGAGTGACCACAGGAATCTCCAGGCTTTCTAATCTTCTGTTTCCAAGTTGTAAGTACAAGGATAGTAAGACAATAGGTTTATATTGTTTTTTTGTATTTACATGTATGTAGTTGCTGGAATGTGTTAAATTGTATTCTTTTTGGATAAGGCTGTTTATTCATTTTTTCTTTTAAGCAATTGACCCTGTATATTGTCACCTTGATACAGAGACCATTTTTATGTCTTTTTCTTTCTTTTTATATAAAGCTTTCTTTTTAAGACCTGTTGGATTTTTTTTTTAGTGGGGGCTCCAGGGGATTGAGTCTGCAGCTCACCAGGGAATTGGTGGGAGGAAGAAGTCAAGGGGAAAATCTCTTTGTGTTAGATTTACTAAGCCTGACTTTGCATACCCTCTGGGTGAGGGGAGAGAGAGATTTGATTTCTCGGTACTTGTGTTTCAAGGACTTGAAGCAGGGAGTATCCTAGGGTCCCCAGCGCGGGGAAATCTGGGAGGAGGTAAAGAGGGGGAAGGGAAGTGGGTTATTTCCCTTTGTGGTGAGACTCAGGGCATCTGAGTCTTGGGGTCCCCCAGGGAAGGTTTTGGGGAGACTAGAGTGAGCCAGACACTGGAATTTTTCTGGCTGGTGGCAGCGATATCAGATCCAAGCTGGTAATTAAGTTTGGAGGTTTCATGCTAGCTTCTCATGTTCTGAACTCTAAGGTTCAGATCTGAGTAGGAGAGTTATGACAAAGGCAGCCCTGTGGAATCACAGAATCATAGACTAACATAACTAATGATGTTTAAATTCTTTGCAGAAAAGAACATCCTGAGCACGAGGCGCTGCTTAACCACCACAATTTTAATCCACAAAAAATGACACTCCAATGTGAGGTTTGGATTTACCTCCTTCTGGGAACTTTTACTGCTCAAATAATTAGAGCAATCATGGGAGAAGATGCAGCCCTCCTTATAAACCAATATTTAAAAAATAAGTCCCTCTCCACCAACCAGTCATGAATTCCTACCTGTGATCCAGTGATCCTCATAAAATGGTGTAATAAAAATACCAGCTACCTCTTAAAATCCTTAAAAAATACCAATCTGTATGCCTGGGAAAGGGAAGTTGGACTTAAGGTTCACCTTATAAACATCACAAAAATACCAAACCACTGGGAAATAGGGATTAAAATAAAAAGTCCCTTTGGGGATACCACCTAAAGTTCCAGCTACTCACAATTACCAGATCAGTAAAATAAGCATGTTAAAACAAGAACAATACTAACAGTTATTGTAAAGTATTGTCCAATATCCTGTAGTAAATTAAAACCTAAATGTTCACCCTACTCCTTTCCGATTATAACGGCCTAAATAAAAACACATCAAGATGCCAATGGCCAAGCAAAACAAAATGTAGTAAACACCATATCAGGAGGAGTTTTAAATTTAAAACAAAAATTATAAACATTATAAACCTAAAGGTAATTAAGAATAAGTTAAGTTTCTTGTCACAAGCAGGCAAATAATACTGTGAATTTGGTATAAATAGGTCTGGGAAACCTAAAAGCACTATAAAATATGTGGCAGTGGCTAAACACTACCTCCTGGCTGCTGTATAAACAACAAATACAATCAGAAAATAAAACTGCCTTGGTCATAAAATGTACTAAAATACAAATTCTTAGTTTAGCATCACTTACACACAAAATATTTTGGGCAATATCTGGGAATGTTCAGGTATTAACGCATCTTTTAAAACAACAAAAAAGGTTCTTGTTTAACACCCACAAATATGAACGAATGCAATATGTTTCCATCATGGTTAAGCCTAATTTGTTATTAGGTGAAATTATTGTGAAAATTGCTCACCAACAGTCTGTGGAGACAGAGATATGGAAAGTGAGCCGCTCCCAAAATTAGCCATGGGATCCTTTTGGCTACTCTGGGTTATGGGTCGGTGGGCTAAAAAAGAGGAGAAATTGTTAAATACAGGAGGTTGTACAAAATAAAGCCCTCAGAAATAGACATGCTTGTCCCTGCCTGTCACCGCAGAACCACGTAGCAAAGACTCATCATTGGGAACATGGGTATGGGACGAACTAAAAAATGCGACACGTGTTTTGTACAATGGACAATGTGTATGTGTCACATTCTGAGAAACAGCATTTTGAGAGAATGCAAGTATTAGGCAACCCCTGGTAAATGAATGTAGAGGTAATGCCCATGTATTATATACTAGCAATCACACATACCATTTACCAAAAATACAAAAAGCACAGACCACCATACTTGCCAGCCCGGTTAATTTCTCTGTTACCCTTGGCCTAAATTGCCACAATCTAACTAATCACTTGTTATCAAAAACAAAGGTAACTCAGTTTTTACAACAAACACAACAAAAAATATAAAAAAGCATATCATTCAAATCTTGCATGCAAATAAAAACATGTTAAAAATTGCTAAGCCTAAAAAAAAACTAACAGCCTATCACTGGTAGGATGTTTTTACAGGATGGTCCCCAACCTATAAGGGCATATTGTCTATTATGTTTCACCCACTACTAGTTGTATTAATATTGTCCTGTATTTGCTTGCTAGGAATGTGTTCTATGTGCTATTAAACAAACAAACTAAACATGTTTGTTAAATTGCAACCACAAGCTCAAATAGTCTCTCATTATACTGCTATAAAATAGTTATATAAAATATCACCCCCTCAAGAATTGTTCTTGCGGAGTCAAAAGGGGGACATGTAGTAGTAGGATTTTATATTTGTATTTTATATAATTTAAAATAAAAAATAAAAAGTAATAATGTGGCATGTATTAAATGTATCGGTGTATGATTTAATCATGTCCTGACAGCCACGGTTTTTTAAATAGGAGAAAGGAATAGCCTAATGGGCCATTGGTAGAAATACATCAGCCAGAATCTGTGTCTGTGCTGATTTCAAGGCGGTGATAGACCTTTGAGGGTCACCAATTTGTTATAAGCTTAGCATTTTAAAATAAGTTAAAAAATGCAATAATTGTTTCTCTTTTGCATTGCAATTTAATGATCCTGTTCAAAATGTTCTGCGTAAATTAATTTTGTTTTGTGTGTGAATAAGAAATGTGTGTGTTGAAAGATAAACGTAAAGGCCATTGCTGATCCAGATGATCTAGGGAGGAACCGGACACGGACGCAAGGGTGCCAAAAGGCTGCAACACGCCCCTATTAAAATGTCAGAGGAGGGCAAATTAACAACGCTAAAAATAAAACAGGCACCTATCAATGGGGACAAAATAGCTGTAATCAAAACCAGCATAAAATAACTCCCTGAGGAACTTAATGAGAAAACCAAAATAAAGAATTTAAAGAAAAACAATTAAAAAAAACAAGCACTCGTCAAACAATTAATCACAACATAATGGTGCAAAATTCATTAGTCCCAATAAAAAAAATCACTATATAAACAGGGGGCCTTGCCATGAAACTTTGGGTTCGTCCTGCCGAGAATTCCCCGGAGCATCATGTCACAACTGACGGAACCTGGCTCCTCCCTACCCGTGATCAACCTAGCTGGCCGCTAGATTGATCCGAACTCTGCACTGGTAACTATGACATCAACTTGCGGGATTGTGTGTGTGTGTGTTATAATTAAATGCATACATACGCTAATTGTTGTATCTTCAGTGAACGCGGCTGTCATAAACATACAGTTAAGGGTTAATTCCTCTTTTACGTGTAAAGGGTTAAGAAGTTCACCTACCCTAGCTGACACATGACCAGAGGAACCAATGAGGGGGACAAGATCTTTCAAAAGAGGAAGGAGGGAAATTGTTCTTTTGTCTGTTCTGTAAGTTTGTGCCGGAGTGAAGGATCCAGGAATCAGCCATCTAACATTTCTTAAAAGTAGTAAGTGTTTACAGAAGGAATGTATTAGATTATGTTTATTTTCTTTTGTGACTTCTTTCTGCATAGAGGTAAAATCAAATTGGGGTTCTTTTGTGTAACTAAGGTTGTCATGGTATAATTCCCCAATCTGAACCTTAGAGTCCAAAAGATGGGGTACCAGCATGAATTCCTCTAAGCTTAATTACCAGCTTAGATCTGATAAGCAGCCACCACCCAAAAATATAGTGTTTTGGGGCACTCTGGTCCCCCCAAAAACCTTCCCTGGGGACCCCAAGACCCAAATTCCTTGGGTCTCACAACAAAGGGGAATAAACCATTTCCCCTCCTTTCTTCCTCCCAGATCTTTCCCACCCTGGGTACACTAGGAGATCACCGTGATTCAAACTCCTTGAATCACAACACAGAGAAATCAGGTTTTTTCTCCCCCTTCTCTCCCCTTCCCAGGCTTTCCCTCCCTGGGCTATCCTGGAGAGATAGACAGATTCAAGCTCTGTGAATCTAAACAAAGGGATTCCACCTTTTCCCCCCTCCCTTCTTTCTCCCTATCTCCCACCAATTCCCTGGTAAGTACAGACTCAATTCCCTTGAGCCTCAACAAGGGGAAAAAATCAAACAGGTCTTAAAAAGCAAAACTTTTAATAAAAAGAAAGAAAAAAAGTAAAAGTTGTCTCTGTAATTTAGATGGTAAAAGTTACAGGTTCTTTCAGTTTATAGACACTAGAGAGAAGCCTCCCCCCAGCAAAAATACAATTTAAAATACTTCCAGCAAAATACAGTTGCAAATACAGAAAACAATCAAAAGACTATAACCGCCTTTTCTACTTAATACTCACTATTCTGAATATATAAGAGACTGTAGCAGGGAGATTGGCAAGAAACCTGGCTGCATGTCTAGTCCCTTTCAGGACCCAGAGAGAACTAAGCAAAACCCCCCCCCAAAAACAAACAAAAGCTTCCCTCCACCCAGATTTGAAAGTATCTTGTTTCCTGATTGGTCCTCTGGTCAGGTGTCTCAGGTTCCCTGTTTGTTAACCCTTTACAGGTAAAAGAGACATTAACCCTTAACTATCTGTTTATGACAAAGGTTTTGCCCAGAGGGACGTCCTCTGTGTTTTGAATCTGTTGTCTGTGAGAGTTGCTTCCATGATAATCTCACAGAGGTATTCCTTTCATCCCTTTTCTTTAATTAAAAGTTTTTTAAGAACCTGATTACTTTTTTCCTTGTTTTAAGATCCAAGGGTTTGTTTGGATCTGGACTCACCAGGAATTGGTGGGAGGTGAATCAGTCCTAATCCTGCCAGGAAAAGGGGGATGAAGATGGGGGAAATATTTTGCGGGGGAAGACAGAGTTTCCAAATGACTCTCCCATAAACGGTTGTTTAAACTATTTAGTGGTGGCAGCTACTAGATCTAAGCTGGTAAATAAGCTTAGAGGGGTTATTCATGCAGGTCCCCACATCTGTACCCTAAAGTTCAGAGTGGGGGTGACATCCTTAACAGTGGCTTATTGCCTTTTCCCCTAAAAAAAATTCTGTTTGCTTCTTATAAGCATAACACACTGACCCCATGGGAGCAGTGCTGGCTCCTACCTTTTTTGTTTTGGTTTGGGTTTTACTTCTGCAAAAGAACGGAATCAGGAAAGTATGAGATCTAAACATTATACAAAATTAAAGGTGCTACAGTGCCTTGTGACACTACACGCCATATTCTTCATAGTGGTATGATTATGATATAATTCGGACATAATTTTGTTGCATCTTGAACAAGATATGTCTTGTCAGGTGTCTATGGAAAAAGATATGATTTGCTGAATATGATTATCCTATTTGTATGCATGTATCAATTGTGTTCCTAAAGTTATGAATATTGACTATCTATCTGTAGACATGTAGACACACCTGGGTGAAACCCACTTGGCGAGATGCTTCCAGTCTAGATAGCCTGCTGTGAAGGGCCTATTCAAGGTAACAGTCCATTGGGGAAACTATCGGCCTTTGAAGAAGCTTATCCCGCACCTGGTGAGCCTTCCTGGAAATGCTCCAGACAGCCTATGGATAATGGTTGCTATGACATGCAAGGGTATTTCACCAGCCCATATAACACTAAACTCCATTTTGTTACCTGTATTTTCCCACAAACTGGGCTGGGAACTGAGTTTGGAACAAAGGGTTCCTGCCATATGGAAAATCTATAGAAGGCAGGATGTGACTGTGACAGCACCTCCCATAAGGCTTTAGGGGAATATGACATAACTGGAATATGTTTTGTGCTGCCTGTGCCATGTAACGTATCTCTGTAAAGGTTATGGTCTACTGTATCTATTCATCTTACTTGTACACATATATCATTTTCTACTTGAAGTTAAGAATATTGGCTGTATACTTGCTTGGTTTCTAAGTAAGCTTTGTGAGGCATTTGGTCAGCTTCTTTAGGAAGGAATTTGCAAGGTTAAGTACCTGATCAGGAAGCACTTGGGGAACAGTGCATCTTGGACTGCTCCAATCCACATAAGAAGTCGTCCTGGAGACATACAAGATGCCATGTGGACAATGGCTTCTGCCTGTAAAGACTGAGTAATTCAGGGACATGTGACTTGCCCAGGTGACTCCAGAACTCCATCTTGGAACTGGACTTTGCATAGGAGTGAGGAGGGGGGGTCTCCATCCACAAGAGAAAGTCTATTTAAACCCATGGGAGACCCCTCCATTTTGTCTTCAGCTGGCTAAAGAGAGTGCCTCTCCACCCTCCAGGATATTTGAAAGAAACTGGAACAAAGGACAGTAACTACAGGGGGTGTGAGTGATTGCTGGACCCAGGCTAAAAGGAGATTAGCCCGTAAAAGGGAGCATTCTGGAACTGGTGAGGCTTTTATCTGTATTTAGTTTTATTAGACATAGATTTGCGCATTTTATTTTATTTTGCTTGGTAACTTACTTTGTTCTGTCTGTTACTACTTGGAACCACTTAAATTCTACTTTCTGTATTTAATAAAATGACTTTTTACGTATTAATTAACTCAGAGTATGTATTAATACCTGGGGGAGCAAACAACTGTGCATATCTCTCTATCAGTGTTATAGAGGGTGTGCCCGCAAGGGGGGCCGAGATACCGGCGAAAGAATGACGCTAAGCCCGAGAATAATAAGCAAGGCTTTACTGAGAGAAGGACTTACACTCCAAGCTGCATGGGGAGTCCCTGAGGCGTACGGAGGGGCTGCGGGGGACTCTGGCCATCCGGGACAGCTGGCCAGGCAGGACTCCATCAAGGGGAGTACTTTGCAATGTTATATCCCCTGTGCTTATCTCAGAGTTATATGGGGTCAACAGCTGCCTGCATTCATTAAGTTAATAAATTGTATATATTATCTAAACTAACTTATTTACAGACAAAAACATGCTGAACTGTACTAAACCATATCTTAGCAAGGTCCATCAGGCAAAGTTCACTGAACAGCCTGAATCTTCCGCCTGCATTCAGTCACATACTCGGTCCGCCACTTCACTCCTCGCCAGTCCGCCAGTCTTCCGCAACCTTACACCTACAGCCTCTGATTGCAGGCATCCCAAATCGCAGGCCACATGTCGTACCCCCAAAGGGGTCTGTCATGCACCTTCCAGCCAGCCACCTGCCAGACGGCCATCCACTGTGTCATGCCTTTGTAGACTGCCCAGCTATCCGTATATATATACAGGGGCCCTGGATTCTTGGTGATGGTCATGAATGCTGCCCGCAGCTCGGCCCACTGGCTGGATAGACCAGGGCTAGTCTCAATATTTCCTCAAGGCAGGAATTATACATGGCTGCCTGCCATCAGCATTCTGCCCCCCTATATGAAGCCGACTCATCAGTGAACCACACGGCTTCTCTCTGTTGCTAAGTCAGGGAGGCATATGGAGGAGCCTCTACACAGTGGGGCTGGGGCACCTCGACTGGGGGGACATAGGCATGCTGGTCTACGGAGGGCAACTCCTCAAAGGTGAGAGCATCCAGGAGTCGCGCGTGCGCATCGGTGATGCTTGCTTGGGTCGTCTGCATACGGATCTGCAGATAGTGCTTCCACTTCCAATGGGTCTGGGTCTGGGCTACTCCAGTCCGCGTGAGCAGGCTCTCATCCCAGACCCAACCCATAATTGGAAGTGGAGTATGCACCTTCACTGGCTCCGCACCTGTTATGGGCTCAGTTTCCTGGAGAGCCCACGCCACTGCGAGTAGCTGCCATTCAAGAGGCGTGTACAGCTCAGCTGAGCCTTGCAAGGATCGCGACTAATAGCCTATGGGCTCCTTTCAAGACGAGGCTTGTAGCCATAGCCCCCATGAGGCCATTACCTCAAGATCAAAGGGGGTGCCTCCTTTGCCTGGGCTTTGTACTGCATGCTGACTGAACGCTTCTTTAGCCTGTTGAAATGCGGTATTCTGTTTGGCTCCCTAACTGAAATTGGCTTTCTTCCGAATTACTGCTGGTATGGGCTGCAAGATGCACCCTAGATGGAGAATGAATGTGCGCCAGTATCCGAGGAGGCCCAAGAAGGTTTGGGCTTGGCTTACACTAGTGGGCTCTGGGAAGTGGGTGATTGTTTCAATGGCCTTCTTTGGGATTTTACTTCGAGGCCCCGACCAAACGATACTCAGAAAGATCACCTCCTGGCTGGGCCTCTGGACTTTACCAGGGTTGATGGCCCATCCCCTATCCGTCAGCACTTGCAAAACGTTGTCGTTGGCCTTGGCAAGTGCCGTTTCATGGGGCCCACTCAGTAGGACATCATCAATATCGTGTTCTAGAACCACCTCCTCTGGCAGAGTCACCCATTCCAGGTCTCGGCTAACCAACTGATGACAGATGGGAGGGCTATGTTTATAACCCTGAGGTAGTATGGTAAACGTGTACTGCCGGTCATCTCATGTAAAGGCAAATTGGTCCTGGCTCTGCGGGGCAATGACGAGGAAAAAGAAGGCATTTGCCAAGTCCGCCACCACATGCCACTGCCCTATTCGTGTCACGAGACGCTCCATGATGGAGATCATGTTGGGAGCCGCCACCGTTAGGGTTGGGGTGACCCTGTTCAGATTGCGGTGGTCAACTGTCATGCTCCAGGTTCCGTCCTTTTTGCAGACTGGCTAAATTGGGCTGTTAAGCACGCTCATGGTGGGGTGAATGATGTCTGCCTGGAGCAATCCTTTAACAGTGGCAGTTATTTCCTCGTGCCCACCAGGTATCCGAGACTGTTTGGTATTGACTACCGTGGTAGGGGTTGGAAGCACTACGGGGTCCCACCGCAGATGCCTGTGGAGCATGGTCACAGCTGCTCGGACATACAGCAGGTGCCCAAAGGAAAAGGGTCCCCACTGAGTGTCTATGGTCTGCCCTCGAAGGAGGTCTATGCCCAATATGTATTCATGGATGGGGGCGATTAAGACGGTGACTCACATGGGAGGGGGCCTTCCTGATGGCCAGCCTTAACTGCATCAGTGTAGCCTGAACATCCACCCCTCCGAGGCCACTCACCAATACCGACTGGCCCCGACGCGGCGGGGTGCCATGCAATATGGTCACCTCCACTCAGGTGTCCACAAGGGCCAGCACTCGTTGTTGCCCCCCGCTAGGTCAGTAGATCTCTACTGGGACATAAGAGCAGTGATCCCCCACTACAAACCGTCTTACCTCCAAGGTTGGGGGCAAAGGGGACCCACCATCCCATCAGTATTGGATGGGTAGCTTCCACTCCACATAGTCTACCGGCGGGGCAGACGGCTGGGATCTCTGGGGGGTGGCAGTCGCCTTGTTTTGGGACCCCTCTTTAGTCAGGCCTCCCCCTTTTTCCTTGGTGCGCTGTTCCAGCTTGAGCTGTAACCAGCATCTCAACAGCTCAGCGTTGGTTTTCCCATCTACTTCCCCTAAGGGGACCCCTGCCTTCAGCAAGTCTTTGAACATAGTTTTGTGGCTAACCCTCTCCTTTTGCTTCACATTCACCTGCTGCGGCTTGGTGGTTTTCATCTTACCTTCAATTTCTGTTAATTGCAGCATAAGCTGCACTGCATCCCCCACAGTCCCTATGGCCCCCCCAACCATCGGGAGGATCATTGCCCTCAGGTCGAGGGGGAGACATTCCGCAATAGCAGGGTACGGATGATGCGAGTCAGGGCCATAGCATCAGGCCCTTCGAAGTCCTCAGCAAATATGCCGGTGAGCATTCCCAGTTGTCGGAGCCGGCTATCCCCCTCTGGGATAGAAGTCCACTGCTCTAGCTCATCATCCATGTCTGCAGGCGAACTCCAGATAGTTCTGATAGCCATGGTTAACCATGACATAACAGCATGTGAGAACTGCATCCCCAGGTGGGCACCGGTGGTTCGCAAGCTGGCGGGATTGGTTGCCCCCACCGCATGGCCGGAGCTTGAGAAGGAGCCAGGGGTCATCCCAGTTAGGTTGGAGGAACTGATATCCAAGCTCCAGCTGGAAGCTTAGAGTGTAAGTCCTTCTCTCGGTAAAGCCTTGCTTATTATTCTCAGGTTGAGTGTTATTCTTTTGCCGGTATCTCAGCCCCCCTTGCGGGCACAGAGGGCGAACAATTTATGAGGTTACCCTGTTTATACAGGGTAAAATGGATTTATTTGGGTTTAGACCCCATTGTGAGTTGGGCATCTGAGTGCTAAAGACAAGCACACATCTGTGAGCTGTTTTCAGGTAAATCTGAAGCTTGGGGCAAGTAATTCAGACCCTGGGTCTTTGTTGGAGCAGATGGGATTGTCTGGCTCAGCAAGACAGGGTGCTGGAGTCCTGAGCTGGCAGGGAAAACAGGGATAGAAGTAGTCTTGGCATGTCGGGTGGCAGCTCCCAAGGGGATTTCTGTTATCCAAGCCATCACAGCAGCAAAGAGTCCTGTGGCACCTTATAGACTAATAGACTTTTTGGAGCATGAGCTTTCGTGGGTGAATACCCACTTCGTCGGATGCATGGCTAGATGGACTAGTATTCACCCATGAAAGCTCATGCTCCAAAACGTCTGTTAGTCTATAAGGTGCCACAGGACTCTTTGCTGCTTTTACAGATTCAAACTAACACGGCTACCCCCCCCCCCCCCCCCGATACTTAACCGCCACAGTGACATCATCTCAGGGCATTTCTCCCCACACAAGAGCACTCCTGGAACACCTGAGGACCAAAGACTGAAATGGTAGATGTGCTGGTCTCAGCCAAAAGGGATTTCTAGACTATGTATGAAAACTTGGTGAGGACTGCTTGTATCATTAGTCAGGATGAGAAACTGCTAATTCAAATCCTATTCATCTAGTATGTTAAGCTTAATTGGCTTTTTTGTTCTTTTGCTAGATAATCTGCTTTGATCTGTTTGCTATCACTTACAATCACTTAAAATTGATTTTTGTGTAGTTAATAAACGTGTTTTATGTTTTCTCTTTATCAATGTGTTTTGAATGAAGTGTCTAGGGAAAATCTCATCTTAGTTAACACAAGCTTGTTGTGCATATTTTTCCCACATTGAGGGAATTGTAGAGCAAACTATATTAATATACTACATTGTACAAATCTTTGTTCAGTGCAAGACAGTACAATTCTGGGTTTGTACTCCAGCAGCGGTGCAAGGCTGGGAATCTTGGCTGTTTGTCCTGGAGTGGCTTAGATAAAGCACTCAGTTAACTTGGGCTCATGGCACCACCTGCTGTCATGTTGGGTGATAACAGGGCCTGGGGAGGCTGAGTGTATCTCCAGCAAAGCCCAAGTGGTTCCTGCCCCTCCCAGACTGCACCCCAGGGGCGATAACCCACCACCGTGGAGATAGGGCACAGTGAGGGGAGGGGGGATTCCGGATGGGGGATAAATGGGGAGGCGTGGGTAGGAGAGGGTGGTGAGGTCAAGTGGAGTAGGACCTGGGTTGAAGTACTGGGGCTATAAGCAATTTTCCCTCTAATTTTTTCCAGACTTGTGTGGAATTAATTTTGTTATGTGCACTGTAATGAGGTAATGTGCAGAAAACTCATGTGATTAACTCAAAAAAAGCAATTAAAAATTGATCATGATTAAACTCACTGTTAAACAATAAAATAGCAATTCAAATTCATTAAATATTTTTGGATGTTTTTCTACCTTTTCAAACATATTGATTTCTATTTCAACACAGAATACAAAGTGTACAGGGCTCACTTTCTATTATTATTTTTATTACAAATATTTGCACTGTAAAAATGATAAACAAAGAAATAGGATTTTTCAGTTCCCCTCAAACAAGTACTACAGTGCAATCGCTTTATCATGAAAGTATAACTTAGAAATGTAGGGGGAGGTTGTTACATAACTGCACTTAAAAACAAAATAATGTAAAACTTTAGAGCCTACAAGTCCGCTCAGTCCTACTTCTTGTTCAGCCAATTGCTCAGACAAACAAATTTGTTTACATTTACGGGAGATACTGCTGCCTGCTTCTTATTTACAATGTCATCTGAAAGTGAGGACTGTGTTTGCATGGGACTTTTGTAGACAGTGTTGTAAGGTATTTACATTCAAATATGCTAAACATTCATGTGCCCCTTCATGCTTCACCCACCATTCCAGAGGACATGTTTCCATGCTGATGATGCTCATTAAAAAAGAAGTGTTAATTAAATTTGTGACTGAACTTCTTGGGGGAGAATTGTATGTATCCTGTTCTGTTTTACCCACATGCCGCCATATATTTCATGTTATAGCAGTCTTGGATGATGACCCACCACATGTTATTTAAGAACACTTTCACTGCAGATTTGACAAAACAGAGACTGTACCAATGTGAGATTTCTAAAAATAGCTGCAGCACTCAACCCAAGGTTTAAGAATCTGACGTGCCATCCAAAATCTGATCAGGACAGGGGTGTGGAGCATGCTTTAAGAAGTCTTTAAAAGAGCTCTCCAACCCCCTACCCAGAATAGCTGGGACCCCACAGAGCCACACAGACCCCTGTGGGTCATCCAGCCCAGTTCCCACTTGCCATGGGGCCAGGGTTGTGTCAGAGCTCTCCCACAGCCTGCCCTGCCACTGGGCCATACCCTGGGGGTGTCCGCTGATCTGAGAAAGCTGTGCAACTCCCCCCAAATGGACCTGTAGCTGCCTCCTCTAGTGCCTTGGGGTTTACTCCCCTCCCCTGGGGTCAGTGACGGGGACATCGGGCCTTGTGAGCGATGGCAAAAAAGATGACTGCCCCCCAGCCACCTCCCATCCCCCACCCCATCTTCCCCGCCCCTCGCCACCTCCCATGCCCCGCTCCATCTTCTCCGCCCCTCGCCACCTCCCAGCCCCACCCCATCTTCCCTGCCCCTCGCCACCTCCCATCCCCCACCCCATCTTCCCCTCCCCTCCCCACCTCCCGTCCCCCACCCCATCTTCCCCTCCCCTCACCACCTCCCATCCCCCACCCATCTGTCCTGGCCTCACCACCTGCCATCCCCTAGCCTTGTCTGCCCCACCCCTCATCATGTCCCATCCCACATCTGCCCAGCCCTCTCCACTTTCCATTCCCCTAGCCCCATCTGCCCCATCCATAGCCACTTCCCATCCCCCACCCCCATCTGCCTCAGTCCTCATCACATCCCATCCTGTCTCCTGTCTGCCCCAGCCCTCCTGGCTCAGCCCCATGGAGTTTCCTTTCAAGGCAATATTGAATGAAGTAGCTGATTCCCACCTAGTGCCACCTCCCCTGGGCTGGGCGCGGGGACAGCAGGAGTGGGCACCGCCCCTCTGCAGCATGTGTGGGGGGCAATGGGGCTATAAGAAGGGGGCTGGGAGCGGAGAGCCCCTCACTAGGGATTCACCATGAGCATCTGTCAGTAAGTAATGGCACCTGCTGCTCCTGCCCCATGGAAACTCAAGTGAGTCTCCCCGCCTCCACCTCCTGCCCCTTTTCCCCCACCTTCACCCTGCCTCATGGAGCCTCAGGACAGCACTCTCTTCCCCCTACTTCCTTCCTGCCCCATGGATCCCAGGGAGGTGCCCTGTGCCCCCATCTCACATGCACACTGAGCGGGGCTCAGTCCCTCCAGCTGGGGGCAGTTGTGTCTCATACTCTCCTCTGCTCTGGGCACATCACATGGACGACTGACCGTTGCCATCCGGCCAGGTGCATGGATCCAATTCTAAGGCCTAGAGCCACCTCCCCTGCCTTTGCCTCCCCCCTCCCTCAGCTGGAGGGGCCCACGCCCCAGGAATAGCTGAGCTCTCGGGGGTAGGGGGCATTGCAGGCACTACCAATGCCCCTGTCTCTCCCAGATGCTTGACTGGCTGCCCCATAGAACTCTCTGGACACCACGCCATGAGTGACTCCTTCCTGGGGCAGCTCCAGCACAGGGGAAAGGGGCCCCAGCTTCATTCCCATTCCCTGCTCTAGAGGTTGGAGGCTGAAGTGGGCGGGGGGGCTGGCCTCAGCTTAGAGGATGAAGGGTCTGCAGGGCTAACTCTGCCCCCAGAGGTGACACCTGTGCTCCCTCAAGCCCATGTTGTGTCATCCCGGAGCAAGATTCCCTCCCAGTACATCATAGCTAAGGTGAAGGTGCACTGGGCTGGGAGCCGGGAGCTCTGCTCCCATGTCTACTGTACAGTGCACATCACAGCCCTTGTTACTGAGCAGGGCCCTGTACTCCAGGCTGGTGGCCAGCTGTTAGCTCCCACCCCTCTCCAATTCAGCTGCACAAGGCCACTTCAGGCAGAGGTGGGATGAGAACCCAGCTCTGTAACGTGGCAGACACAGAGCCCTTCACAGCGAATGTGCCACATATATGTACCATTGTTAGACTCTCTTTAACCACAGTCACAGTCCCCTCTCAGAGCTAGGGGGAGAAATGAGGAGCCCCAATTTCCAGTGTTCAGCTCTCCAGCAAATCGCTGTGTGTCCCGGGGCCAACTATGTGTCACACCCCTCCCTTGGGGTGGCTCCATGTAAAAGCTCCGGCTTGCTCCAGTGGTAACGCTCATCCTGGTGGAGTTGATGGATCAAAGCTTACACTGGGCTGATGATCCCTGAGGCAGTTTCTGATCTTCTTAGAACCACCCTCCAAGTGTATTTCATTCTCCCAGGGAGCAAACATTCCCTGACCCAGGCTGGAGCCCTTAGAGCCTAGAACCTGTCAGTGACGGCACCATGTGCAACCCAGCCCAAGTGTCCTGCACTGCAGCTGTTTGCCACTGAGGGTCGAGGGCAGGGTGGTCTGGAGACCCGCGTGCCCTCCCTGCCCTTTGCTTTGCCTTCCTTTAGGTATAGGGTGAGGGCTCGATACTTCTTCGCTGTCAGCCTGAGCAGAACCTATTGCCATACCCATCTGATCTGGAACAGGAGCTGCCAGAGGACAAGCTGAAGAGCATGCTGTGATGAATGGAGGGTAGCTCCCTTTGATGGACACCCAGCCAGATGGTTAGCTGCAAAATCCCTCTTGGTAGCTGTTCTCTACTTGCTTTACCCGTAAAGGTTAAAAAGTCCCCCAGTAAAGAAAAAAAAAGTGGGCACTTGACCACAAGAGCCAGTGGGAAGGTAGAACATTTTAAAATGGGGAAAGAAACTTTCCCTTTGTCTGTTCTCTGAGCGGCAGGACAGAGCAGCAATGCTGTAAGCTGGGATGCTGTGTAAGGTTTGAATCAGATATTAAAAAATATCTTCCATACCTAGAAGAAATTATTTGGATAGGGAATGTTTAGTTAGACACAATCAGGTTTATTTCTTTATTTAGGCCTGTGAATCTCCTCTGTGCTAACCCCAGATGAGTTTGTTTGCTTGTAACCTTTAAGCTGAACCCCCAAGAAAGCTATTTTGGGTGCTTAATTTTTGGAATTGCTCTTTTAAAATCTAGCAAAAGCCCAAGTTCCAGATGTATTTTTTTCCTTTTTGTTTTTAATAACATTTACCTTTTTTAAGAAGAGGATTGGATTTTTGGTGTCCTAAGAGGTTTGTGCAAATGCTGTTTGATTAGCTGGTGGCAACAGCTAATTTCCCTTGTTTTCTTTCTCAGCTCTTCCCCGGTGTGTGTGTGTGTGTGCGAGAGAGAGAGAGAGAGAGAAAGGACTTGAGGGTACCCCATAGGGAGGAATTCCTAAGTGCTCCTTCCTGTGGCCAAGGGGTTTTCTTGCATTTGGGTGGTGGCAGCGTTTACCAAGCCAAGGTCAGAGAAAAGCTGTAACCTTGAGAGTTTAATACAAGCCTGGAGTGGCCAGTATAAATTTTTAGACTCCTTGCGGGCCCCCACCTTCTGCACTCCAGAGTGATGGAGTGGGGATTCAGCCCTGACACATGCACCATGCCATTACGCAAACTAGCCAAACAAGTGGTCTGTATGACTCAGCCTATGGGCACATCATGGCTGCTGCAGTGAACTACCTGAATGAAATGGCAACACACCGAGAGGAGCCTGCTCTTCAGTGACCGGAACCGGAAGAGCCCCATGCACAAGCTCCTGGACCAGACCTACAAAAACATCAGCTGCCTGATCTTCACCCTCAACTCACCCTGCACGGAGATGTGCCTGCCAGTGAACTGGCCCTACAACATCCTACGGATGGTGAGCAACACCTTCCGCCCCATGGACCACAACTACAAGGTCTTCATCTTCTGGCAGATCTACCGGCAGGACCGGGACCTGGATCCCCAAAGCCTGCTGGAGGCCTGGCACTGGCTGCCCGACGTGCCCCTGCTGCGCTGCGACACCAACGGCTGCAGGGACTGCAGAGGGATTGACCCCAAAACTGACACAAATGTCTGCCTGGATGAGATTCAAGCCATGAGGCAGCTGCTGCACCCACCTGGAAGGGGGAAGGAGGGGAAGCAGGGGGCAGAGGGGAGAGCAGAGGATGTAGGAGAGAGCAGGGGGCACCTTCAGAGGGTTGGAGAGATGGCAGGGCAGGGGGCACCCTCGGAAGATTTGGAGGGATTGGGGGATGAAGGGGGTGGAGAGGGTGGGACATTTCTTCTCTCATGGCCTGTGATTTTGCAGAGTCCCCCCCACCCTGAATGATTAACACCAATAAACTGTTGGAGCCTCCTGGGGCCTCGTGTCTCTGTCTATGTGTCTGTCTCCCTCCTCTCTGTCCATGTGTCTGGACTTTACACAGTGTGGGAGGCCTCCCAGCCTCCCTGGCAGTGCCCCCTTCATCGGGCCAGGCCTGGCCCCCACTTTTTGCCTGGGGCTCCCCCTAAGCCCAGACCCCTGGCAGAGTCACCCCCTTGGGAGTGAGGCTGGGCAGCCTTTGCCAGACACCCAGCTCCCTATGGATGAACCTGGCCATCTGCTGCCACCTGCTGGTGAGGTGGAGGTAGACACATGAAAAACACACTGGGCCGGCCCCAGTTTGCATGTTTCCTGCCAGCCCCACACTGGCTGGATCAGATGGGGGGAAGCTCAGTGGGGGCTGAGAGGGGTCAGGGCAGATCTGCCCTGTGTGCTCTGGGCGGGTTCACGAGATTGGCCGGCACGCGCCACACCAGGAGAACTGCTGGGCAAAGCGCCCTGGCTCCAGCGCTGGGCGCATGTCCACCTGCAGCGGGACGTGTAGGTGCCCCATCACTCCACGGGGACCTGCAGCTCCCCGGACTGACAGGACGAGGTTCCAGTCAGCGGCTGGAGGCTCTGAGGTGCTGCACTGGGGATGGGGGACAGGAACAGGGGGCAGGAGAGCCGGTTAGACAGAAACCTGGGCCTGCCCTGGCTTGGTGAGTCGTACATGCCTGTTCGTTTCATCCAGCTTCTCCCTTCGAGCCAGATTCACCTGCTTGCTAATCAGGCAGGGATCCACTGACGTGAACAGGTGGGTGGTAAAGGCCACGGCTAGGGTCAGGTGTCTGTCGCTAAAGCCCGAGCTTCATAAACCTGTTTCTTCTCCTCTGAATTATCTTCTGTTCCATGAAGGCGGCTCTAATCAAACACAAGAGAAACCCGATAAAGCTTTAAAATCTGGGCAATGCGCAGGGAAGGGATTGTAGCAATCAGAACGAATTCTATTTACTGGAAAATTACAAGGATCGTTCAATTGCACAATCAGGAAGTGACAGGGAAAGACTTGTGTGTCCCTCCCACCTTCCCATTGCCCACAATACTGCCCCAAACTCGCCTTCCACGGCGAGACACCCAAGAACAATCCATCCGCAGCTCCACTGAACCTGCAGGGAAGGCAGAACCAGCAGTGACCTCTACTGGGTCCGGGCACGAGAATGGTGTCAGTGCATGCGGTGTGTGGCTGTGGGACGGGCTGTTGTAATGGACTGCCATGCAAACGCCTGTTCTCACTTTTAGGTGACTTTGTCAACAAGAAGCCGGCAGCATTATCTCCTGCAAATGTAAACAAATTCGTTTCTCTGAGCGATTGGCCGAACAAGAAGTAGGACTAAGTGAACTTTAGGCTCTAAAGTTTTACATTGTTTTATTTTTTAATGCAGTTATTTTTTGTACATAATTCTACATTTGTATGTTCAACTTTCATGAGAAAGAGACTGCACTACAGTACTTGTCTGAGGTGAATTAAAAATACTATTTCCTTTGGTTTTTACAGAGCAAATATTTGTAATAAAAATAAATATAAAGTGAGCACTGTACACTTTGTATTCTGTGTTGTCATTGAAATCAGTATATGTAGAAAACATCCAAAAATATTTAAATAAATGGCATTCTATTATTGTTTAACTGTGTGATTAACTGTGTGATTCATTGTGATTAATTTTTTTAATCATGCCATTAATTGCGATTAATTTTTTTAATCACTTGATAGCCCTCCTGGCAACCCTAAATTTGTACAGCTTGTTATTTTGGATCTTGCTCCTCAAACTGTGGGCCCTGAGAGCCTGACCCTGAGATCCCTCGTATCCCTGCAGGCCCCAGCAGTGAACTGAGTCGGTGACTCCCGAGACAGGCTGGGACTGCGTGAGGCAGGAGACAAGATGCTGGGACTGCCTTGATACAGGAAATCATAGAATCATAGAATATCAAGGTTGGAAGTATATTAATATAGTTTGCTCTATAGTTCCCACAATGTGGGAAAGACATGCACAACAAACTTGTGCTAACCAAGATGAGATTTTCCCCAGACACTTCATTCAAAACACATTGATAAAGAGAAAACATAAAACAAATTTAATAACTACAGAAAAATAGATTTTAAGTGATAGCAAACAGATCAAGGCAGATTATCTAGCAAAAACCAAAACAAAACAAAAAACGCCAATTAAGCTTAACATACTAGATGAATAGGATTTGAATTAGCAGTTTCTCATCCTGACTAATGATACAAGCAGTCCACCAAGTTTTCATACACAGGCTAGAAATCCGTTTAGCCTGAGACCAGCATTTCACTCAGTTCAGTCTTTGGTTCTCAGGTATTTCCAGGAGTTCTTTTGTGTGGGGAGTGAGGCCCTGAGATGATGTCACATCCTGCCTTCTATAGATTTTCCATATGGCAGGAAACCTTTGTTCCAACGTCAGTTCCCAGGCTGGCAGCGTACGACCGGCTCTGGAGGGAAGAGGAGTTTCCCAGGCCAGCTCCTTGTGGGTGGTTGATGCTCCGGTTTCAGGGCTCTCAGTCTACTGGGTGTGCATGGGGCAGCCCCTGAGGAGCGAGTGACTCATTTCCCTGGAGGTGGATGGGAAACAGGTCACAGGGTACTGAGACCCAAGTGCTGAAGTGACGCTGGCCCAGCCCAAGGTGGTGGCCCAGAACCGTGTGGTGTCCAAGACCTACCTAACCCTGACGGGCATGTGCAGACCCCTGATTAAGGTACCTGTGGTGCGGATATATCTAAAATGGGGGGCCAAGGCAGGCCCCAAAGATGTGGGGGTGCATCATCAGTTGCCAGCCAAGGTGCTGATGGCAAGTGACCAACTTCATATCAGCCTTGCTCTGGTGCTTGTGTGAGACGTGTGGGGTCTGGCTGGTGGAGAGGTTTAACAGGACCCTAAAGATGATGCTGAAAACCTTTATGAACCAGCACCCGCAGGTATTTACCCCACCTGTTGTTCGCATACAGGGAAATGCCCCAGGAATCCACAGGAGTTTACCCTTTGAGTTGCTGTGTGGGAAGAGAGTGAGGGGATCCCTGGACTTGGTGAGGGATGAGTGGAAGGAAAAGACCTCTTCCAATGGAGAATCAGCGGTGAAGTATGTACTGACTTTCTGGGGAAAGCTCGCTAAGCTCATAGGCTTGGCCTGGGAGAACGTCGCCAGAGCCCAAGGGAAGAAGGAGGTCTGGTATGACTGCACGGAGTGGGCCTGCGCCTACGCCACTGGAGACCAGGTGATGGTTCTTGTTCTTATGAGAAAGAAAAAACTACAAGCTGCCTGGGATGGGCCCTTTAAGATCATCAGACAGGTAAATGAGGTGAACTATGTAGTGAAACTGTCCAACTGGGCTCACAGCCATTGAGTGTACCATGTCAACATGATAAAACCATACTGGGACAGGGAGAAGTTGGTACTGGCCGTGCGTGGCCAGTGGGAGGAGAGCGAGTACGAGGAATTTGAGAGCACCATTGGCTTCAAACTGCCCAACCACCGCTCTGCCAAGAGGTCCTGGAAGGTCTGCATTGAGCACCACACCTTCTTCAGGTGAGGAGGAAGGTCCCTGTAAAGAACTACCAAGGACAGGGCAGGGCTCTCAGAGAGGAGGCTGGGAGTGCTGTCTGTCCGTGCCCTCCTTCTGATTTTCACTGGGGGAGACATTCTTCATTAATGCCCCACAGGGGATCTACCTGGTGGGAGGGTAGGGGTCTGTCTCCTTAGTGCTCCCCCTCAGCTGCCTTTGCCCTATTGATACCTCTCTCCTCTCTGCCCCATGTGAGGAGGGGTTGTTTCTGGGCCTCCAAACACTCTCTGCCTGGCCTGCTTCCATGGCTTTCCCTACCTGATATCCCTGGGAGCTGCCCCACTACACAAACTGCACTCTGGCTGGGCTTTGCCCAACCAAACCTTGGTATATTCCAGCCGAAGCCAATCAGGGAGAGCCCTGTGCCCTGCAGAGCGGGGTCCCAATTGCTCTGCTTCGTACAAGGGAAATCCAAGCAGACTGCTATGAGGAACACACTGTGACCATAACGCTGCCATCACTAAGGGTTTTGACGAGAGAAAAGCCGCCTGGAGATGAGTATCTCCATTCCAGCTCTGTGGGGACCTGATCTTCTGCATTGCCTGATGTGTGGTGGTCTTGTTTAGCTACCTATATTCTATCACCACAGCAACTCTATACAGTTGGGAAGCATTAGCACGTCTAGTTCATAGATGGGGAAACCAGGGCACACACAGAGGTAAAGTGACTTGACCAAGGTCACGCATTGAGTCTAACAGCGGCAGGAATAGAACCCTGATGTCCTGAATTGCAGTCTGGTCCCCCACCAACACGGCCATCTTTCCCTTGCATTAATGGAGAGATTTCCAGGGTCTAATAAATAAAAGAATCTGCCGATGGGCTCAGTTTCTCTGTGGCAGTAAGTTACATCCTGCGCTGGTTGGGACAGCTGCATCCAGGCCAGGTATTTGCTGTTTGCTCTGCTCTGCCATGGCAATGCTTTCACTCACGCTGGAGTCTTCTGGTTTTTTACATGCCAGCCTGTGCCTGGCTGGTGCTCTGCATGGTTTCCAGAGCTCGAATTCTAAACTGAGACAATGCATCCTACAGACTGCTCTTTGCAACCATTGTGCCTCATTGCAGGAGTTTTGCCATTGGCTTCAGTGGGGCCAGGATTCCTCACCCTCTGCCCCTCGCAAGCCTTCTAGCTCCAGACTAGTAACTGCAGGAGGCCTTGCTTTTCAAAAGGCCACCAATTTTGAAGGCCCAACTTGAGATCCTTGAGGCCTGATTTTCAGAGCAGCTGCAGATCAAGCTGGGGTCCATGACTCAGCACCTCCAATAACCAGACTCTAGGGCCAGATTTGCAGCTCTTCACTGCGTTTGCGCCTGAGATTGTGAGTACAAAAATTATGGGCCCCAGTCAATTTCACTTGGGCATGCCCATCCCTGATTGTGCCTGCAAATCAGGTGTTGGCAGAGAAAGTGCACCCACAGGAACCCCAAGGCCTGGTCAAACCTGGCCCCAAGGCTCTCAAGTTGGGCTCCCAGAATTCATGGCCACTCTTGGCCACTGATACTTGCACAGACAGTGCAGGGAGTGTAGGGAGGAGTTTGCTTGAAGGATGGCATGTGGATTAGGGAAGAGAGCCCATGTCTTGAGATCCCAGTACTGGTTTTCCCAGGTCTCATGCTGCACAGATCTTTGCTTTTATCTCCATCTGACATGCTTTCAGAGCTGACAAGCTGGCATTTAATACATCAAGACACACGGCGCCATCCTTTGCCCTGCTACATTCCCTGTGCCAGCCCTCAAGAGGCCAGCACAGCAGCTTTAGAGCTTTGCTTATTTAGAAGGACCCCCCTCCAAAAAATGCCCCCACACAGCACACAGTCTCCGCACTGCTCTGGATTGCTTCTAGTAGAAACAGTTCTGTTCACTGGCAGTTCTGGGAGGAAAAAGATTAATTTGGGGTCAAACTGAAAATGAATTTTTCCAAAATTTTTGGCTAATTGGAAAAAAACCAAAACCATTTGAGGTGAAGGAACCTTTCTGATCCCCCTGCACTGGAATGTTTGGTTCCGTTTTGAGCATTTTTTAACATTTAAAAAAAATTTCTAAATAATATGAAAGGAAATTTTTAAATGAAAAGTTGCAAGAAAAATAGGGAAATGTTTTGATTTTTTTCCCCAGAATTTTTCCTTTGTTTTTGTTTCAATGCGAAGGACGTAACAAAAGCAACACCAATTCGCAAAATGTTTGTGTCACCAAAAAAATGTCCCCTAGCTGTAGTCCCTGTATCTCTCCTACCCACTGCTGCTCCCCACCCATACCCAGAGTAGTACCCCTCATTTATACACACCTGCATCCCATGTTATCATCTGATTTAGGCACATGCCTTCTCGGCTTTCACTCCCCCCTGCCATTCAGTCCCTCACCTTCTGCATCATGAGGATTCTCTGGACCTTTCAGTCTTTAAACCACAAGTTGAGGACTTCAGTAGCTCAGACACAGGTCAGGGGGTTGTTACAGGAGTGGGTGGGTGAGATTCTGTGGCCTGCATTGTGCAGGAGATCAAACTAGAAGATCATAATGGTCCATTCTGACCTTAAACTCTATGAGTCTATCCTCTGGTGGGTCTCTTCCCTGAGACAGGAGATGTCCTCCTGCTGGAATCAATTCCCTTCTCAGACCAGCTAACCCCTGCCCAGCAGGCTGAGATCAGAGAGGTGCTGCATTCACACTGGCAGCTGTTCTCCAACCGGCCTGGGCTCACTAACCTGGCTGACCACCAGGTGGAGACAGGAACCCACCCTCCTGTCAGATGTTCCCTTTCAGAGTCAAGGGGAAAACAGCCCAGGACCTGGAGAGAGAGGTTGGGGACATACTGGCTTTAGGGGTAATCCAGCTGTCCATGGGTGAGGCCCAGGGGCTGGTCCCCAAGAAGGACAGGTTGATCCGGTTCTGTGTGGACTATCAGAAGCTCAGTGCCAACACCCTGTCCAATGCCTACCCTATGCCTAGGACTGAAAAGATCCTAGACAAGCTGGGTGGGGTGGGGCTCATTACCTCACTACCATGGATCTCACCAAGGGCTACTGGCAAGTGCCTTTGGATCCAGAGGCCAGGCTGAAATCTGCTTTTATCACCGCTCTGGGGCTCTATGATTTCCTGGTCCTACCTTTTGGCATCAAGGGGGTACCTGCCACCTTCCAGCACCTGGTGGACAAGTTACTGAGGGGGATGGAGGACTTTGCTCTAGCATATACTGACGATGTCTGGGTCTTTAGCTAGACCTGGGAAAAACATGTGTCCCAGGTGAAGAGCGTGCTGGGTTGCCTCCAGGATGCAGGACTGACGATAAAATTAGGAAAGTACAAAGTGGGGATGGCAGAGGTCTTGTACCTGGACCACAAGGTGGAGAGCGGCTGCCTAAAGCCAGAGCCGGCCAAGATGGAGGCAATCAGAAATTGGCCCACTTACCAAACTGAAAACTCAGGTCCAGGCTTTCCTTGGGATGGCAGGGCACTACTGGAGGTTTGTGCCCCACTTTAGCTCTATGTCAGCTCCCATCACTGAGCTATGCAGGAAGGGGAAGCCAGACAAGCTGGTCTGGACTGGGCAGTGGTTCTCCTGATCCCAAAGGACCAAGCCCCAGATCAATCTACAAGTTAGATCTTACCCACAAATCACGCTGTTGTCAATCCTTTAGAATCTAAAATCTAACGGTTTATTCATAAAAAGAAAGAAATATAGATGAGACCTAAAAATCAGTTAAATGGAATCAATTACATACAGTAATAGCAAAGGTCTTGGTTCAGGCTTGTAGCAGTGATGGAATAAACTGCAGGTTCAAACCAAGTTTCTGGAGTACTCCCCCGCTGGGATGGGTCATCAGTCCTTTGTTCAGAGCTTTTGTTTGTAGCAAAATTCCTCCAGAGGCAAGAAGCAGGACTGAAGAACAGATGGAGGGGTTTTCTGGGCCTTTTATATTCTCTGCCCATAGAAGGGCCCCTCTTTGTTCTGACTGTGGAAAATCACAGCAGCAAGGTGGCACTTGGAGTCACATGGGCAAGTCCATGCAGTTCTTTACAGGCCGACACCATTGTTTACAGGTTAGCTTGAAAGTTCCCAGGAAAGCTCAGATGTCGACTGGCGTCTCCCAAAGTCCATTGTCAGTTAAGTGTTTCTTGACTGGGCACTTACTGAAAATAGTCTTTTCTCAAGAAACTGACCAAATGCTTCACTGAGGCTACTTAGAATCAAAACACGTTGAGATACAAGTGCATAGCCAAAATTCGTAACTTCAACTGCAAAAATGATACAGACATACAGACAGCATAATCATACCCAGCAAATCATAACCTTTCCATAGACACCTCACACGACAATCTTTGTACAATATTTGCTGCAAATATATAACAGTGGTTGCAACAATGATCTATGTGGTGTGACAAAGTTCCGAGCCTGTATTGTTGGGTCCCACGCTTCTGGGTGGATTCAGTGGTCTCAGAAACTCGCTAAGACCCCAATGCCACCTCCCTTTCTCAATTTAGCAGTAAGAATCACAGCCTGTTGAGTTACTTTCATCACCAGCTAGTATGGGAGATGGGAAGGGAGATTACCCCATAGTCTCTGTTCTGTAGAGCTCAGTGGGCGCAGTTCGGCCTCCTGCCTGAACCGAGTCCTGCTTCCCCTCTCAAGAGGATTGCTGTAGAGTATGGGGGGAGAGGGGAACCCAGGCCCACCCTCTACTCCGGATTCCAGCCCAGGGTAGAAGCTGTTGGTATCTTTCTCTTCACCACTGACGCTGCTTTGATTCCCTGGGCCACTTCCCCGTGGTCCTCTTTTCCCAGCTTCACCCTTACCTTCAGCAACACTTCCTCCCCTCTAGCTCCTTTCACCTGGGCTCTCCCGAGAGAACTGGAAAGGAGACCTTTTAAGCAATATGAGTGGGACCTTCATTGGTTCCAGGTGTCTCCATTAGCCTAACGGCCTTAACTGACACTTTGCCAGTTAATTGGGGTCAGGTGTCTTGTCTGGCCTGGAGTAGCCTTCGTTTGGCTATCCAGGGAAAAGGGACCTGCTCATTCTGAGGCTGATCTACTTGCCTTCTGCTCTTTTGAGGCCATCCTGCTGGGTGGTTGCTCCCCTGGCCACTGCTCTGGGGAGGACCCTGCTGGTGGAACCCTCAGAGTTTAGAGCGAGGCCCTACTTTTCGCATCATTTTTGGGGCCTCCCCTGGTTGAGTTGCTGCTGAAGAGCCTGTTACTGCTGCTGGAACTGAGGAGGGAATGGAGGAGGCCCTGCGTTGTGGAGGGGGTTTGTAACATCCTTCTTTCTGTGGTGGTAGGTGCTATAGTAGTGGGGAGCTGGGGGAGTGGCGTGGAGCCCTTCCCCTGGTCACTCCGTTCCCTTAGTGCCACCACCGCCCCCTCCACCTTCCCAGTTACCATCTGGCTCTGCTCTCCACTCCCTAGCCCAGCAGTTTGCTCTGTCCTTTTCCCCATCTTGAGACAGTAGCAGCAGCGAGCAGGCACTTATTTTTTGGGCGCCCATAGGTGCGCGTTTCCTCTTCCCTCCCTTGGACTTGCCTTCCCTCCTCTGCTGCATTTGGCTGGTGGGCTCCCTTTCCCCTCTGCCCTGTCCTTCCAGCTGCTTGCCCCCTTTCCTTCTGCTGCCTGCCCCACCCTCCCCCTTCTAGCCACCCTGTTTGCTCCGTTTTGCCCTGCCCTGCTCTTTGAGGGGCTTCTTTCTTTGTAGGCCCTGGGTTAGCTTGTTTGCCTCACCCTAGTCCCGTGGTGCAGGTGCTGATGCCAGCCTCACTTCCCTTTCTTCTGTTTGGTTGGTTTTGAGCCCACCCTGTTTTTTTGCCCCTTACCTGTGGCATATTCATTCCTCCCACCCTCCATTCCAGTCCCTTGCTGTCCCACCCCCTCTCCCCCCGCTTGTCCTCTTTGCCTGCATGCCCACGTTCCATTTTTGGTGCTTGAGATTCCCCTTCCCTCGTTAGTTGTTCCCTTCGCTGATGCACACCCCTCCCTTCCTTTCCTTAGTGCAGCCGAGGGAGCCGTTTTTTTTTCATCCCGTGCCAGGAGTTGTGTTCCTTGTTTTGCTGTGTCCCTTTCTGTTGGCGCCTTCCTGCCTTGCTTTCAGCCTAGCAGAGGGGTGTGGTAGCCGTTCCCTCCTTCTCTCCATTCCCTCTGTTTCCTGCCCTAAGTGGTTCTCCCTATCCCTCTCTTGCTGTTGTGGGTGATTCGGGGGGTGGGACTTCCCTGGTTGCCCCTGCAGTCCCCCTTTAGTCTCCCTTCCTTTGGCTGCCTCAACCGCTGCTGCCGGGCTGACTGCCATCGCTGCCACTGAGGCACTGGTGGCAGCGGCCAGGGCCGGATTAACCTTTTGTGGGCCTGGCGCCAAACATATTTGTGGGCCCCCATGGAGGCAGTGGAGCATGGCATGGGGAGGTCAGTCCCCGGAGTGAGGGGCCAGCCAGAGGCAACAGGACATGGCGTAGCAGGGGAAGCCCCGCTCCACCCAGTATGAGGGCACTATTTACAAACTAGCAGTTGCCAGACACACAGTGGCCTGCCTGGCCCTGTGCTGCCAGCATGCACCAGGCCCTTCCCCTCAGGGGCAGGCCCATGCCACACCACACAGCCTCCCCTGTCCAACACCGCCCAATTCCCTATAGCCAGAGGCCCCCCGGACCCACTATTCCCAGCGTCCCCCCAGATTCACCCACAAATGCACAGCACCCAGCACACCACCAGCTCTACCCACAGCCCCCCCACAGCTGCCCAGCACCCCTCACAGAACCTCCACGACCTAGTGCCCCAACAGACATAGATCTTCCTTGCCCCCTCACAGCCCAGCACCCCCCAGACTCCCCGGAGACTCCTTCCCCCAAGCCCTGCCTCCCAGCCGCACTCACTGGGAGGTGACTGTGTCTGCCGGGCTGAGCCGGCAGCACAGCCATGGCTGGTCCCAGAGCCAGGAATCGCTCCAGTCCCTCAGGAGTGGTGCGATCAGCCAGGCCAACACTTGCCCTGGCCGGGGTCCCTCAAGACGAACTTGCCCAACCAAGCCCTTCACACTGTTGCCCCACCCACACACCTGGCTGAGACTGGCCAGGCTTCTGCACCAGTCCCAGGTGGCTCAGCTCCAGGGAGACAAGTGAGGCCCCACAGGTGGTGGGAAGTAGAGACTGCCTGGAGCCAGAGGTGCACTGGGGGCCGGCCAGGGGGCAGTGAGAAGCCGGAGGGTGAGACCAGGAGGTGGAGAGGAGCCCTCGGCCAGCTGGCAGGCAGGCCGAGAGGAGCAAGTGGTGGGCTGGGGGAGCCAGCAGGGTCTCGGGGCACAGTGCAAGTGGAGCAGGCCAGGGCCCCTTCTGAGCATGGGCCCAGCTCCATGGAGCCACTGGAGCTATTGTAAACCTGGGACCGGTGGCAGCAGGCACAGATAGGGACTCCCAAGTCTCTGCTGCTGCTGCTACGATCCCTGCTTCTGAGACCGCTCCCTTGGCCAGTGGGAAGGGCCGGGGGATGAAGAAGGGCAAGGGCCCTGCCTGGAAGGCGAAACCTCAGCAGGCGGCAGTTTTTGTTTTTCCCTCTCCTGGCCCATCCGGGGCTGTAGTTCTCCCTCCGCCGAAGTCCCCTGTGCTGGGGTCAAGCTGTGGGGCCAGTATGGGACCCAACTGGAGGATGGTCAGGAGTCTCTGCCCCCTGCCCCCATGTACCGCGAGACAAGCTGCGCTCTTTCTTATTGGATAACCATGGTTCCACAAATAGGGTGCAGCTCGCTCTCCAGCACTGGGGGGACTTTCATCTTGCTTTCCGGGCCGTGAGGGCCATTTTAGGGGAGGGCAAAGGGACTGGGAGGCAGGACACTGCGGCCTACCAGCAGACCTGCTGCTTCCGTGACTCCCTGATGGCTTTCGGGGTTGATCATGGTTTGCTGCGGGGACCAACAGGGATTGCTAGCGTGCCTGCCCATGAGAATTTTCCCCAGCCCTCCTTATGCCGATGACCATCTTTGCCACTTTGAACACCCAGGCTGTGGGGTGGGTCTCCACAGGTGTCAGGTGCTCTCCGTCCTTTGGGAAGGGGGGTGCTTGGTAATTTTCCTGCAGGAAACTCACATGGATCTGGCCGCCGAAGCTAGCTGGCAGCTGGAGTGGGGGGACAGGGTGTATTACAGCCACCTTTCTGCTTGTCAGGCCAGGATGGCGACCCTGTTCTCCCCTGACCTACAGCCCGAGGTGCTGAGGACAGCCGAGGTCGTGCCGGCCATCTGCTGCACCTCTGGGCCCGGCTGAAGGGGCTGATGTTGAACTTAGTCAATGTGTATGTCCCAACATCAGGCCCGGAGCGGGTGTGTTTTTTCCAGCAGGCGTCCACCTTCCTCGGCTCTCTAGATCCTCATGAGTGTCTGGTCCTGGAAGGAGATTTTAAGGCTACCCTCGAGGAGTGGGACTGCATGGGAACTGAGCAGTGCCAAGCTGCTGTGGAGGTCCTCCAGGAGATTATAGATCATCACTCCCTGGTGGATGTCTGGTGCAATTAGCACCTGGATGATGACTCCACCTTTACGTACATCTGGGAAGAGGTTGATCAGTCCTGCCACTACTGGTTGGATCACATTTACTTATCTAGTCACCATCTTTCGTGGGCCCACTCCTCCAGCGTCTGGCTGGCCCCATTCTTGGACCACCATCTGGTGGTCGTGAAGGCCTCTCTTATACTAGAGAGGCCAGGGCCGGCCTATTGGCACTTTAATAACAGCTTGCTGGAGGATGTGGGCTTTGAGGCATCCTTCCGGGAGTTTTGCATCTTCCTCTGGAGGAGGGAGGACAGGGCCTGACATGCTTGTGCAGGCCCTGCACAGACTCCTTTATGGTGCAGGTAGCTTGGTGTGGAACACGGGCATGTAAAGATAGTCCCATCGCATGGTTCAGAAACAAACCGGCTGAAAATCGCGTAGCTGGCTCAGGGTACAAAGTGGTGGGGGTTTTGAAGGCTCACGGGGCAGGGGCCTGATGAAGAGATCCAGAGGGCTCTGGGTAAGGGGTGGGCTGGGAATACCCTCTCACAGGACACGCTTGAGGAAAAAATAAGAAGTGGGCAGTAAGGCTGCCTCCACCTCCCGAAGTACGTGCCAGAGGGTGCCAAGGGCAGACAGCCCCAAGCACCTTCTGAGTGCATAGGGATCCACCCAGTCCCCCTGGTCATAGTCCAGGAGGTCTCTGATCCTGGTAGATGTGTGAGCCAGGGATGCAGCTAGTCCTGTCAGCGTATGCCGATGCCATACTCCTCGTGGTGCAGGACCCGGGGGACCTGGTGTGGGTGGAGGCCTGCCAAGCTGTGTACTCAGCAGCCTCCTCCGTCTGGGTCAACTGGCTCAAAAGCTCTGGCCTGATGGTCGAGGCTGGGTGGCAGGTGAGCTCTCTACCACCCACACTTCAGGCCATTCGGTGGGGTGCAGGTCCACTGCTCTGTCTTGGCATTTATCTTTCTGCCACGCATCCTTCTGTGCTGGAGAACTGGCACAATTTGGAGGACAGGGTGGTTGAGTGGAGGTGAGCAGGACTGCTCCGGTGCCTCTCCCTTTGGGGGTGGGCACTGGTGCTTAATCAGCGAGTCCTGTCCATGCTCTGGCACTGGCTCAACGCCCTGAGCCCAGCTCCAGCGATCCTGGCCCAGCTCCAGAAGTTGGTTCTGGAGTTCTTTTGGCCAGGGCTGTATGGGGTCTCTGTGGGAGCTTTGCATCTTCCTCTGGAGGAGGGAGGACAGGGCCTGATATGCTTGTGCAGGCCCTGCAGAGACTCCTTTATGGTGCAAGTAGCTTGGCGTGGAGCACGTTGGTGGACACCTTCCTCTGCTGCCCCCGAGGGCTCCAATATGACGGCAGCTCTTTTATCTCCATCCGAGAGGTCTTCCGCGAGACCTCTCTGAGCTGCCGGTCTTCTACCAGGACCTTCTCCAGACCTGGTCGCTGGTCTCGGTGACCAGGTCCATGGCGGCCACTGGTGGGGCAGATTTCCTCATGGAGCCCCTGCTACACAATCCCCATCTTTGTGTGCAGGTGGCGTAGTCGCCCTCAGTGTGCCAAAGGTTGGTCCTGGTAAAAGCTACCAGGATCAGAGACCTCCTGGACTACGACCAGGGGGACTGGGTGGATCCCTATGCACTCAGAAGGTGCTTGGGGCTGTCTGCCCTTGGCACCCTCTGGCACGTACTTCGGGAGGTGGAGGCAGCCTTACTGCCCACTTCTTATTTTTTCCTCAAGCGTGTCCTGTGAGAGAGTATTCCCAGCCCACCCCTTACCCAGAGCCCTCTGGATCTCTTCATCAGGCCCCTGCCCCGTGAGCCTTCAAAACCCCCACCACTTTGTACCCTGAGCCAGCTACGCTATTTTCAGCCGGTTTGTTTCTGAACCATGCAATGGGACTATCTTTACACGCCCGTATTCCACACTCTTCATTTCCCCACCTTTACATTTCGCCCTGATACTAAGTGGCAGGACCTTTTACCAGCTGCAGAGGGTGGAGGCCCTGGTGGGCCAGCCTGTATTCCATCCTGGTTCCACGGCCTGCTGGGGACATTAGATGGCAGCTCCTTCATGGAGCCGTGAGCATGGGCGTGTACCTGGCACGGTTCACCCCTCTTCCTGATGCCTGCCCTTTTTGCGGTGTGAGGGAGACTCTGGCGCATGTCTATCTGCAGTGCGCCAGGTTGCAGCCCCTCTTCTGGCTCCTTCAGAACCTCTTGTTGAGGTTCTGGCTGCACTTTTCCCAGCACCTTTTTCTATATGCTCACCCTATCCATGGTTCCATGAAGTTGTGGGACCACCTCATCAACCTTCTCCTAGCCATGGCCATTTATAACAGTAGGGAGAGGAGGTAGGCTGGGGGAGGGGGCTGCGACTGTGGGGCCTGTTTTTGTTCTTTTATCCCTTCACGCATCCGGGCAGAGTTCCTTTGGTTGGTGTCCGCTGGCTCCTTGGATGCTTTTGAGGAGCAGTGAGCGCTGTCTGGCATCCTCTGCTCACTGTTCCCTTCCAGTTCCCTAGTTATAGTCCAATATACTAATATACACAACAAATACAAGCATTTGTCTGCACAGCTTAAATCCAGAGCTAATAAAAGCAGGTGGAAGTGGAAAACTCACTCACATTGGTTTCTCATCTCCTCCCTCCCCCTCCTCCAGCCTGGCTGCAGACAAGGCTCTGCGTTCCTCCCCATTCCCCTCCCCTGCCCCCAGCAGGGGTTTTCCTCTAGGCTCTAGCTTGCAGTAGACTGGCTGATATGCCTGCTGCTGCCTGCAAACGAACAGTTTAAACTCAGCTGTTCCCTGTGCAGTTCAGTGCCCAGAGTTAGGAGCCGTTTCTGGCATCCTTGTTAATTTCACTCCCGGTTGTTGTTGGGTGTGTGTGACCATGGCAGGGGCAGTTCTTTTCTGCCCCCGGGGTGAGAGGATCTCCTAAATACAATCAAAATCAGGAACCATTTCCAAGTTCAAATCTATCCCATTCCCTCCCCAGCAGAGGATCATGGTTGTGATGTCCAAACTGCTTGCAGATCTTCTTTGAAATGTTACTGTTTAAAAAAAAACACAACCCAAAAAACATGGAGAACATGGTGGAAAGATGTGTCATGATGATTAGGGTTTATTCTGGGCAAATCAATTTTGCTAAAGCAACTAAAGATTCACAGGGAAAGCAAATAGCCCCCATAGACAAAACCACAAAGGGATTGGAGGGGAAAACTGAATATTCAGGAAAATTATTGTGCCTCCTTTGAAAGAAATAGTAGTTTTCATTCCAATCCACCCTCTTTATATATTGATTTAAACACCTGAAATGTCCTTAGGACATGGGGTGCAATCTCAGATCTCTTTTTCTTTTGTCCTGCCTGCAGAGTGCAGAGGCTGAAATTGACAAAACTTTCTCTAAATATCTTGTATATTTCATGAAGGCTATTCCAGTTGTCCTTCATTCACCCCTGAGTTTCCCCCCGCCCCCGCCCTGGCTGGCTGTGGTTTTTGCCTTGGTTACTTACTTCTTGGCAGACCCAGCCCAGCAGGCAGCAGTCCACAGGGGCCGGTTGCTGGGGTTGCTGCTGGTCGGTGGCAGGCTGCAGCTGCATTGTTTGTGACACATTCATACATATACACATACACATACACACAGTCAGAAGTGAAAGTGAGCCAGTACGCCGTGCTGGACCGCATCGACTTCCACGGCGGGGACTGAAAGGGCTCTGGGCTGCCCAAGGCTGCGGGCAGCCCAGAGCCCTTTGAATCTCGGTCACGGCTCTGGTGGCCAGGCTGGGGCCAGGATTAAAGGGCTTCGGGCTTCCCTCAGCACCAGGAGCTCTGGGCCCTTTAAATCCCTGCCCCAGGCCCGCAAAGCTCGGGGTTCCCCCTGGCGGCCAGAGCCCCGAGCCCTTTAATTTGCCCCTGAGCCCTGGGGGGCTTCCAGCCACCTCTGCAGCTGGGAGCCCCTAGTTGATTTAAAGGCCCCGGGGCTCTCAGCCACAGCTGGTTCCCCAGGGCCATTAAATCTTGAGAGGCCAGGCCTCTTCTGGGTGAAGCCATGCCTCTTCCAGATGAGGCCACGCCCCCCCTCACGACTCTGGCAGCACTAGTAAATCCTGTAAGTTACTTTCACCCCTGGTCTCTGGTGATTTTGCCAAGGGGTAAAGAACATTGCTACTTTACCCATACAAGGTCTGGCAAATGTTTGGAACCCAATTAATATAAAGACAATGTAGATAATAATGTTGTACATAGCATAGGAATCTTGGCATTTAGCCGTGAAAGTAATCTGGTAGTGTGCCTCAGTTTCCATTTTCCATACAGCACATTCGGTCTGGAATGTCTTTTCCCCTGTGAAAAGTTTCAATACTGTTTACAGGCATTAACTGTGAAACATCAGTAAAACAAGACCTTTTAATGTAAAGCGTGTTTTTATGTATTTCTTTTAACATGTTCAAGGGTTTTTCCAGAAGATTAGGCACATTGTACATTTTTACAGTTCTTGGTAATAGCAACACATTCGTTTAAAAAATTACTATTAGCAATAACAACAAATCCATTGCAAGTATCCATCTACCATCATGTTTGTCATGCCACACCTTTGGCTCAATACCATTGGGGTTTGGGCCTTTTAGGGTTACCCTGTGGCTTTCCTTTGCAAAATTAAGTTCTCTTTCCTCCTTATCCTGAAGGATCAAACCCTGACTTCTCTGGCTTAAGAGAATTCCCTTGCTGATTGGGTGTGCTCTCTTTGCTAACAGCTGTTAACAAGAATTTCTTCCCTCTGCAGCCAGGTCATTTGCATTAACACAGACAGGAGCCTGTTTACCATTTTTCAGATCATTAACTGCTACCAATTCCAAGGCTGGGCTTTGTCTTAAAGAGATACCATCCATTTTTACTAGCAAGCTAGACTCAAAGTTGTGTTGTCTTTCCCTTACCAACCTCTGCTTCCACATGGAATCAGTCATATCCAAAGTGTCTAGAGATGAGTGTTTACCTGCCATCCTCTGCATTCTCCAGAGATTAACTGCACAGCTGTTCTGCTCTACAGACTCAGCTACCTGGTCTTCCCTCTAAACCTGAGACGCAGACTGTTCACTTACAGAATCAGCATGGAGCCATTCCTCTCTCAACAACATTGTCTTCCCAACAAACTGGTCAAGCCCAGCCACTTGGCTATAGGGCTGTTCAATTTTCTTAACAGCTTTTACTCCATCTGAGACCTCCTATCCACACTGGATTTCTCAAAAGGAAAGTCAGTGGATCCATTCACAACAGAAAATTTCTGGCTGTTAGGAAATGAAATTTCCTTGATTAATTCCCTTCCACATCCTTCAGCTACAGCAAACTGCTTGCACAGATTACCATGAGGATTCCTTTCTCTGGGAGCTTCTCGAAGGCCTTCGCTACACTTGCAGATGTACAGCACTGTGAATTAAACCCACCTTCCTACAGCGCAGTGGGGAAAGCACTGCGGTCTGTCCACACTGACAGCTGCCAGCGCACTGTTGTGGCCACATTTGCAGCTGCATTGGGAGCAGTGCATTATGGGCAGCTATCCCAGCATTCATGTGGCTGCAACATGCTTTTCAAATGGGGGAGTTGGAGTGTGACAGAGAGCACGGGGGGGGGAGGGGAGAGAGTGGGTTTTTGGAGCATAGGCGGCAGGTTTGTATAATTTTTGGTGGTGCCCAATATGGTGCTGTCCCCCCACACCCCGCTCCCGCCCTGTAAGCCGATATAAAATGAAGCTACAACGCATCAGAACCACAAGATTACAAGTGTCAATTAAAAGTGGAAAGTCAGAAGCAGCACTTGCCTGCTTCAATATACGGTATTATATTTTGTTGCACCTGTTGTGACAAAGTGGAAATGTTCTTCATGTTTTCTCTGAATACCGTGTGGGTGCCTCAGTTTCCCCTGCAAGGTGCCAACTGAAGGTGTTGGGGACAAAAAGATCAGCTGGCCTCCTTGTCCAGAAGAGACACAAAGGCTAGAGGAGGGAGTGTCAGTTTGGAGCTGGCTGGGGAAATGGGGAGAGGTCCAGAACTTGGGTCTGAGCTCCCCACTCCCCAAGATGAACCTGGTTGAGGGGTCCTGTTTTCTGTACCTACAAGCTCTGTTTTAGACTGTGATCCTGTTGTCTAATAAACCTTCTGTTTTACCGGCTGGCTGAGAGTCACATCTGACTGCAGAGCTGAGGTGCAGGGACCTCTGGTTGCCCCAGGATCTGCCTGGGCAGACTCACTGCGGAGAGCACATGGTGTGGAAGGGCATGCTGAATGCTCCAAGGTCAGACCAAGGAAGGTGTAAGCTTCTTACCCTGGAAACAGTATGCTCAGAGAGAGGAGGCTCCCCCAGAGTCCTGACTGGCTTTCTATGGAGTAGTTCCAGAGCATCCCAGCACCCCCTTCCACACCATGCGCTTCCCAAAAGTCCGCACAGGCACTGACACTCCCTCCTCTGGCCTTTGTCTCTTTTCTAGGCATTAGGAGGCCACTTGATCTCTTTATTCTCCAACACCTTTAGTTGGCACCTTGCAGGAGAGCAGCCCAGGCCATCAGTTGCCCGGAGACAGGATTTCGGCCATTCTCTGTGCAGAAGGCATCACACTGGCCCTCTAGGGCTCTACAACAATCACACCTCCTTATCCCACCATCTACATCCTTGAGAAATGCATAGGGGAAACTGAGGCACCCACACAGTATTCAGAGAAAACATTAAGAACATTCCCACTTTGTAACACCTGTATACGACTAGTTACATACTTTAAAGGGTGTAAAATAATCAAGTATTGTGCTAAACACGATACTCCAAACTGACCACCAAATTTAAGTTGCACGTTTTTCCCCTGAGGTGAGGGCTCTGGGGTGGGGCTGGGGATGAGGGGTTCACAGTGCAGGAGGGTGCTCAGGGTTGGGTTGCTGGGGGCGCAGGCTCTGGGGTGGGGCAGGTCTGGGGATAAGGAACTTGGGGTGCAGACAGGCTGCCCCAGGGCTAGGGCCAGAGAGGACTCCCCTCCCCTTACTGGCAGCAGCAAGCTCCAGGCGAGGGACCCCTCCTCTCCACCCTTCCCCCCCCTTGGCAGCACACTCACTCTGCACCACGGTCACTGCACATGCTCCTAGGGACTCTCTCAGGTCCAGAAAGCCCACTCACCTCCCCTACGGTGGGTACCAGGTGGTGGGAGGTTTGCCATCATGTGTGGCCTCCCCTGCTGCTGCCCCTCACCCTCGCCTCACTGGGGATGGGGGATGGGACTACCCCTTGCCCAGCATTGGGCGGGAGTGGGGCTGCAGGTGGAGGGGGTGGATCACAGGGTTAAACCTCACTGAAGCCTCAGCAGCTGCTCAGGTCAGTGAGGTCCACTCCAGATGTCCATCTCCTGGCCGGAACCCCCCTTGGCGTCTCCTCCAGGTGGGTGCCGGGGGACAGGAGAAAGAGCTCCCAAGCACGTGTGTGCCTCCTCTCCCACTCTCCAAGAGGCTGCCAGCCGCTGATCTCTATAGCCTTAGACAGAAGCAGCAGCAGGCAGCACAAGCAAGGGAGAGAGGCACTGGCTGTTTTTTTTTTTTTCAGGCAGGGGAGGTCCAAGGCTCGGGGGGCACGCTCTGAGGTGTTGGGGGGGCAGGGCCCGCTCCAGGCAGGGCCAGGGGAGAAACCCAGCTCCAAATATTGGTGGAGCACAGCCCTCAGCCCTGAATATTCCTGGTGCTCGAGCACCTTGAGCCCATATAACCTGCCGCCCCTATGACGCCCACTCACTGAGGCCAGCCGGGGATCAGACCCCTTGCCATTCACAGGCACGGAAATGATCAGTTAAGGCACCTAAAGATTCATGACAGGACCTGAGCTGAAAACTCGGATTGTGTGTTATTGTCACGTTAGAAATAAGAGGTGAAAACCTGACCAGAGCTTTGCCACTGATGTCAATGGAGCAGGACTTCATCCGATCTCACAAAGAACACGGAGCCATTTCCACTGGGCATTCTGGATCATTTCCCTCCAATGTGTCGACCGTGAACATAAAGCTAGTCAGGCCAGGCCAGACCCAAGGTCTGCCTAGTTCAGTATCTCCGGCAATGGAAGCATGACAAGCTTCAGAGAAAGTACTGGAGAAATGTGGGATAATCTGTCTCCCAGGATGTTCTGTTCCTGACCACTAAGAGTGATCATCTTCAACCCTGAAGCATGAGGATTTATAACCCTTCCAATAAGCCATATTTGTTGGGAAATGCCCAGTATTCACCAGAAGCAAAAGCCACCACGCTGTCATCCTCAACCCAGGGAAATGGACAGGTCATTTATTGCCTTCTGCCCAGATGCAGAACTTGCAGATGCTGTGTTTTAGAAGATGCTTTATTTGAATTTACTAAAATCAGTTAGAAAGGTGATTATGCCACCGGTATCTGTTGATCAGAAGCAATCTTTGTTAGGAGAGCAGAGGTGTCTAGAGCAGGGCTCATTCCTTTAATTTAATTTTGAATGTCATCATTCTGTCTCCTCCTGGCTCTGGGGCTGTCACCTGAAAAGGACAGAAGAACAGACCTTCAGCACCACTTCATTAGCTAAGCAGTGGGACGGCAGAAAAGGATCTAGGGGTTAGGGTGGATCTCAAAATGAATAGGACTTGACATCATGGTGAGGTTGTGAAAAAGGCAAATAACATTCTGAGGTGTATTAATGGGAACATCGTATGTCAGACATAGGAGGTCATTGTCCTGCTGTAGTTGGCACTGGTGAGGTCTCAGCTGGAGGACAGTGTCCAGTTTCGGGTACTGCACTTGAAGAAAGATGTGGGCAAATTGGAGAAAGTCCAGAGAAGAGCAACCAAAATGATCAGAGGTTTAGAAAACCTGACCTAGTAGGGGAGGTTGAAAAAACTGGGAAGGTTGAATCTTGAGAAGAGAAGGCTGAGGGGGGAACCTGATAACAGTCTTCCAATATGCAAAAGGTTGCTAGAAAGAGGATGGAGAACAATTGTTCTCCACAGCCACCGAGGGACAGGCAAGGAGGAATTGGCTGAGTTTGCAGCTAGGGAGATTTAGGTGAGATACTAGGAAAAACTTGCTAGCTCTGCAGATAATTCTGCTCTGGAGCAGAATATCTAGGGGAGGTTGTGGCATCCCTGTCATTGGAGGTTGGACAAACACCTGTCAGGGATGGTTTAGGTATATTTGGTCCCGCCTCAGCATGGGACAAGCGGGGGAAGGGCAGGGCTGGGTTCTTTAGTCCCTTCCAGCCCTATATCTCTATGATTCCATTGTTGGGTGGTTGGTGGATGTGCATGGGATGGTTGGATGGGTGACTGTGGATAGGGATGTATGAATGGGTGGATGGATGCGTATGGGAATGTATGGATGGATGAGTATGGGGAAGGATGGATGGATGCACATGGTGATAGATGGCTGGACACAGAGTCACCAGCTTGGGGACCTTGTGTGCTGTGCGCTGCCAGACATAGAGTCATGTAGATTGGGGGCCCCTTGCACTGGGTGCTGCAGACGGTCCCTGCCTGGAAGAGTTCTCAGTGTAAATAGACAAAAGAAGAAGGATCATCCTGTGATGTTGCACTCCACATGCTTTATGGAAATATGCTTATGAATATGACATAACTGGAATATGCTTTATGCTAAATACCCTTTGTATGGTGTCATTAGAAAGCTTGTCATCTACTAAGTGTGTTCATCCTTTGCATGTATTATTTCTATAACTGGAGTTAGGAGAACAGGATATAAACTTGTATCACTGATGTAAACATGTTAAGTGGAGGCCATGAAGGGAGTTCCAGAAACAATCAGTTGTAAATGGCCGTAGTTACTTTAAAGCCTTCCTGTGTACGTGTGGGCCAGCCCATGGGGAATGGAGACTAGGGGTTTTACAGTGATATGTAACCATATCACCTGATAATAAAATCCATCTTCAATCTGGTACTTTCCCATTTAGATGGACGGGTGGGGACCTAGAGAGGTAAAAGATTCCCACCTTGTGCCAAAGCTATAGAAGGGGGTGGAGGAGGACAAAAGAAGCTGCCAGCCATGAGAAACCCCCTGCTTACCACCCGAGATGCCTGCTGGAACTAACAAGGACTGTACCAGGGGACAGGATTGAGCCCAGACTAGGAAGGAGTCTGATCTGTGAAAGAAGCTTATTGGAACATCTCTGAGGGTGAGATTTACCTGTATTCAGTTTCTTAATGTATTAGAGTTAGACTTGAGCGTTTTTCCTTTATTTTGCTTGGTGACTTACCTTTTTCTGTCTGTTATTACTTGAAACCACCTAAATCCTACTTTTTATACTTAATAAAATCATTTTTTTCATTAATAAACCCAGAATAAGTGATTAATACCTGGGTGAGCAAACAGCTGGGCATCTCTCTCTATCAGTGTTATAGAGGGTGAACAATTTACTAATTTACCCTGTGTAAGCTTTATACAGAGTAAAACGGATTTATTTGGGGTTTGGATCCCATTGGAAGCTAGGTGTCTGGGTGCTGGAGAGAAGTACCTGCTGAGTTAAGTCTGCAGCTTTGGGGATGTGGCTCAGACCCTGAGTCTGTGTTGCAGCATCTAGCGTGTCTGGCTCAACAAGTCAGGGTTCTGGAAGTCCCAAGCTGGCAGGGAAAAAGGGCTCAGAGATAATTTCAGCACATCAGGTGACAGTCCCAAGGGGATCTCTGTGATCGAACCCATCCCACGCGCCCCTTGTCCAGATAGAGATATGATAAACAGAGACCATCCCATTGCCCTGTCCTACCTGTCTCAGGCAGGGCAGTAGCTCCACTGATGGTCCCGGTCATAGTTGTCTGTGGTGGAACACCAGAACTTCCCACTCTCCTCTGCCAGGTTGGTGCAGGTGAGGAATTTAAACTTCTTGTAGATGAAGGGGAAGACACAGGGCGTGTCGAGGTCTGCAGACCAAACACAGCAACAGAAACAAACACTTTGTTAAATGGTACCCCATGCAGCTTAGGGCTAGGGGACAGAGTGCCAGGCTGAGCAACGAGAGACCTGGATGCTATGCCTGGCTCTGCTGGGTGACCTTTAGCAAGGCACAGCCCAGTTCCATGCCTCAGTTTCCTCACTTCTGCATCCTGGGGCTAATGAGCCAAAGATGCCAAGGGGACAGGCAAAAAAACTCCAACTGCACAGTATGCATGTATGTAAAATGTGTTAGGTGGTTTGTGGGTTGGAGGAAGTCCATTTAGCCAGTTTATACACGCACAGGTGGTTAGACACAGCTATAACCCAGATGTGTTTTCGGGGTACATCCTCTGTGCTCATTACGTGCATTAGTCAAAGCCTCTAGATACTAGCCTCAGAGCCACTGAGATTGGGGCTTCATCGCACCAGGTGCTGCCCAGACACAGAGTCACCAAGATCGGGGTTGTGCCAGGCACTGCCAAGACAGACAGAGACGGACAATCCCTGTCTCAAAGTGCTGTCAATCTAACAGCTAATAGAAGGAGCCACTCCACTCTAGGGCGATTTGGGGGATGGTTTTGGGAACTGCTGAACAGCTGCTACCCATGAACTTCAGCTTGCTCAGCATTTCCTGTGGGGCTGGGGGTGGGGACCAAAAACCCAACAAATCACTTCCTAACTGACTTACTAAGAAGTCTATGAAAGAGCCAGGAATTGACCCAGATCTCGATGAGCCAAACACCTTAACCGCAGGGCTCAGCTTCCTCTGTCCCCTGCCCTACCTGGCATATAACAGTAAGTCCACTTCTTGTCCACGTCGTAATTCCTGGTGGTGCTGCACCACAGTTTTTCCGAGCTCCCCCCGTCGCTGATGCAGGTGTAGTGCATTTGTTTGTTGTAGAGGAAGGGGAACGCACAGCTCTTCCCTGGAGCGTTCCCACCCAGGACTGGGGAGGCAAAGGGAGGTGGTTATAGACACCATCAACACGTCCACCTGCCTATGGACTAACGGCTCCTGCATCCCACTATGACCCGGCCACCATCACCAACAGCCAAGAAATCTCAGACAGGTTTTCATAGATCCCAAGGCCAGAAGGGACCATTGTGATCATTTAGTCCAGGGGTTCTCCAACTGGGGGTCAGGACCCCTCAGGGGTTTGAGAGGTTATCAGCCTCGACCCCAAACCCCACTTTGCCTCCAGCATTTATAATGGTGTTAAATATATAAAAAGGTGTTTTAAATTTATAAGGGGGAATTATATTCAGAGGCTTGCTATGTGAAAGGGTCATCAGTAAAAAAGTTTGAGAGCCACTGGTTTAGTCTGACGTCCTGTAGAACACAGACCAGTGAATGTCCCCCGATTTTCTCTGTGTTGAACCCAATAACTTGGGTTTCACTCAAGTATCTTCCAGAATGGCATCCGGTCTGGATTTGAAGACATCATCGTGGCTAAAGCATCTTCCAGGAAAGCCAACACTGGGCTGGGACAGGAACCTGGATTTCCAAATCCCACTGAGGTCAGACCCTCCATTGGTTCTGGATCAGATTCTGTGGCTGCTCCTAGACCCTGGCATCGAACCTTTCCTGAAAGAATCCTTAGAGGTTCCTTCAGCTGCTGGGAGGGATGTGTTGTGAGCCACTATCCCACCCACCAATCAGATAGACTCCCACTGCCCAACTCCCATTGGTATCAAAGTGTCACAACTCTTCATTGGCTCAGGGGCACAGCAGAGAGGGGATGAGATAATATAGGTGATCTGGAGGCCCCCAGGTAACTTGGTAAATAGAGGTGGATGAAACTTTTCAGATGAAATGTTTTTGGCAAAAAGTACAGATTCAGTGAAGCCAAAATGTTTAGTGAGGGACTGTTCATGTTGAAAAAATGACCAAAAATTCAGAAAGGGTCAATTCTTCAATTTGAAACATCTGCTTTCAAAATCTCCTTCTATTTTATTAAAACCAAAATTTAGAAAGTTTAAAAAATGTTCAAAATTGAAATGAAATGGTCCATTAAACCCAAAGGGATTTTTTTCCTTACATTTTCAGTTCAATGAAAATTTTAAAAAATTCATTTTTGGGATCCACCCAAAACAATTTTATTTTCTGATTTTTTAATTAACAAAAAGTGTTGAAGAAAATTTCAGTACCAGGATCCACCCAAAATGTTTTTTTCCACGATCTTCCAAATGATGGAAAATTTTGAACAAATTTGTTTCCGGGATCCTCCCAAAACACATTGTCCCCCAATTTTTTTGATTAATTAAAAACTGTGAAATATTTCATTTTCTGGACAACCCAAGATAAATGTTTTTCTAGTTTTTTTAACTCTCTGAAAATTTCAGAAATTTCATTTTAGGAATACACTCAAAACCATTTTTTCTGACTCTGCAATGCAATGACATTTTTTTAAAAAAAGTGAACTTTCATGATCTACCTGAAATGATCTCCCCCTCCCAATTTTTTGATTCATTGACAATTTCTACAAATTCATTTTCATGGCAATCCATGACAAGCTCCTGCCTCAGCCTGATTTTTCAGAATCACCAGCAAACCAGATCTGCCCCAGAGGGAATATACAAAGAGACTGGATACATTACTGATATCTGGACAGTAGTGCCACAGCTTATCCTGGTTGTAGTTGTGGGTTGTGGCACACCAGAAATTTCCCTTCTTGTCTCCAGCGTTTGTGCAGCTGTGAAATAGCTCGGTTTTGTAGGTGAAAGGAAACATGCAGTGTTGGCCATTGGAGTTCCCCCCATAGACTGCAAAGGCAACAAGTAAATCAGAGTGAACAGCAGGAATGCCAAAGAGAATGACCATCATGGCCATTTTCTTAGCAAAAAAAGCAAAGCCAGGGTGTCTCATTTCACTGCTGTGGTGAAACCAAGATAATTTTTTATAGTGGGTGAATGGCGTTGCACATAGAAGCATCGGATCACCCCAGGGGCCTATCTAGCCTGGCAATGGCATCCCATCTCTGATGGCCGCATCACAAGGAGGTGCCAGGCAATTTGGCTGCACCGGGGAAACCATTTGTAGCACACAGCCCCTCCAGTGAGCTCATTTGGCCCGCAAGACTGGGTGACAACTCTAACTGTGCTAGAGTGTCATGTACTGGCACGTCCTCCACAAACCCTTTCCCTCTGTGCCAACACAGAGCGCCCTGGTCATGGCCGGGACTCACCTTTGCTAAAGCAGAAGCGCCAGAGATGGTCTTTATCGTAGTTGGGAGTGGTAGCACACCAGGGCCGTCCCATCTTATCATTGATGGCCGTACAGCGGTGGTAGGTCTTGTCCTTATAGATAAAAGGGAAGACGCAAGGGGAGCTGTCCAAATTTCCCCCTACAGCTGGTGGAGAAAGAGGCAAGGGAGGAAAAGGTTAAAACAGGGCAGAAGGCAGGACGCAGGGCAGGTGATTTTCTGGGAGAACTGGGTGCAAACTTTCCCAACAAAACAATTTTTTTAAGTGGAAAAAATGCCAATTCATGGGAATCAAAAGATTTGGGCCTTTTGAAGAATGTTGCTGGTTTTGATGCATTTCCCGACTTGAAAAAAATGTAAAGGGAAAAAAGCCTGGAAACGTTTTGACATAAAAAATCTGGGTTCCCTGTTGGGAGCACTTTTTTGTTTTGTAATGTAAGCAGAGTCTGAATGAGCTCTCCCCTGATGTCTAGTGGTGAGCTGTGGAAGAGGACTTCAGAAGCTGATCTCGTTTGCAAGGACACATCCACCCTGCCTAGGTGCTCAACATGATGCAATTGCTTTCCCAAATGGTCACTTTTGCCTGGTGTGGGATCCCCAGTCTCCTTGTTATTGGGGCAAGAGTAATAAAGGGTTACTATCCTTTGTTTGAACCGAGGGCAGCAGAACATACCCCAATAGAGGGACTCACCCTCAACTGAACAGCACTCACTAGGCAGGGGACATGGGTTCCAAAGCCCAGTGAACTGAGAGAGTGTGGGGGATAAGTGTTTGTGTGCACTGTGCTAAAGGGATGCAGATAGTCTTTGACCTCTCCTTTCTCCACGGTATAACAAAAGAGCTAATTTAGACTCAGTTGAGAGTTTTGTTACATGTTGCAGAGCTGAAGTCACTGATACCTAGATCTAAGTATTAGACCTGCTTTGAAACAGTGCAGCTGATGCAAGAGACTGACCCATGTGCACCAGCACTGAGGCTCCCCCACTAACAGCTGAAATCACTGAGAGCTATGTTAAGTAGTGGGCCCTGAAGACATCTTAGTGACTGGTCGGCAGTGCAGCTGGTGGAGAGGACTAGAGCAGAGCCCCGCAGAGAGGGGTGGTGAGTGAGTGCCTGAGCAGTGGAGCAACTAAGGTGCCTCCTTACCCACCCTCTTTCTGCCCAGGGTGGGAGATGAACTCTGCAGATGAGCATTTGAACTCTAGGTCTGCACTGGCCAAGGACAGCACAGTGACTGGGGTGCAGAGAAGGGATGGGCAAGTTAAAGGGACTTTTGGTTGCTGGACTTAAGATCCTGAGAGGAAAATGACACAGCCCAACTTAGTTGGGGGTGAGTCTTTTGCTCATGATTTATGGTTATAAACCTTGTTTGTGGTGTTTTCCCAAATTAACGGAGAGTTACTTCCCTCCTTTTATTAAAAGTTTCTTTTCTCCACTCAGACTCTATGCTTGCAAGAGTGGAAGTTCTGCCTCCTAGGGGCACCCAAGGGGTGGCATGTAATTGTCCCAGGTCACTAGGTGGGGGCTCGAGCCGGTTCTGTGTTGTATTGTTGAAAAGGAATCTCTAGATACTGAACCTGGCCCTTGTTGCTGCCAACTCTGACTGGCAGAAGGGTTACAGAAATTTAAGCTAACTAGAGTAAAAAAATGTTAAAAAAGAAAAAAAGGTTGAAATGGAAACAATTTCAAAACTAAACTTTCCAACTGAGCCAACCTGAAAGAGAGTTTGGCTTTTCAGTTCATGAATATTTTCAAAGTTTAATTTTTTCCCCTCCAATCCCAGAGGGGAAAAATGTTGAATTCCCAAAAATATTTCTAGGCTAGAAAAAAGATCTAAGGTGTTGATCGGCAGCACTGGGCAAAATTTTGGTTTGGTTCAAAGTGGATACTGGAATGTTCCTTGCTCCTACAGGGCTTATACACAAATGAATGCTTCATGTCCACTCATTTTGATTGACCATTCAAATACCACAGTAATGGTGACACTAACCCAACCCCCCACTCCGCCCCGCAGAGTAGTATAGAGCATTTCCCCGACACACAGTCACTGAGTATCAGGAAGTGTGAGGGAGTCAGGGCCCTGCACCCCCCACTTCCTGTGATTCACCATGACTCTCAGCCAGCCAGTAAAACAGGTTTATTCAGGAGCAGAATTTGGGGGAAGGGGGCATTTTGTGCGCTCCCCACAGAGCACGCGGGAGCTTCCGGTTCCACTCCCATCGTGCCGCCGAAGGACCCTCTGCTGAAATGCCACAGGTGACAGTGGCAGTCATTGTGCTGCTCAATTGCTTGCCGCTGTCTTCCGCTGCAAGTCGGCAGAAGGTCCTTCTTCGGCGGCGCAACGGGAGTGGAACCAGAAGTTCCCATGCGCCCCGTGAGGAGCGCACAAAATGCCGCTCCCCAAATCCTGGCGCCCCAGGCGAACGCCTACGGGCAGCTAATGGAAGAGCTGGCCCTGGATTTATTAGACAACAGGAACACGGTCCAAAACAGAGCTTGTAGGTACAGACAACAGGACCCCCTCAGTCAGGTCCAGCCCTGGGGCTCCCTCCGTTTCCCCAGCCAGCTCCAAACTGAAACCCCCCTCCAACCGTCTCACCCAGCCTCCCCCTAGCTCTTCCTCCAGCCTTTGTCCAGTTTCCTGGGCAAAGGTGTCACCTGGCCCCAATCCCGCTCCTGGGCTCAGGTTACACGCTCAGGTATTGTCCCTCAAGTGAAGTCACACCCTGATATCCCCATCACCAATGCAGATAGTCCCAGTAAAACTCCTACACAACATTACCAGGTCAATCTGCTCTACTCCCTACTCCATCACTGAGATCCGGCCCCATCATGCCGGATGCTGCCTAGACACAGAGGCAAAACCAGGAATAGAACCCATGTGTCCTGATTCCCTCTCCTGGGCTCTCTCAATTGGGCCATGGCCCCCATAGTCTGTGTACATGCCAGCTGCAAAGCAAACCCACCCCTTAAGCCTCTCCTGGCCCCACGTACCTGCCATGCCGCAGTACCTCCATTTATGGTCCGCTTCATAGTTGCTTGTGGTGGCACACCAGGGCCGCTGCCCATTGTCCATGGTGCAAGCCATGTACTTCCTGCCTTTATAGCTGAATGGGAACGTACAGGGCTCCTCCGAGTTCCCGCCAAGTACTGGGAGAGATGGGACGGGGGAGAGAGATGGGATGTAGGAGACAGAAGAGACAGAGAGCATGCTGTGTAACGTGGCTCACACTCAAACCAGAATCAGAATCATAGACTATCAGGGTTGGAAGGGACCTCAGGAGGTCATCTAAGTCCAACCCCCTGCTCAAAGCAGGACCAATTCCCAACAAGATCATCCTAGCCAGGGCTTTGTCAAGCTTGACATAAAAACCTCTAAGGAAGGAGATTCCACCACCTCCCTAGGTAACCAATTCCAGTGCTTTACCATCCTCCTAGTGAAAAAGTTTTTCCTAATATCCAACCTAAACCTCTCCCACTGCAACTTGAGATCACTGCTCCTTGTTCTGTCATCTGCTACCACTGAAAATAGTCTAGATCTATCTTCTTTGGAACCCCGTTTCAGGTAGTTGAAAGCAGCTATCAAATCCCCCCTCATTCTTCTCTTCTGCAGACTAAACAATCCCAGTTCCCTCAGCCTCTCCTCATAAGTCATGTGTTCCAGCCCTCTAATCATTTTTGTTGCCCTCCGTTGGACTCTCCGATTTTTCCACATCCTTCTTGTGTGGGGCCCAAAACCGGACACAGTACTTCAGATGAGGCCTCACCAATGTCGAATAGAGGGGAATGATCACGTCCCTCAATCTGCTGGCAATGCCCCTACTTATAGAGCCCTAAATGTCTGGCAACAAGGGCACACTGTTGAGTCACAACCAGCTTCTCGTTTACTGTAACCTCCTAGGTCCTTTTCTGTAGAATTGCTTCCTAGCCATTCGGTCCCTAGTCTGTAGCAGTGCATGGGATTCTTCCATCCTAATGCTGGACTCTGCGCTTGTCCTTGTCGAATCTCATCAGATTTCTTTTGGCCCAAACCTCTACTTTGTCTAGTTCCCTCTGTATCCTATCCCTACCCTCCAGTGTATCTACCACTCCTTCCAGTTTAGTGTCATCTGCAAACTTGCTGAGGGTGCTGTCCAAGCCATCCTCCAGATCATTAATGAAGATATTGAACAAAACCGGCTCCAGGACAAGCCCTTGGGGCACTTTGCTTGATACCGGCTGCTAACTAGACATGGAGCCGTTGATCACTACCCGTTGAGCCTGACGATCTAGCCAGCTTTCTATCCACCTTATAGTCCAAGTTTAGCCCATTTTCAGTTAAATAAAACCCCTCACCTGCCCCCCAGCAGCCTGATCACTGCCCCACAACCACCCCAAGGTAGTGCAGGGAACGGGGGACAGGGTTATGGTGCACTGGCAGAGGTATATGGGAGGGGGACTCAAGGCTGAGGTAGCACGGGTTGCAGGTCAGGAGTGAAGGACACTGGCAGGGCTGGGTGCGTGGGGGGGATGTTGGGTGTGACCGGGTCTCATGCCCCCTCTCCAGAGAGCCCCCGGAGGAATCATACTTGTGTCGGGGCAGTAGCTCCAGCGCCCATCCGTGTCATAGTTTGCTGTAGTGGAGCACCAGGGCTGGGCCCCGTGACTCTGCTCTGTGGTGCAGGCATGGTACGTGTCGCCCCCATACACGAAGGGGAAGAAGCAGGGCTCACCGCCCGTATTCCCGCTGTAGGCTGGGGGGAGAGAGACAGGAACTGTCAGGGGGTGGGGTGCCCTGGGGCATCACAGACGGGTGTGGACCCCTCACCCCACCCTGGGCAGAGCCTGGAGGAAGGTAAGGCCCACCAGAGATGGGGACCCTCTTGCCACCCTGCAAGTGTCTGACCCATAGACAGACAGACAGACAGGAGGGGGTGTATTAGGCTAGACAGACAGAGTAACTGGGTGGCTCTGCTCTGCCCAGTTCTGGAGACATCGCTGGGGCAAGTGTCAGAAAGACAGTGGCTAAGCGCCTGGACATGGGTCAGACCTGCTAGTTCTGGACATGTGGGATCACAAGCGGGGAACATGATGCTCCTCCGTGCTGCTCGATGCTGCCCCCCGTCCCTGGGCTGCCCTCCGTCCCTGAACCATGCCCCGGCTACCCCCATCCGCATCCCATCCCCCGGCTGCCTCTATCCCATCCTTGTCCCCTGGCTTCCCTCCCATCCCATCCCCTGGCTGTCCCCCCGTCCTGTCCCTCTCCTACCCTTGGGAGCTCACCCTCCTCGGAGCAGAACCTGAAGGCCTTGTCCTGGTCGTAGTTGGCAGTGGTGGCGCACCAGGGCCGGTCACTGTCCTCGGCTGTGCATTCCGTGTAGACCTTGCCCTGGTAGGTGAAGGGGAAGACGCAGAGGGCAGGGTCCGCGCCTGGCCATGAACAAGGGGCAGAGATCAGAAAAGGGGGCGATAGCCTAGCAGGGAGAGCCCTGGGCCAGGGGTCATCAGGACGCCTGGGTTCTAGCCACAGCTCAGGGAGGCAAGGCAGGGGTCTAGTGGTTAGAGTGCGAGGAGTGGTGGTGGTGTCTGGGAGCCAGGACTCCTGGGTTCTCTCCCTGGCTCAGGGAGGGCAGGGGGCCTGGTTGGGGGGGCGGGGGGCGAGCTGTGTGCCAGGACTCCTGCTGTCCATCTCAGACCTCCTGCCAGGCTGGTATGTCTCTCATCGCTTCACAAAACACTCTGTGCCACTCTACACAATGATAGCGTGTTCCTCAGCACACACTGCACTACACAAGCCACAACCCCCACACCACGATACTAGTCAACAACACACTGCTTCATAACACACAGTGTATTACACTTCACAACAAAACAGTCCCCTGAACAGCACCATGTTGCTCCACAACACGGTCTATTACACTTTACACCACACACCTACATAACGACAGACTGCTCCTCAGCACACACTCTCCTATACTACACAGTGACACACTGCTGCAGAGACACACAATCTACTACATTGCTCCACAATACAGATTCTATTACACTACACAACACACTACTCATAACATGAACACTACTCCACTGCACTGCACTACAACACACTGGTCCACGACACAGACTCTACTACACTACACAACACAGTGCTCCACAACATGCACTCTACTACACTACACAACATGCACTCTACTACACTATGCAACACCACACTGCTCCACAACACAAGAAGATACTGCTCCACAACATGCACTCTACTCCACACCACTTCAGAACATGCCCGCTACAACACACTGCTCCACAACATGCATTCTACTACACTACACAACAACACACTGCTCCACAACACACACTCTAGTACACAACACAACATGCACTCTACTACACTACACAACAACACACTGCTCCACAACACAACATACTGCTCCACAACATGCACTCTACTGCACTACACACCACACCACTTCAGAATATGCCCACCACAACACACGGCTCCACAACATGCATTCTACTACACAACATTACACACTGCTCCACAACACACACTCTACTACACATCAGTACCCTGCTGCATAGCCACACACCCTACCACACTACACACCAACACACACCGACCCAAGACAGCCCCTACCTCCCTTACCCTGGGTCCCCTCGCAGAGCAGTGCCAGGGCCCATGCCAGGATGCACGTGGCTGTGGGTGAAACCATTGTCCCGTCCACACTGCCCTGGCACCGGAGCCCCAGCCCCATATATACAGCCTCCCTTGGGGCTCCTCCCCTTGGATCCCCTGCTCACTAGATGGACTAGGAGAGGGGCTAAAGGGCAAAATCAGGGCTGGGGGGTGGGGAGGAGTTAAGACAGGGGGTGAGGCGCTGGCAGAGGGTGACAGAGGGCAAAACCCAGCACAGGCAGGGGCTCAGGGGGTAACAGTTACCTAGTGGGACTGAGACACCCGTGTTTGCAAAAATAGGTTGTTGCGGGGGGCAGAGGTTTTTTTATTTGAGCAAAGTGGCTTTATGTACCGCCACATGAACTGAGCATGCTCAGTAACATCTGCTCAAGCCTCTGCCCTTCACCCTGCCCTTATTAGCCTTAAAATTCTGCTGACAGCTATTTACAGGGGTTAAAAAGTGGCAAAGGGAGCGAATCGGAGCAGGGGGGTGGCCAGGGTCTGAGCAGGGGGTGGAAATGGACTGATTGTGGGGGGGTCAAGCAGCTGGAGGCAGGATTAGGAGAGGGGCTAAAGGGCAAAATCAGGGCTGGGGGAGGAGACGGAGTTAAGCTTGGGGGGAGGCGCTGGCAGAGGGTGGCAGAGGGCAAAACCCAGCACAGGCAGGGGCACAGGGGGTAGCAGTTACCCCAGTGAGGGGGGGAGAGGGACTTTTTTATTTCCCCTCCCACAGATAGTACCTCTCAGCATGGGCTTCTCAGGGCTGGGTTCTTAAAGGCACAGGCATCCCAATGCCTAGTCACTGCTCCTGGTAATCCACCTCGACGAGGGGATTAGCTCCGAACCGAGCACTGGGAGCCGAGCCTATCCACACTAGCGCTTTAAAGTGCTCAAACTTGCTGTGCTCGTGCTGTGTGTGTATGATTTTTCACACCCCTGAGCCAGCAAGTTAGAGCGCTTTAACTTGCCAGTGTAGATAATCCTCGAGACTTAAGTCAGTGAAATATTTTACACATATCCCCTCAGAAACAAAGAATCCCTTATCATTGTATCTGACTGCATAGAGTTTCCTAGCTGTTTCCCAAGTTGTCTTATCTTCTGCTGTGATTCCCTGAATTCCCTGAATTTTTAATTCTGACTTTTTGTTCTTATTTTTAGAGCAGATGTTTATTCTGTTGGAACATCTGACTTCCAGTCTGACTGAATTTCTGGCCTAGTGTCAAAACTTTGTTTTGATTCAATCCACCAATGGGGATTGCATTTTTGCAACGGTTATTTTGCCTGTCAGTCCAGCCCTTAGTGTTTTTCCGAATGCCATTGCTTGTGTATACAACTTGATTCTCAAATATTCAATAAAGGCAGTATGCTGCCTCCGATAACGTCTTTCTCCCTGGAAAAAAAATCTAGTGTAATTTTTGCTGAAAATTAGAACTGCTGTCGTAGGTCAGACCAATAGTCTGCCTAATCTAGTATCCTGTCTTGTGACAGCAGCCAGTGCCAGGAGCTTCTAAGGGAATGATCAGACCAGGCAATAACTCAATGAACCATCCCATTGTCCACTCTCAGCATCTGGCAGTCAAAGGATGGTTTAGGGACATACAGAGCATGGGCCTGCATCACTGATTATCTTGGCTAATAGCCGATGTATTTATCCTGAGACACTGATCTAATTCTTTGTTCAAACCATTCATAGTTTTGCCTTTCAAAATATAATGACCACACAACTACAACCCCAAGATACCTTGACAACTGCAAGAATTCTAAAATCATGAGTTATACACCCTGAAGTCAAGAAATTTTAATAAATACATGATTTCTTTTTTAATGTGCCTCTTCGTTCCTTAGCCTGTAGGGTGCAGTAAGGCTAGTTCCATGCCTTGAGCCTAAACCCTTGAATGAATCTTAGTCTGCCCTCATACTGTTCCTGTTACCTCTCCCGAACATTTCAGATACCTAAGGCCATATCTACACTTTAAGCATTTGTTAACTTAAGTTATGTCAGCATAGACTCACTACAGTTACTATGTCACTTGCGTGCATGCCTCTTGGACTCCTTATCTCAGCAGTCAGGGTACTCATCAGAAGCACTTGTATAGATTCATAGTGAGCTGCACCATGAATAGATATCCCACTGCCCACCCACTGTATTTTGGGAAGCTTTGGTTTGGCAGTGGATGCTGGGTACCAAACAGGTCAGACAGGGGTTGTTGTCACCATGGGATCCAAGTTCCCATAATGCATTGTTAACCATACACTAATTTTATATGTATCTGATGCATAAACGTATACGTAATGTTTACGCCTTTTTTTCTAAACCCACAAACCTGCCTGGCCTTCCTCACTGTCTGCCATCTCACACAGAATCATGGAGCTTGCATGGCTCTGCACTATTGTCATGAACTTTTCAACCCAAAGGTGCATGCTCCTGTGCTATTTACACATGGGGTGTGACATTATACTCTATATTCTGTATGAAAATATGCTTATGATACGAATATGACATAGCTAATATATACTTTATGCAAGATGGCTGATGTGGGGTATCATTGCAAGACTTAAGACCTATTGACTATGTTTAACCAATCTCTATGCATGTAACGTTTGTATCTGAGGCTAGAAATATTGACCATGTCTCTGTATTTCAAATGTGATCTGTTGGATGAGGCCAGACAATGTTAGTGGCTTATTGAAGGAATGCACAAAGACATAAAGATTACCCCAGAAACTGTGTGCAATAGAAACTTCTCAACGATATACAATCTATACAATGTGCTATCCAATGGGGACTACTTGACAGAGATTAGATACCTCAACACAGTGGGTGCTGTTTGACGCAGGTCACAGCAAAAGAGCCTTCCAGAAAGTGGGGTGAAGAAAAAAAAGGCGGACAATGACAAAGTGAGGGGACCTCACTCTACCTACAAGAACAACCTGGAAACACCTGAGGTACAAAGACTGAACAGTGAGAGGTGATTGTCCCAGCATCTGGATGATGGGAAGACAAACACTTCAGTTCGAAAAGGAATGCCCAAAGGAATGCTAGAAAAGGGACTCTGGCAGCTCCAGTCAGAAACGTTGACCAGGCTGGTAAAAATTCCAGTCGGCGGCACAGCAGGGCTAAGGCAGACTCCAAGCCTTCTGTGGCTCTGCGCACCCCTCAGAAGTAATGCCATGTCCCCCCTCCAACTCGTAGGCTCACAGGCAGCCAGGTCATTCTGTGCGCTGCATTTTCCCTTCCGCAGTCACTGACTTCAAAGTTCCCATTGGCCAGGAATTATGACCAATGGGAGCTGCAGTGGAGGTGCTTGTGGATGGGGCAGCATGCAGAGCCGTCTGGATGCACCTCCGAGTAGAAGCTGGAGAGGGGTTGCTGCTGCTTCCAGAAGGCGCCTGAGGTAAGCGCCACCCAGAGCCTGCACCCCTCACACCCTCTCATGCCCAATCCCCAGCCCCAGCCCTGATCCTCCTCCTGTCCTCCAAACCCCTTGCCTCCAGCCCAGAGCACCCTCCTGCACACCAAGCCCCATCTCCAGCCCCCCTGAGCCCCTCCCCCAGATATCTCACCCTCTGCCCCAGCTAGGAGACCCCTCCTGCACCCTGAACCCCTCATTTTTGGCACAACTCTGGAACCCAAATCCCTAGGCCAGAACCCGTACCCCCTCCTGCACATCAACCCCCTGAGCCAGCCCTGTGAAAAGAGTAAGTGAGGGTGGGGGAGTGTGAGCCACAGGGGGAAGGGAAATGTAGGGAGAAGTGGGAGAGGCCTTGGCAAAGGGGCCCAGCAGGGGTGAGGTCTCAGAGCAGGGGCAGAGCAGGGCAAGGGTGTTTCGTTTTGTGTGAGTGGAAAGTCAGCAACCCTAGTCCCATCACCTTCACAGCATACCTAGCGCCTTTACAAGCAAGGAGAGAGCAATCTCTCACTCCCTCTCACTGCCTGCTTTTCCCCCTTTTTACCTCCTTCCTGGACCTATTTGTGAGCCCTGGAGAAGGGCTTAGACCTTCTGCCCAGCCCCACCCACACAGTAGACACAGGTCTGCCTCCTCAGCTCCAGTCTGCTCTGCCTGATTGGAGGGGCTGTGAGCAGAGTGCTGACTTGGAGTTTTTTACCTAGCACTCCGTTGCACCTCCATATGAAGGCACTATAACGATGTATTTCTCAGTTACATGACAAAAGAGCGTGAAATATAAATATTAGCAAAAAAGCCCAATTTTTATCTTTATTTCTCAAGTATGTTAACCAATGTATCCTACAAACAACAACCCATAAATGTTCATTGAGCAATGACTTGCAATTTAAAATTTTTATTTAACATCTATGCCTAGTCAAATATTGAAATCACACCCACCCACCCATTAGCAAAGGCAGGATGACCCATACTGTATTCAGATCTCATGTATATGCCTTATAATGAATCCATGACTTTGAAAATATCTGATCATTGCTTAAGTGCAGCAGGCGATGTCGTCATCATCACATCTCCATCTTCTCTGGTTATCAGAGGGGACACTTTTCCGTTCTGCCAAAGGAAGAAAGGTGGTTGTTGTGCACACCATGAAACAACCCTACAACTCTTTGAACAGTATCATGACAATCCATGGGGTGGACATCAAGGAATAGTCAAAACAACAATGGCCATGAGCAGGGCCGATGAAAGGAAGTTTCGAGCCCTATGCGAAACTTCCACCATGCACCTCCCTCCCAGCCCTGTGGCAGCTCCCCGGCCCCCCCCTGCCCTGACGCACCCCACCCAAGGCAGCTCCCCCTCTCTGCCCTGAGGTGCCCCCCTCGTGGCAGCTCCTCACCCCTGGGGAGCTGTGCGGCACCTCCCCACCCCAGCTCACATCTGCTCTGCCTCCTCCCCAAGCACGTCGCCCCCGCTCTAACTCTCCTGCCTCCCAGGCTTGTGGCACCAAACAGCTGTTTGGCGCCGCAAGCCTGGGAGGCAGGAGAATTAGAGCAGGGGCGGCATGTTCGGGGAGGAGGCGGAGCAGAGGTGAGCTGGGGTGGGGAGCCCTGTGGCAGCTCTCCCCCCTGCCCTGAGGCACCCCAATGGCAGCTTCCCACCCCCCCGGCCCGGGCAGCCCTGCGGCACCTCCCCACCCCAGCTCACCTCTGCTCTGCATCCTACCCAAGCTCACTGCCCCCGCTCTAATTCTCCTCCCATGCTTGTGGGCCAAACAGCTGATTGGCGTCCCAAGCCTGGGAGGTCGGAGAAGTGGAGCAGTGACCGCACGCTCGGGGAGGAACCGCTGTAAAAAAAATTGGGGGCACCGCTTTTTGGCGCCACCAAATCTTGGCACCGTAGGCAACCGCCTAGTTCGCCTTAATGGTAGCACTGGCCCAGGCCATGAGTGGAAGATACTATTAGCCTGGGATAACAAAAGACATCACCAATTGAGTCTGCACTGGAATAAAACTAAATCCTGTAATATTCACTTTACATTGTAAAGAACAGTAATTAGAGATTTGCTGCAAAATGTACTATCCCTTCCCTTGCAACAACACTTTCATATAAGAAATTTAATGTCATCCTATTATTCTGTGTACACTACATAGGTTTTGCGATGTCTGCATTGCCAGGAAGTGGGAAGTGAAATAAATCTCACTACCACCTTGAAAAGCATAAAGGTGAGTTTTGGACTCTGACACATCTATAAACTTTCTTCAGATTTTCCTTTTCCCTTCCTTCCAGTGTCAAAGCATTAGGAATGTTTTTAGTGCGGACGGCTTATACATTATATCAATGAGGCCTTTAATTCCCAACGAATGCAATGCATGGGAATGGCACAACAGAATGCAACACTGATCTGTACTGCTCCTTGCGCTACCATATTTCCACAGATTTATTATTATATCATTTTTCTCACTAGTTTTCCTGTATTTTTTTTTACTTCATTTGGTTTATTTCTTTATGTTCTGAATTGTTATGATAGTGTGGTTTCTTACAAGCCAACATATCAGTAACTGCTACCAGTAGCGCACTCCTATCAGGAGGAAAGCGTCCGTGACAATGAACACATCACAGTGTCTGGTTCCTGCCGCCAAGGGCTGGGAAAAGCAGTGGAGGGGGGCTGTGGGTCGGGATTGAGGAGCACTGGTGGAGTTCAGGGAGCAGGATGTGATGGGGAGGAGAGCAGGGCTGGGTCAGCAGGAGGGGTGTGGGACGAGTCTGAGAGACGCTATAACAGCTGGGGTGTGGGGGAGCAGGACTAAGATAGCAGGGGCTGTGCAGGGCCGGCCTTAGGGAAAATGAATCTGTATTTTTGGTGCCCCTCTCATCACTCCTGGCCCCCACAGGCTCCTTGGGCTCCCCTCCCCCCCATCACCTCTGGGCTCTGCTGCCTCCCCCAGTGTTTAATTTGTATTGAAAGAGCTGCCAGAGCTCAGCCCGGGCGCAAATTAAGCACTGGCAGGGTGGCCTGATACTGGTGGGTGCTGGCCAGGTGCCCAGCTCTGAAAGCAATGCCACATCCAGCAGCAGCGCAGACGTAAGGTGGCCTGGTGCATGATGTATTGCCATCCTTACGTCTGCGCTGCTGCTGTGGCTTGTGATGCCTGGCACTCGGCACACGGCTCAAGGTGGGATTCGTGCTGTCACATGGTGGGGGCTGCATCCTGCCAGAGCACTCAGCCCTCCTGCAGCCCTCTGGCTCACTGGGGCACCATTTCAGATTTTGAGGGGGAGGGGGAGGAAACTTTAACCGTGATTCCAGGGACTACTTAGGCACCTGAAGATGCTAGGGCAGCGATCGGCAACCTGCGGCCTGTCAGGGCAAGCTGCTAGCTGGCCGCCAGACCATTTGTTTACATTTGCACGGCCAGTGGGAACTGGGGGTGGCCGTGCAAATGTAAACAAACAGTCTGGGGGCCCGCCAAGGGCTTGCACTGGCGGACCATGTGTGACTCATATGTTCCCGGCCACTGCTCTAGATTTTTTGCAGATAATTTAGGAATCAGGTAACAGGAGCACTTTAGCTAATTGTTGTAAAAAGAAAGAAAAACTGTCTACAGACTCCAATTAAAGTCACGTTTAACGTTTATATGTAAATTTAGAACAATGAGGAGACAATACAGCAAGGTATTCCCAATCCCAAGCCTTGAGGTATCAGTTCCGGAGCTTTAACACAGATATCAGAAACATAACTTTGAATCTTTCCTGGATCACGTCCTTTCACAGCCTCCAAGACAGAAATCAGGTCCCTGGTGCGGTTGGCACCATTCCACGGCAAACGTGAGGAACACGAGCACTGGCTAGGAAAGTTCACATGCCCCAGTATCATGATTGCCTGAGTATATTTACTTTCCACCAAGCAAACAGGCTGCAGGGAATGGCTGGCTGGCGGCTGGTGCTCAGGAGGAAAGTGTCCGTGACAATGAACTCATCACAGTGTACGGTTCCTACCCTTCATTTTCCATTTTCTTTTTTGTTTCATTTAATTTTTCCTGGGACTTTATACATGTTTATTACCACCACAACATAAACAGGTGAAAATCGGAGCAAAAACTATTAATCATTTTACTGGGTAAATATCAGGGTTTATTTTGATGGACAGAAGGACAGTGGAAAAAAAAAGCATGCAGTGAATAGATGAATGGAATTCAATGTGTTTTGCTGCAGAACTAAAACAGAACTCAAATCTCTTTGCCACCTCGGAGTTGAAGAAAACAATACATCCCTAATCCCCAAATAAACCTTTTCATTTGAATAAATAGTTTACTGTTGTAGACTTAGAACGATTAGCTTGTAAATACGTAACCTTTGTGGCAGGTGAAGCCAGCAGCAACAAGGGCCCGGTTCAGTATCTAGGGGTTCCTTTTCAACTGCGTAGAAAAAACTTTCAATAAAAGGAGGGGCTCATAAACAAAAAACACGATCAAAAGACCCATCCCCAAGTAAGTTTCCACTTCTCTCAGGGTCTTACGTCCAGTAACCCAAAGTTCCCTTTAATGTGTCCATCCTTTTGTGGGAGTTATCTCTATCCCAGACTTTTCAGGTTCGTTGTCTGACTGCAAAGAGACAGGCAACCCAGCAAAATCCAAATACCAAGTTCTTTATTAATGCATGCACACAAACAACAAAGAACAGCCCGTTCTCCACACAGAACCAGCCCCCACTTCTGCAGATTTAAACTGTGTATTATTAGCTTCTCCGTCGCGTCATCACTTACGTCGTGTCATCACTTACATCGCGTCATCACTGTACCTTCCCAGTTATACTTTCCCAGTATACAAAACAAAGAACAACTGTTATTTCTTCATTATCTTCATAGTTAGTACAAAAAAGTACGTTACTTCAAAAAGCTTCTTCAAGCATTTTTCCCAGCCTCCGCAAGCACTGTCTTATCTAACAAGGTCATACAGTCAGCAACCAGGCAAGCGCCTGACTGTTTCAGCTAATATAGATTTTTTTCTTCAGTAGGCCTTGCTGTGTTATTGCTAAGCAAAACAGGCCATCAAGGCAAACTCATCACCTTCTCTGTACCCTACTCACAGTTGCTGTCCTTGGCCAGTGCAGCCCCACAGTTCAGAGGTTCATCCGCAGAGTTCACCTCCCACCCTGCGTGGAAGGCAGGGGCAGGGGGTAAGGAGGCACCTTACGCACTCCATTGCCCAGGCACTCGCTCATCGCCTCAATGGCCAAGTCTCTGTGAGACTCTGCTCTGGTCTTCTCCACCAGTTTCTCTGCTGGCTGCTTGCCACACTGCTCCACCAAGATGTCTTCACACACACACACACCCCACCGTTAACTCAACTCTCAGTGATTTCAGCTGCTAGTGGGGGAGCCTCATGGCTGGTGCACACTGGTCTGTCTCTTGCAATAGAGACACTGTCTCAAAGCAGGTCTAATACTTAGATCTAGGTATCAGTGACTTCAGCTCTGCAGTATGTAACAAGACTCTCAATTGAGACTAAATTAGCTCTGTTGTTGTACATTGAAGAGAGGACAGGTCAAATAGTATTTAGCCCTGTAGCAAAGCGAGACTCACCGGCATGGGGCCTCCTGCTGGTCATCTTGGGAATTAGCTCTTGTCCAGCCCAGAGCGCCCTCTGCAGGCTGGTGTCTCACCTGCCGCTGGCCCCGTGTCTGTCCCGGACTCTGGGGTCCTTTACTTCGGGGTTCTGTCCCAGCAGTATCCCCTCGTTCTGAGTCTCCTTTCCCAGGGGAACCCCCAACCCTCTAAACCCACCTTGCCTCAGTGCCTGCTGCCAGTCATCATCTAGCCCCTGCTCACTGGGGCAGACTGCAGTCTTTGATGGCCACCTATCATTGGCAAGAGAATTAAGACCTGCTGCCTTTGCCTATTCCCAGGCTGTATCTCTGCAGCCCTAGTACCTCTGTTGGCCTTCAACAAGGCCCTCAGCCTGGGATTTTACCAGGCTGGAGCTCCCCAGCTCCCTTGTCCTATTCCCCAGCACTGCTCCAGTTTAGGTACCTTCCTCTCAGGCAGCTAGCCCTTCCCCCTCCAGGGCTGGAGAGAGACTCCTCCACCTACTGCCCTCCAGACCTCTTATCAGGGCCAACTACCCACTCAGCTGTTCTCACGGCTTTTTCCAGCCATGATGGCTTGCAGTCTTAATGCAGCATCTTCTGCTAAGCACCCAGGGGATGACGATGGCTAGCAGTCATACTGCAACGTCCGCTGCCAGCCTAAGATGTAAAGGATAGATGGAGTGGATCAAAACAAGAAATAGAGCAGATTTGTTTTGTATTCATTTGCTCTCTCTTTCCTCCGTGAAATAAACAGCCTGCTAAACCGAGGGCTTTGAGTTCGATCCTTGAGGGGGCCATTCTGAGTGATGGTTGTTTGTGTTTCTCCTTGATGCAAAGCCTCCGCCTTTGTGGATTTTAATTCCCTGTAGGCCATGTCGTCAGTTGCCCCTCTCTCTGTCAGAGCAAAGGCAGACAATTGTTTTGCGCCTTTTTTCAGTGCAGGCACCATTCCATAGCAAGCATGGAGCCCACTCTGCTCAACGCAGCAGTCATGAGCATTGTAAACACCTCGCACATTATCGTGCAGTTTATGCTGAACCAGAACCTGGAAAACCAGGCGAGGAGGAGGAGACGGCAGTGCGGCGATGAGAGCGATGAGGACATGGACACAGAATTCTGTCAAACCGTGGGCTCCAGCGCTTTGGAGATCATGCTGTTACTGGGGTAGGTTCCTGCCGTGGAACACCAATTCTGGGCTCGGGAAACAAGCACAAATTGGTGGGACCACATAGTGTTGCAGGTGTGGTACAATTCCCAGTGGCTGCGAAACTTTCGCATGTGTAAGGGGACTGTTGCCCACTTACTAACATTCAGTGGGGGTGTTTTGGTTGGCTAGCTCCCAGCACTAAAAGGGGAGGGCTGATAGATCGGAAATGAATGTGGCACTGTGTCTCTCCACTCTACGCCAATTAAAACAATTGCCACTTACAGAAACATTGGGAAAGCTGTCACATCCCCAAGGGTTTCATTAAAGGTCCGTTTCGCAGTTGTGTGATACCTCGTTGCTGTAGCGATCAGACCAAATGTCTCGAGAAAACTCTCCGCACACTGCAATGCACAGCGCAATATGATCTTTTATTGATGCCCAGTGCGATTTAGCTGAGCCATTAAAAGTTGCATTGGGGCTGCTAACTTGGCCCCCCTCTGGAGACAAACGCTCACACGGCAGCTCTCCTTCGGCAATGATTATGGCCAGACAGGATTGCTTCTGAAACCCTCTCCAAGTCATGGATGTGATTACTACAGAGTGATATTCATGGTGGATGGACTGCGAGTCAATTTGATAGCCAGTGGGCTCAGCACACCAGCAGTCAAGCCGTTGCCAAGTCAGGCCTGGTCTACACATGGATTTGGTGCTGGTAGAAACTTCTTGGTTAGGGGTGTGATTTTCAAACCAGTGCGACAGCTAGAGTGGACACAGTTAGAACCAGTATAAAAGTGTCTTCTACTGGTATAATTGATTTCCCTTCTATGCAAGAATAGCTACACTGCTATGACACACCTTTTTAGCAATAGAACTAAGGCCTGGTCTATGGTTGAAAATTAGACTGATCTACCTCCACCACTCAGGGCTGTGAAGAGTTGTGCCCTGAGCACTGTAGTTACATCAACCTTGACGTTCCCTTGAAGCCCTGCTCCTTCACTGCCTCTTCCTCCAAAATCCTGACCCCGCTCACTCCTCTCTGCCCCCTCCCCTCCCATTGCTTACCCTTGTGATCAGTAAAAAATAGGAGGGCCCCTCTGGCCCCCCCGTTCCAGTGCCCTGATTAACAACATTTGATGGGGAAACCCAGTGTTATGGCACTAAAGTGGCCCAGCTACAGAGCCAGTGCAGCAACTGTAGTGTAGACGTGGTCTCAAAAATCCACACAGGGTCCCTGCACTGCACTGCACTGCACTGCGTATACTGGGACAGTGAAAACAGTCCCACTTTTGTGTGTAGACGAGGCCTGGGGCTTGAACGCCATCTTCTCGACCAATTGCTTTGTCTCTGAAGTAGGTGTCCAGGGATCATAGTAATGAACTTGGTATAAAACCTAGATAGATACATTCCCAAATGCTTCTTTACCTCATGTCCACATATACCCCTCGTCAGACCTAGAATGCAAATTATTACACAAGCAAACAAACTTTCCTTGGGTTTTCATGGAAAGAAGGCAGGGTTGGGAGATTGAGTGCTTTTGGGTGTTTTCAATGGTGGTGAAGGGACACATTTACTGTGGGTGTGTCTACACTGGCCTTGGCCAGGCCTCAGTGTGCAGTGTAGACACACCCACAGTACACGTGTCCCTTCACCACCACTGAATACACCCAAAAGCACTCGACCTCCCAACCCTGCTTCCTTTCCATGAAAACCCAAGGAAAGTTTGTTTGCTTGTGTAATATGTCCCAATTGGCAAAGGAAGAGAAATGCTGTTTGAGAACATAGGAGAGTTTGATTTACACACCTTTACTCTGTGAATTTTGATATTTGATGTTGACAATTTGTGTTTTAATGGGTATAATTTTTGAATCTCAGCATCAACTGTCACTAAATAATTTGCACAACTGTGAAAATTTAAATAGATAAAAATTGAAAACAAATTATTTAAAATGAACATCAATATCACCTGCTGAAATGATAAAAAAACAGTAAAACCTCTCATTCTGCCAAGCCTAATTATAGTGTGGTTTATGCCCTAAAGGATGAGGTTTTACAGCACTTCAGGAGCTCCTGTAATCTATTTAGTGTCTCTATGATGGGGTCTAAATTAGCTGTTACCACTCAAGAGAGAGGTCTTGGAGTAACTGTAGATAGTTCTCTTAAAACAGCACTCAATGTGCAGCGGCAGTCAAAAAAGTGAACAGAATGCTGGGAATAATTAAGAAAGGGATAGATAATAGGACAGAAAATATCATGTTGCCTCTATATAAATCCATGGTACGTCCACATCTTGAATACTGTGTGAAGATGTGATCACCTCATCTCAACAAAGATATGTTGGAATTGGAAAAGATTCAGAAAAGAGCAACAAAAATGATTAGGGGCATGGAACGGCTGCCGTATGAGGAGAGATTAATAAAGCTGGGACTTTTCAGCTTGGAAAAGAGACAGCTAAGGGCAGATGTTATTGAAGTCTATACAATCATGACTAGTGTCAAGAAAGTAGATAAGGAGGTGTTGTTTACTCCTTCTCATAACACAAGAGCTAGGGGGTCACCAAATGAAATGAAGAGGCAGCAGGTTTAAAACAAATGAAAGGAAGTATTTCTTCACACAACACACAGTCAACCTGTGGAACTCCTTGCCATAGGATGTTTTGAAGGCAAAGACCACAAAAGCATTCAAAATAAGAACTAGATAAATTCACGAAGGACAGGTCCATCAATGGCTATTAGCCAGGATGTGCAGGGATGGTGTCTCTTGCCTCTGTTTGCCAGAAGCTGGGAATGGGCGACAGGGGATGGATGACTTGATGATTCCCTGTTCTGTTCACTCTTGAGCACCTGGTACTGGCCACTGTCGGAAGACAGGATATTGGGCTAGATGGACCCTAGGTCTGACCCAGTACGGTCATTCTTATGCTCTTATGTTCTTCCTTTCTATTGTGACTCTGCTGAGGAAGTTTCCATAGAAATGATTCTTCTGCAAATTTGAAAATTTCCGTTGGAAAATTCAGACTTTTTTTCTGAAACAAATGAATTGTATTTTTTTATTTTGTTTCAAAGGAAATGTTGACTTTTTTGCTTGCTTTCTGATTTGGCACAAAAAACACTTTTTACAAAAAAAAATTGCAGGATTTCCCACAGCATGGAAATTCCAAATATCGATCTTCCATAGTTCCCAGTATCTCACAACCGCTAAAATATTGGCACAGTGACAGTGGTTCTGAAGAGAACAAGGCTGGAGGTGCAACATAGCTTGGCTGTGTACAGTGGAATGGCATGTGGTAGCAGATTACACATATCTGAAGAGTGAAAATATAAAGGCAGGCTAGGGAACAATTATGGTAGTTCTATCCAGGTGGTACCATTATGGGCATCCCTTTGTTTGACTGTTTGTTTAATTTGTTGCTCCTACAAAGAGAGATGTAAAATAGGCTCCCAAGACAACTTTCCAAAACTCCATCAATTTGGGACATTTAAGAACCAGGGGTCACCCAATGAAATGAATAGGCAGCTGGTTTAAAACAAAGGGAAGTACTTCTTCACCCACCACATAGACCACCCGTGGAACTTGTTCCGAGGGGATGTGGTGAAGGCCAAAAATGTAGCTGGATTCAAAACAGATTTACAGCAGTTCATGGAGAAATAGATCCATTAGTGGCTACTAGCCAACATGGTCAGGGATGCAACCCCATGCTCTTGGTGTCCCTCGGCCTCTGGCTGCTAGATGCTGGGAGTGGATGACAGGATGAACCACTTGATGATTGCCTGTTCTGTTCGTTCCCTCTGGGGTCCCTGGCACTGGCCACTGTCAGAAGCCAGGATACTGTGCTGGATGGACCATTGGTCTGTGTAGTGGGGTGGTTACCCGCTGCATCCCCGACAGGGTAGAAGCCAGCCCTGGGAGAGGGCTCGGGGCTAAGAAAAAAAGCCCAAGCTGACTGGGGAAGGAACTACACCTGGGCAATGCCCCAGTCAGGGCAGCTGGGACTTTTAAGAAGGCCAGAGCTGCCAGAAGTTGAGCAGAGTCTCTCCTCTAGTGGTGGAGGGAGACTGGCCTGGCTGCAGGGAAGTAAGAAGGTACTTGGGAGTGAAGGAGGGCTTGGGAAGAGCCAGAGGAGCAGGGGAGCTCTAGGCTGGCGGCTCCCCAGGCTGCAGGGCCTGGTTCCAGGCCCAGTGAGGTACTGGGTGGTAGAAGAAGGCAGAAGGTCAAACCCTCTTGCCTGTGATGAGTGGCTTTTATACTGCGGTCTGCCCCAGTGAGCCGGGGCTAGGTAAGGACTGGCAGTAGCCTGAATCAGGTGAGGTGGAGGTAGTGGGTGGGGGCTCCCTGGGGAAGGGAGACCCACAGAGATTGTTGGGGTATTGCCAGGGGGCAGCACCTCAGAGAGAACAGGGGTCCAGGAGGGACACAGGGGCCAGCTGTGGTGAATCACCGACCTGCAGAGGATGCTCCAGGCTGGAAATCAAGCTAATTCCCTGAGAGACCAGGAGGAGATGCCGCAGGGTGGGTCTGAGCCCGGTTACAGTCGGACCCAGTAAGGCCGTTCTTATGTTCCAACCTCAGTCTTGTCAAAGTAATTGAAAATTAGGGGTGGCAACAGCCATGTGCTGGGAGAGATGTACAAACTTTGCTGGGTCTGATTCTTTGAATCAAGATCCGCTAGTGATACACTGGGAGGGGAACTGGCTCCTGTCAATGGCAGAACGCTTGGCGAAAGCCTGATTTTTCAGTGTCAAGGCAGAAAAGCCAAAATGCTTTATTTCAAAACCAATTTTATTAGTTCATTTATAGAGAGGGTTGGGAATTTTCTGTCAAAACTTTTTTTTTTTAGATGGAAAATTGAATTTCTGCAACTTGTTTCCTTTTCCCATTGGGAAAATAAAAATGAAAGATTTCCAAAGCTGGGCCAAATCCACAATGGTGCTGCCTCTGGTTGAACTGATGCAATATATCATGGGAAACATAGTGACCACCAAGCATCATGGGAGATATAATCCATACCATAGAGAACGGTGGAACAAGACACCTGAACTACAACTCCCAAGATGCACTGCTGCTTCCCCTCTGACTGAATGTTTGCAGTATATCCTAGGAAATGTGTGATGCTGCGCTCCATATGAAAATATGTTTATAAGTATGAATATAATGTAACTGGAATATGCTTTATGCAAAAGGTCTCTTGTAAGGTATCATTACAAAGCTTAGGATCCACTGCGTGTGTTCATCCCATTTGTTTCTATGTGTTATTTTTATGTCCGGAGTTAGGAGAATAAAATATAACTTGTATTACTGAAGCCATTAAGGGTGCTTCAGAATCAATGACTTGTAAATGGCTCTGTTTACTTGCAAACCTTCCTGTATACATGGGTGCCAGCCAGTGGGTAATGAAGGCTTACATGTCGCATGATACTAGAATCCATCTTTAACCTGATGCTTTTCCATTTAGAAGGAGGGGTGGGAACCCAGAGGGAGACAACGGATTCCCACCTTGTGCCGAAGATAAAAGGGGGCAGAACAGAACAAAAGGGGCTGCCAGTCATGAGAAGTCCCCTAGTTGCCACCTGAGCTGAAACTAACAAGGACTGTACCAGGGGAAAGGATTGGACCCAGACTAAGAAGGAGTCTAGTCTGTGAAAGAAGCTGATTGGAACATCTCTGAGAGTGAGATTTACCTGTAATCAGTTTCTTAATGTATTAGGCTTAAACTTGTGTGTTTTGTTTTATTTTGTTTGGTAACTTACTTTGTTCTGTCTGTTATTACTTGAAACCACTTAAATCCTACTTTTTATACTTAATAAACTCACTTTTATTTATTAATTAACCCAAAGTAAGTGATTAATACTTGGGGGAAGCAAACACCTGTGCATATCTCTCTATCAGTGGTATAGAGGGCGGACAATTTATAAGTGTATCCTGTATAAGATTTATACAGAGTAAAATGGATTTATTTGGAGTTTGGATCACATGGGGAGCTGGGTGTCTGGGTGCTGGAGATGGGTGACCTGCTGAGCTGTTTTCAGTTAAGTCTGCAGCTTTGGGGGCATGGCTGGAAACCCTCGGTCTGTGTTGCAGCAGGCTAGCATGTCTGGCTCAACAAGGCAGGGTTCTGGAGGCCCAAACTGGCAGAAAAAACGGGCTCAGAGGTAATTTCAGCACATCAGGTGACAGTCCCAAGGGTGTCTGTAGTGGGGTAGCTGCCCCACTCCAGCAGAACAGGGGTTAAAAGCAGCCCTGGAGAGGGCTGCGGCTGGGATAAGGAGTGAGAGCAGCTGAGGAAGTAAGTGACCATAGCTGTGGCCTGCTCAATTAGGGCCCAGCTGGCCCTGATAAGGGGCTGGGGGGGCCAGGAGCTGGAGGAGTCTCACTCTAGCTTTGGAGTGAGAAGGGCCTGGCTGCATGGAAGCACAGGGTACCTGGAGCTAAACAGTGCTGGGGAAGGGCAAGAGGAGCTGGGGAGCTCCAGCCTGGCAACTCCCCTGCAGGCCTTGTTGGGGGCCTAAAGAGGTACTGGGGCAGCAGATGTGTTGCCCAGGGCTAGGCAGCTGGTCCAAACCCCCTTGCAAGTGATAAGTGGCCCTTACGTGCTGCAGTCTGCCCTAGTGAATGAGAGCTAGATGACGACTGGCAGTAGCCACTGAGGCAAAGTGGGTGTAGAGGGTTGGGGGGTCCCCCTGGGAGAGAAGACCCAGAATGTGAGGACTTCTGTGGCAGAACCCCAAGATAAAGGTCACCAGTGTCTGAGAGGGACACAGGGCCTGACATAGGCGAGACACCGGCCAGCAGAGGGCGCTCTGAGACTGGAAAAGAGTTAATTCCCAGACGACCAGCAGGAGGCGCCATGCCGGTGAGTCTTCGGCCTTGCTACAGGGTCTCTGTGATGGAACTCATCACAACATGTGACCAGCATGCACCTTGGGGAAATATATTTCAGCCCACAGAGAAGTATTTCCCCATGATTAACAGTAGTGCTCAGGGAAAGACAGGTTAGTGTCAGACATAACATTATGACACTTCTGCACCAAAAGATTCCCTGTTCTGAGAAAAAAATAATATTTTGACTTTTTCTTCCCATCTTCTTTATTCTACTCACTTATAATTTACTACAGAAAGAGATGCGAGGTGAAACTTGAACAAATAAAGTCTACCTCAGTCTGGGAACTTGGAATCCTTTCTTCACCATCCAACGTTGTTTAGGTCAGGCATCAGGTTCCTCTACAACTCTGTATCCTGAGCGTCTCTACATTGTTCAGTCAGGAGGCACATGAAGAAGGCTCTGAAGCACACATGGGAGAAAGGAATCAAAGCTCTCGGAAGCTCTCAGCAATTCATTTTCGCTCCTGCCAACTTCCTCAGGGCCTCCTTCACATCCTTGTTTCTCAGGCTGTAGATCAGAGGGTTTAGAACCGGAGTGACTGCTCCGTAAAAGAGGGAAATGTACTTGTCCTGATCCGCGGAAGATTTGGACTGAGGCCGCAGATACACAAAAATGGCTGCCCCGTAAAACAAGGCCACCACAGTGATGTGGGAGGCACAAGTGGAGAAGGCCTTGGTCCTGCCCTGGGTAGAGTGGATCCTCAGCACAGCCACAATGATGTGGACATAGGCCACGAGGATGAAGGAAAAGGGCACCAGCAGGACCAGGACGCTGGTGCTGATCATCACGATTTGGTTACTGCGGGTGTCTGAACAGGCCAGCTTCAGCATGGACTGGAGCTCACAAGCAAAGTGGTTGATGACGTTGGGCCCACAAAAACGGGGTTGCTTGGCCAGGAAATCAGACAGGCACAGGAGGAAACTGCCACTCCATGACATGGCTGCCAGTTGGAGGCAGACCCTGTTGCTCATGACGAGGGTATAGCGCAGTGGCTTGCAGATGGCCACCCAGCGGTCATAAGCCATCACAGCCAGCAGAAGACACTCAGTTATCCCCAAGAAGCGTGAGATGTACATCTGAGCCAAGCACCTGCCCAGGGAGATGGAGGGTATCTTGGAGAGGCAATGGACCATCAACTGAGGGACATTGATGGTGATATAGCAGATATCTAAGAAGGACAAGTTACTGAGGAAAAAGTACATGGGGGTGTGGAGTCGGAGGTCCACTCTGGTAAGCAGGATCAGGAGAGTGTTTCCGACCAGGGTCAGTAGGTAGATTGCAAAAAGGAAGCCAAAGAGGGTGAACTTCACATGAAGGCCACCAGAAATTCCTACCAGGATGAATTCAGTCACCACAGAGTCATTGTCTCCTTCCATGGTACCACAGTCCAGGCTCATCTGCCAAGAGACAGGAGGAATGGTTACTACATTGAAGGCTAACAACAGGAGAGACATCATGCCATGCAAAGTCAGCAAAGCTGGGCATTATGTGCAAATAGACGGTTTTCTGGAATAGTCTACACAATGCTGTGCACAATACTGAAACGTACCAAATACAGTTGTTTATATTGCACTACCACCTGAAATAAAACTACAGAAGATAGTTAAGTCCCAAGCAGACTGCGAAGAGCTACAAAAGGATCTCTCAAAACTGGGTGATGGGGCAACAAAATGGCAGATGAAATTCAATGTTGATAAATGCAAAGCAATGCACATTGGAAAACATAATCCCAACTATATATAGAAAATGATGGGGTCTAAATTAGCTGTTACCTCTCAAGAAAGAACGAAGATTAATGGTCTCAAGTTGCAGTGGGGGAGATTTAGGTTGGATATTAGAAAAGACTTTTCCACTAGGAGGGTGGGGAAGCACTGGAATGGGTTACCTAGGAGGTGATGGAATTTCCTTTCTTAGAAGTTTTTAAGGTCAGGCTTGACAAAGCCCTGGCTGGGATGATTTAGTTGGTGTTGATCCTGCTTTGAGCAGAGAGTTGGACTAGATGACCTCCTGAGGTCCCTTCCAACCCTGATATTCTATGATTCTATGTTTCTTTGATTTTGGAGTCATTGTGGATAGTTCTCTGAAAACATCCACTCAATGTGCAGCAGCAGTCACAAAAGTTAACAAAAGGTTGGGAATCATTAAGAAAGGAATAGATCGGGGTCAGCAACTTTTTGGAAGTGGTGTGCCAAATCTTCATTTATTCACTCTAATTTAAGGTTTTGCGTGCCAGTAATACATTTTAACGTTTTTAAAAGGTCTCTTTCTATAAGTCTATAATACATAACTAAACTATTGTTGTATGTAAAGTAAATAAGGTTTTAAAAACATTTAAGAAGCTTCATGTAAAATTAAATTAAAATGCAGAGCCTCCGGACTGGTGGCCAAGACCCAAGCAGTGTGAGTGCCACTGAAAATCAGCTGCCTTCAGTACACGTGCCATAGGTTGCCTACCCATGGGATAGATAATAAGACAGAAAATATCATATTGCCTCTGTATAAATTCATGGTACAACCACATCTTGAATACTGTATGCAGATGTGGTCGCCCCATCTACAAAAAAAGATACATTGGAATTGGAAAGGGTTCAGAAAAGGGCAACAAAAATGGTTAGGGGTATGGAACGGCTGTATGAGGAGAAATTAATCAGATTGGGACTTTTCAGTTTGGAAAAGAGACGACTAAGGTGGGGATACAATAGAAGTCTATAAAATCATGACTAGTGTGGAGAAAGTAAATAAGGAAGTGCTATTTACTCCTTCTCATAACACAAGAACTAGGGGCCACCAAATGAAATGAATAGGCAGCAGGTTTAAAACAAACAACAGGAAGTATTTCTTCACCCAATGCACAGTCAACCTGTGGAACTCTTTGCCAGAGGATGTTGTGAAGGCCAAGACTATAACAGGGTTCAAAAAAGAACTAGATAGCTCCATCAATGGCTATTAGCCAGGATGGACAGGGATGGTGTCTCTAGCCTCTGTTTGCCAGAAGCTGGGAATGAGCGACAGGGGATGGATCACTTGATGTTATCTGTTCATTCCCTCTGGGGCATCTGGCATTGGCCACTGTTGGAAGACAGGATACTGGGCTGGATGGATCTTTGGTCTGACCCAGTCTGGCTGCTCTTATGTTCTTATGAGGCTTAAACCAAAATCACTTCCTGGAGGGTGCTAAGTGCTCTAGCAATAGTCTCTTTCCCATGCAACTTACAGTGTAAATGGACACGGGTTATTACAGCTGGAGGAAATCTTCCAGCTGAAACTTTTTTGGGTGAAATGAAACAACAGATTTCAGTAACTTGTGTTGGTGTCACCAAATTGCTGATGTCGGGAGGGTGGGGGAAAATGAAACCAAAACACCCTGAAAAAGTAAAAAAAAAATTGTTTTTACAATTTTCCCAAAGTGAAACAAATTTTCAATTTGGAATGACATTTTGGTTTGGAATTTCCTTTAATTTTATTAAAAATAACTAAATATACATTCACGGATGCTTTGAATTGAAACTAAACATGTTGAGTTCTGCCTGAAATGCAGATTGATTTTATTTTTTGATCCACCAAAAACTTCATAATGTTTCTTTTTCAGATTGACCCAAACCTGCATTTTTTAATAAAATTGGGACGGCCAGTGACTGAAAAAACAATCAGTGATTCACACAGCTGTTGCTGTTATTAGAATAGATTCTCAGTTTTACAAACATCAGTCTTTCAAACAACCAACTTTACAAACTACTTTCCCTGATAGGGTTAAAAAAAGAAATCACCTGACAAAAGTAATATTGATGAAAAATAGAGCAACGTCTTTTCACATTCCCTATCCCCTGTTTGCCAGAAACTGGGAATGAGCAACAGAGTATGGATCACTTGATGATTACCTGTTCTGTTCATTCCCTCTGGGGCACCTGGCATTGGCCACTGTTGGAAGACGGGATACTGGGGTGGATGGACCTTTGGTCTGATCCAATGTGGCCGCTCTTGTGTTCTATATTGAAAATTAGATGAACCTCACTACAGTGTTCAGGGCTGTGAAAAATTTTGCAGCCTGCGCTTCATAGTTAGGTTGATCTAACCTCCAGTGTAGACACAGGTACTCCGACATAAGAATTCTTCTGTCAAGATGGTATCACCTATGGAATAGATGGGTTAACTAAATCATCAGTAAAACTCTCTACCGTTGAGTGGAAGCATCCACACTACGGTACTGCAGAGGGTTAATAATAATAGCAGCCACCGAGTAGATACAGCCTCAGTGTGTTATACCAATTATATTAGACCAGTAAAAACCAGCAGGATCTTATTAAAGGGGACAAGACAAAGATACCACATTTATTATGATAACAATTTGATTTATGACTAATAACTAATATCTTAATTCTTATACACACACACACACATTATACCTAATACCTTTACACACACACACACACATTCACATTATACCTAATGCCTATACACACACACACACACACACACACACACACGCACACATCAGGTGTTCTGCAGCTGCTGCATAGTTACCAGTCCTGAAGATAGCTTAAGTTCATAGCTTGATTTTGCAGCTTGGGCTCGTAGCTTGTGGCGGCTAACTGGCCAGGAAAGCCGGGCACAAGGCCGAACTGGATCTCTGTTGGGCAGGCACCGATGTTCTTCTATGTTGGCAGCAGAATGTTACCCAGAGTCTCTCATCTCACCCTTCTGTTTTATAGGCTTTTAGTTTGGATTCAAAGTCTATAGGTCTTGCTGTGTCACACTGCCTCTGGGTTTAGATTGATCACCCATCAATTGCAGGCGTGACTTTCAGCCTTGAACCTGGCTTTGATCTTCCTTCTGTTGTTCTGTTGTCCTTTTCTTTTTAGGGTGGATGCTTCTTACTTTGTTTAGGGCTGTTATCTAGTAGGGCTTCAGCCGTTGGTATTTGAACTTTATCTCATCAGGACAGGCTGGGGCTGGAGGTTGATTCCGTCATTCATACATACCTCATTCACACATCTAAACTAATCTAATAAGATTACAGCAGGGTTTGCAAAAATGAAGGCTGGAGGAAGTTCTTACAAAATGGAGTGATTGTTTTAAAATGGGGTTTGAATTACAATATGGAACAGAAGTTACAGAGTAGGCAAGTGTAGTGAATGGTGAACAGAAGATACATTAATAAAGTGAACAATTAAAAACAATTTCATTTATCAGTTCTACAAGTGCACTGCCAGCTGGTGTGTAAATCTGCAGCTCACTATTTTGCTGTGCACTTAAGTGGCCATTCAAACCTGCCCCCACACACTAAAAGTTCCCAACCGCTGCTTCAGTATGTGAAAATACGCCAGGGAACTAATGTCAAAGATTCTAAGACTGGACGAGACCACTTTGATCATCTGGTCCAGGGGTCGGCAACATTTCAGAAGTACTGTGCCGAGTCTTCATTTATTCACTTGAATTCAAGGTTTTGGTGCCAGTAATACATGTTAACGTTTTTAGAAGGTCTCTTTCTATAAGTCTATAATATAGAACTAAACAATTGTTGTATGTAAAGTAAAGAAAGTTTTTAAAATGTTTAAGAAGCTTCATTTAAAATTAAATTAAAATGCAGAGCACCCCGCACCAGTGGCCAGGACCTGGGCAGTGTGAGTACCAATGAAAATCAGGTCTCAGAGGGGTAGCCGTGTTAGTCTGGATCTGTAAAAGCAGCAAAGAATCCTGGGGACCCTTATAGACTAAGAGACGTTTTGGAGCATGAGCTTTCGTGAGTGAATACCCGCTTCGTCGCATGCATGCAACGAAGCGGGTATTCACCCACAAAAGCTCATGCTCCAAAACGTCTCTTAGTCTATAAGGTGTCACAGGATTCTTTGCTGCTTTTAATGAAAAATCAGCTCATGTGCCGTGCCATAGGCTGCTTACCCCTGATCTAGTCTGACGTCCAGTATAACACAAGCCTGAGAACTTCCCTGGTCATCCCTGCTTTAAACCCAGACCAGATCAAGCTAGACCAGTCTTGATTTAAAAACTTCAAGCAATGGAAAATCCCCCTTGTCCTTTAGTGAATTGTCCCACAGATCCATCAGCCTCACGGTTCAACATTTGTGCCTTATTTCAAGGCTGATTTTTTCTCATTTCCGCTTCCAATCATCACATCTCTTGATGCCTTTTTCTGTGGAAAAGCTGCTGATGATCAGATATTTCCTCCCCAGGTAGGTGAGTATAGATCATGACTGGCCAGAAATCGAGCCTCTAATTCCATTTTCTTATTGTGCAACCAGAAAAGAAATTGTAGATGGTAGGATCATTAATGGCAGCCAGTGTGATTTTAAGAAAAATAGGCCCCAATCAAACAAGCATGTAATCCCACCTTGAGTACAGGGGACTGGACTAGACAACCTATCGAGGTCCCTTCCAGTCCTACATGATTCTACTGATGGGACCACATATCATATTTAATAAATAAAACAATAATAATAAATGATCGTTTCCAATTAAGTGTACCAAAATGCCTTTCTGATCTATGTAGAATGAAAAAGAGAAAACCAGGACAAAAATATATACACCGGATCAAACAGGTGCAGTTCTGCACATGGAGTGAAGGAAAAATCCCAGTGACTCACCTCATTCCATAGCCCCAGGATTCACAGAGGCCAGGAGATTCGCAGAAGCATGTCCTGGGAATTTGCATCCTGCAGAATCACATGGAAGAGTCCTGAGAAAACTTGGGATGGGAAAAGATGAAAATTTTTCCGGTTTCTGAGACTGGGTGCCAGTGACAGCGAGTGTGAAATTAAGACGTCTAAGGAGCCGTTTACCCTTTTCAGATGTAAAAGCCAGGCAATATTGAGGCAATTCAGGGCTGTCATTGGAAGAATGCATCCCCAATAAAGTCAGGTGCTTGGAACACCATCGGTTTGGGTGGGTTAAAGTCAGAGATGATTATTTTAAGTACCAAAAAAGATTTCTATCGCTGATCAAATTAATTCTGGCTGATCATTTTAGCAGGAGGATTCTCCATATAATTTAGCCTCTATTCCAGACCCCATTCCTGTGTGCGAATTCCAGTGCCTTCTGCGAGTCCTAGACAAGGACCCAGACTCCTGGGCTTGTCCAGATGGCATGCACATTGGAAATGGAAGAGCAGAGAACGACTAAATAAGGAAATGACATAGAAAGCATCCCCTGCTTGATCAGAGGATACAGGCCTGAGACACCTTCTAGCCACTATGCTTAGCAGATTCGTTCATTTTCTCAGCCTGCAGAGAATTGGGGAGCTCAGATGAACTGGAAGAAAGTGACATTTTCTCAAGATCTTTATAGGCTTGACAAAGGTTCTAAGCGTAGGATCTTGGGCATAATGAGACGATTCACAAATTGATTCTCCAGGGGGTTTGAATCCCAAAGCAGCAATTAGCCTGAGCCTGATGTCAATTTTTGAGTTGAATTAGCAGCAGATGTGCAAGGCAGAGTAAGCGGCGTCCAAGCAATAGAAAATCGTACCGCTTGGCATTGAAGGGCTGGTAATGAGTCACCTTATGCAGAGAAAGTTCACTAAGTGCACTGCAGCCATACTGACCTCTCCACCACCCCTGTGCCCCCAGAACAATTCCTAGCCATGCTGATCAGTGCCAAAACAAGTGCAGGTCTGCCCTGCGTTGTCCTGGTCCAGTTCTGTTGCAAAATGTTTTCTGGGTACGTGAACCACACTTCCTAGCTCAGAAGCTAGCAGCAGTGCATTGTAGGAGATTAGAAACCACAGGAACTGCTAGAGTGAACAGGAATGGAGAGCCATCTGGTTCATATGTTTATGGGGCAGGGATGGTCCGATTGTCCTGGGTTTGTATAGCAGTTAGCACAATGGGGCCATGACTGGGGCTTCTAGATGCTTCGATAATAAATAATGTACAGCACCTTGCCCATTAAGGACCATCAGCTATACCAGCGGTTCCCAAACTTTTTCCGCTGCTTGTGCAGGGAAAACCTCTGGCGGGCCAGGCCAGTTTGTTTACCTGCCACGTATGCAGGTTCGGCCGATCGGGGCTCCCAGTGGCTGCTGTTTGCTCCTCCAGGCCAATAGGCACTTCTGGAATCGACAAGGGCTGAGGGATGTACTGGCTGCCACTTCCAGCAGTTCCCATTGGCCTGGAGCAGCGAACTGCGGCCACTGGGAGCCGCGATTGGCCGAACCTGCATACGTGGCAGGTAAACAAACCAGCCCAGCCCGCCAGGGGCTTTCCCTGCACAAGCTGCAGAACAAGTTTGGGAACCACTGAGCTATACAACTGACCCATTTTGCAAAGACAGATACACCTTATGACTCAGCAAGGCAGGCAGGGGCTGCCTCTGGACAGAACTCTAAGCCTTCCAGGCCATGTGCCGGGCAGCCTGTCTTTGGGACTAAGAAAGCACCAGCCACATGGCAAAAGACTAAAAGGCAGCTTCCGCTTCTGCTGTTTGTCTTCAGTCCTGCTTCATCCCTCGGGAGGAACCGCTCTGCAAACGAAGCTCTGAATAAAGGACTGAGTGACCTCTCCAAGCTGGGGATCTGTTCCAGAGGGACTTTCAGGCCAGCAAACTCACCAATACCACCAGGAACCTTATGGACTTTGAAGTCTGTGTATATGTGATTGCTTTACCATTTAACAGCTCTCTTCTTCTTCTTTCTTTTTTCTTGATAATAAACCTTTTTAGTTTTAGATACTAGCGGATTGGCTGGCAGGGTGGTATGTTGGGTAAGATCCAAACCTCGAGTGACATGGCCGAGCCTTTAGGGTAAGAAGAACATTTTATAGAGTGAGCAGACTTTTTAAATAACTTGTCACTGTACAGGATCTAGGTGCTGACTGGGAGCCAGAGACAGGAATGTTTACCAGTTTGTTGCTGTTTTGCAGGGGGCAGGATAGCTCAGTGGTTTGAGGATTGGTCTGCTAAACCCAAGCTTGTGAGTTCAATCCTTGAGGAATTTAGAACTGGCCTTGCTTTGAGCAGGGGGTTGGAATTGATGATCTCCTGAGGTCCCTTCCAACCCTGATATTCTATGAAAGGGGGCTCTGTGGCTCCTTTTTTTGCTAATTGATAACCAGGGTAGGGGATCAGATGCACACTTTGTGACTGGTTGGGAGATTTAACGTCAGCGTTACCCACCTCTCTTGGGAGGATCTGATCTCCCTTTGCAGCCTGCCCTGACCTTGACATTTCCAGTGAGGGCTGCCCTAGGCACGCTGGGTCACACAATATTTTGCTTTCTACAAATGCCTTTTATTTTTTCTTGCAAAAATTGAACATTTTGGGTTTTCAGCCAAAATTTTCAGGTTTGGTAACTATGGGGCTGAGCGTTATTGGCAAAAAGTTTTGGTTTGCTGAAGAAATATCAAAAAAAATCTAAAGGAGAATGGATGTTTTGTGCTACAGTTTTTGTTTGGTTAAAAACCCAATTTTCCATTGAAAATAAAGTTTTGGTGGGAAACATTTGACCTGTCCTGATTCCTGCCTAGAGAGGAACAGAGTTTGTAATGGAACAAAAACTCTGTACCCGTCTATCTACTTAATGGGACCCCCCTAGCCCGGTGTTCCTGCTCCCCAACCCTGCCCCATGGGATCACACCCCTGGGCCCATCTAGCCAGTATCTTCTCCACAGATCAGACCCACAGGCCCTCACAGCCGCTGTCTTGTAACCGGCAGTTGCCAGTAGCTGCTACCTCTCTGTTAGGGGCTGGAAACCTGCTGCTCTCAGGATGGTGGCACTGGGAAGGACCTGACTGTGTCTGGTACAACAATAGCTGGCTCCTCCCCAGCACTTTTCACCTCTAGATCTCACAGTGCTTTACAGAGGGGGGAAGGGGAGCCAGCCCCATTTTACAGAGGGGAAAACTGAGGCAAAGAGGGGGAAACTGAATCAAACTTGCAGCGAGTTAGCCAAGGTGCTCCAGAAAATCACAGCCATACCAGGAATGGCAGCCAGGTCTCCAGAGTCCCAGTCCAAGCACTCTGCCCACCAGGCCACATGACCACCCAGGGGTGTCAGCCTGGCTCAGTGCCTTGAAGGGCTGATGGGCTAGTGGCTACAGCAGAGGACTGAAAGCCAGAAGAGAGTGCAGTTTAGAACAGCAGGGCTGGGAGCCAGGACTTCTTGTTCTCTCCCCAGCTCTGGGCGGAGAGTGTGGTCTAGTGGTTAGACTGGTGGGAGAGGCTGGAAGTTAGAAGTGCTGGAGGCTCATCAGACACAGTGAGAAAAAGCCCCTGGCCTAAAGCGAAGCCTGACTGTCTAACCAGACACCAGCTGCAAGAAGTATGATTATCCCCCATTCGTACAAGGGGAAATGGAGGCACAGGTAGGGTAAGTGACACCTGAGGGTCTCCTGGGGGCTGGGATCACCTCTGTCTTGTTCTCAAATCTGCAGTGGCTGGGAACCCCCCACTGACTCCTTCCCTGCTCCTGGATGGGCGTCCCCTTTGCTGGGCCCATGGCTCAGGGCAGAGTCTTGCTCTGAGGGTCCCATTGGGGTCTGAGCTCCCGTGAGCGTTCAACTGGCTGTGGGGCTGGGAGCAGCGATGCTGAGTTGGGCCCCTCACCTACAACCACCAGCTGCACGGGGTCGCTGGGCTCCGACCAGTCAAGGGTTTGTGATGTGGTGTGATACTGACAGGTGTAACTCCCTCCATGGCCCTGTCCCACACTGGTGATGGGAAATTCAGCCTCATTCCCAGAAGGGTCCCGAGTCTTTATATGGGCTCCAGTTTTACTCAGAACAGACCTCAGGCCTGGCTGCCCACACACGCACAGAAAGGTGACGTTTCACCCCCAGCTCAGTCACCCACCGGGGGCTCACGGACAGGGAGGGTTTGGGAAACTTTCTCTCTGGATTAAAAAAGAACCAGGAGGTCAGAGGGGCAGGTGCCAGCCCTGACTCAAGGGCAATGTTAGAAGATGGTTCCGGAGCCCAGCCGGATGGTCCCAATGGGGCTTCTTAAATCCCCGACCCTCCTGCTCACCAGCCACCCCCCAACCACCTGGGAGACTCCACCCTCAGCTTCTCTCAGACCCACGGAGCAGGAGGGGGACAAGCAGCAGATTTTCCCACAACTAACACCCCCCAAACACACTTGCCCCCCCGTCTCCCATCCTACCCCCTTCAATACCCCCCCATTTTGCCCCCCTCACACCCTCTCCCTGCCCCATTTCCCTTCTAATGCCCATCCCCACCCTCAGTTAATATGGCCACCATCTCTCAGAGGCCCTGGTGGGCTTGGCGTCAGGCTGCCCTTGGGGAAATGGCACTTACCTGGGCTGGGAGGAAGGGCTGTGGGGGGAAGGGGAATATAGGGGGTGAAAGAACATAGGTTGAACATTAGGGGGCCGGGGCAGGCAGGACAGTGGTGGGGGAGGGAGAACAATGGAAGCTGCCCCCAGTGGTTAGGGGGGGTGCCTGGGTTCTCCACTCATGAGCGTCTCAGGGAGTATCTGCCCCATGGCCATGGGGGGGCGTCACCTGCTTCTCGCTCCCTCTCCACCCAGCCAGAAGTGCCCCAGCTCAGCCAGAGTTTTGGCAGGAAAACAATCCCCACCATCCGCCCACCCTGACTGTGTGAGAGGGGAGCCCTTCCCCCACCCTTGCCCATCCCCATCCAACCTCTGCCCCCCCAACCCCATCCCATCTCCTTTCTGCCCTGTCGCATGTCCCCTCAAACTTCTGTCCCCCACACCCAGCACTGACCTCGGCCCATCTCCCCGCCTGCCCCATGCCCTGTCCTGCCCCGCTGCGACCTCCCTGACTATAGCGTGTCTCCCCTCCAACGCCCATCATGTCTCCCCTCTGACACTCACCCACCCAACCCCTATCCCCATTTCCACAACCCCCTGTCCTGCCCCGCCATGACCTCCCCGACCATAGCATGTCTCCCCTCCTATGCCCTTCATGTTTCCTCTCTAACACCCACCCACCTTCCCCCTTTCTGTGTCCCCTCAAATTTCTGCCCCCCACTCCCTCCCTGACCTCAGCCGGTCTTCCCTCTAATCCTCCCCACCCCTGCCGTCGGCCTGTTCCCCAAACTCCCCCATCCCGGCTGCTCTTTGCAGAGGGTCTCACAGGCCCAGAGTGCTCAGAGGGGTGGGAAACTCTCTCCCTCACCACCGTTACACAGGCTGGGGGCCAGGGCTCGTTTCTAACCAAGCCCCTGGCTCTACTCAGCTCCTGGGCAAACCCCCAGCAGCAGCCGCTCACAGGCAAAGCTTTCGAGTTAACCCCATGGACAAGGAATCACATCCGGCCTGTCTACTGAAACGAGGGCTGAGCGACCGTGGCCAACAGCCGGAGTCAGCCCAGATCCTAGTCTCGCTCTTTCAGGAGTCACTGGAGCAGAGCCACTTGCGTCCAGACCAGCTGGGCTGTGGGGGGAGGAACCGGTTCATTTAACTCTGTGGTCGAACAGACAGGGCGGCTGCTGACTCCGCTCCTAGTGTAAGCGGAGAAAGGGTCCCGCTATTGTAGGGAACTTTCCTGGCTTATACCTGCCCCGGTGGGATTGGCTAGTGAAAGGATCTGAGTCCTCGCTCCCACTCCCTTTACCCAGAGGCCTGCCTGACCTCGAGGGCTCCCCTTCCTCCCTTCCGTGCAGCAGAGTCCTCCTAGCCCCGGCAAGGCTGAGCCCCAGATCCCTGGGGGCTCGACTCCCAGTCTTGTAATGGTCACTTAGGGCAGGTCACTTCCCTGACCCACTGATCATTACATAGAGTTCAGAGCACATACAATTTATTACACAGCAACTCCTAAAAAAACAAGTAAAAATGGGGACGGTAAACGGAAACTAGTTACCCTGCCCTGCGGTCACGGGGACACCACAAATAGCTGCTTCTGCAAGCGAAAGGAAATTCACAGTCTGTTCCTCATACCTCCCGGGCCGCCTGCCCAGGCCCTGGCCACGCTGCATTGATACCAGAGGGTGACAATTTATACCTCAAGATAGCACCCTGGAGCCCCCATATTCACCACTGTGACAGAATTATGATGCGTTAGGTACAAATTATGCCTTGTGCAGCATCATTTTAAGTCTTGATCTGTTCAACATGAATATCCTGTTGGATTGTAGGTACTATCCTGGTATGGGAAGTTACGAAGCATTGCTGTGGTGCTACTGAAATGTGTTGTGAGGTTGGGAGACCCCCACAGCCAACCTCTCAGCTGCAACAAAGGACCAGCCAGCCAGTGTCAATGGCTCATCCACACCCATTGAGGAATGAATCCACTATCCCAGTGACTGCGGACAATGGAGATTGCTGGACAAAGGGGGCCTGCCTGATCCCCGGGTCACAGCAAAGATCTTTCCAGAAAGCTGGCAGAATATATAAAAGAAGGGAAATGACATCATCCCTCAGCTTTTCTTCTCCCTACCTGGAGGAACATCTGGAGGACAAAGACTTGGAACTGGGGAAGGGTGGTCCCAGGCTAGTCCTGTCTGTGTATTGAGGATCTGTAACCGGCTTGTATCATCTGTCAAGGGGTGACGCTGCCTGATTCAAATCTTGTTTCATTTGTAGAACTCAGACTGCAAATATATTTTTATTTTGTAAATCCCTCCCTCCAATGTGGGGCTATTGACTCCTGGTTCCAGCTTGTGATTTACCCCAGCATGTCGACAGGGACCAACCCAGCATCTATTGCTGGTTCTCTCGCTTGGGTTACAACATTCATCGTCGTCCCCAGTTTCCCCTGGTTCTCGAGGCCTTGGAACAGCTGGGGAGCTTGCCCATGGGCTCTACATGTGAGCTCACAGCCGGGCCGCTTCGCAGGCTCAACAGCACAACAGTGTGAATGACCCCCAGGCGGCCCAGGCTGGTGGGATGGTCCCTCGTCCTCTCTGGTGTGGCTGTGTTGGAGCTTGTCCCAGAGCCTACAGGTACAGGGGGTGCTGCCCACAAGCCATGGCCCCTAGGACGCCCCATGGCCCCTAGGACGCCCCATGTCCCCACGGCCCAAGCCACCTTGTAGGGCCCAGAGCTCTCCCCTAGGTACCCAGTGGCGCAGGCTTCTCATCCTGCTGCCATTAGCCATTTCTGCCATTCCCAGATGAAGGCCCTGGCACAGCCCTTCTCCCAGCCCCACGCCAACCCAGGCTCATCCGGACCCCTGGGGGCCGGTCAGCGGGGCCGGCTCAGACAGGTTCAGTTGCACTGGTCCTTCCGGCTCTGTCCTGATGATGCGGCATCACATCACTCGGGGTGACAGTGATCCCGCTACCCCTCCTCCATCCTGGGGCAGCCTTGGCCAGGATCAGCGCCAGGGCCAGCAGGACCCGGTGCCCAGGGCCAGATGGATGATGTTGCCCTGGGTGTAATCTGGGAGTGACGGGGGGGGGGGGCGTCAGCAGCTGCTCCAGAGAGTGGAGTGGAGGGTCACTGTCCAGCCAGATGGATAAGGGCTCCCACCACCTTTCTTCCTGCCCCCGAGATCAGAAAATCACCACAGCCCCATGCACCCACCCATCGAATCTCATCTATCCCCACCCACACCCCTCTGCCCTGCTGCACCAACAGGGAGGAACTGGGGGGCATTGGCCCTACTACTTTTTTGCTGGTGGTAACGGTGGGTGGGAGGGGATGGAGAGGAGCAAGTAGGGGGGCAGAGTCTTGGTAGGAAAATGCTGCTTGGGAGGGGTCCTTGAGGGAAGAGGTGATGTGGGGGCAGGATCTTAGGGAAAGGGGCAGTACGAGGGCCTGTAGCCCCCTCCCCATTTTTAGGTCACTTCTGCTGCTCCTGCCTATGTCTAGCTATCTCTATCCCTGCCCCCCCCACACCCCTCTATATCCATCCATCCATCCATCCATCCACCCACAGCGACTGGCGACTGCTTTAGGTGGACATTGGCTCTGACCCAGGCTGACAGGTCCCAGGCTCCTCCAGCATCTGTCTGTCTGTCTGTCTAAGGCATTTCCAGCCCCTCCCACCACCCATGGTGCCATGGCACCAGCCAGGCCTGGACACACGGGCTCAGGCCAACGGGGCCATCTAGCCCGGTATCCCGCCTCCCATGCTCCTTGCTCCTGGCCAGCATCACAGGTAGCTCCAGGGCACACACACCCCGGGGCGACTGATGGGCCCAGCTGCCCCCAGAGGAAGCCTACAGGTGCCCTGATAGTGGGGGGTTCATGTCTGAGCAGGCGGCTTCACTCCCCTCCCAAATCTGTTGGCAGGGGTGGAGGGAAGACTGCTTCTGTGAACAGCCCCCATCCCTCCCCTGGGAAATCACTGTGGGGAGCTGCCTTGTAATTTTTTACTCACCTGATTCCCCCCGAGGCCCCGGTACCTGGCCTCATGCTGCCTGATCTGCAGCTCCCATCAGGGCAGGGGTCCCCTTCCCTTGGCCTCAAACCTCCAGTGGCTGCTACTCCCCCTGGCTGAGGAACCTTACAGTATACAAATGTTTAACATATCTGGCATGTAAATACTTTGCAATGCTGGCTACAAAAGTGACATGTGAATGCCTGTTCTCATTTTCAGGTGACTTGTAAACAGTAAGCAGGCAGCATTACCTCTTGTACATGTAAACAAACTTGTTTGTCTGAGCAATTGGCTGAACAAGATGTAGGACTGAGTGGACTTTTAGGCTCTGAAGTTTTGCACTGTTTTGTTTTTGAGTGCAGTTATGTAACAAAAAAAAATCTACATTTGTAGGTTGCACTTTCACAACAAAGCGATTGCACTACAGGATTTGTATGAGGTGAATCAAAAAATACTATTTATTTTATTATTTTTAGAGTGCAAATATTTATGTAAGCAGAATCAGGATGAGCTCTACCCTGACATCTGGTGGTGAATTATGGGAAGTGCGGAAAGAATGTCAGGAAATGTGAAATCTCAAACATTTTGTTTAGTTAATCACATGAGTTAACTGTGATTAATCGACAGCCCTAATACATGCACCTCATGTGCAGACTAACACCCCATATCCATAAACATTCTCACACACACACACACAGAAGGCTCATCTCCTCCAGCAGGGGGACACACACACACACATACACACATAGAGCAGGGCGCAGCCCCTCCAGCAGGGAGCGGCAGGGATACACTCACACACTGAGCAGGGCTCAGCCCCTCCAGCAGGGGGCAGCAGGGATGGACAGACGCACGCACGCGCACACACACACACACACACACACACACACACAGGGCCCAGCCCCTCTAGCAGGGGATATGGACACAGAGACACTCACAGGTACTGGTTCAGCAGGCAGTGCTCAGATGCTCAGATCCCCTGGGGCAATCAGCCCACGCTCAATATATTTTGAATTGAATATCCCAGGCCAAAATCAGAGGTAACATTTAAGGCCATAAAATTAGTACATGGGGTAGAGTAGATCCAGGGTTTGTGCTGAAGGGCAGGGGGGCTAATTTCCTTTACACGATCCTCTGATCTCCTTTACTGATTTAAATTGCTCTTCTAGCTACCCTGGGACAAGACCCCAGCTGGTGTCAATCGGCCATAGCTCAACTGGAGTCAGTGGGACCAGATCCCCAGTGTGATGAGTTCCCTGAGTGCTAACTGAACTGGGGTACTGCTGAGTCCTCTGTCCCTCTAATCCAGGCTGCCTCGCACACTGTGATGCTGTGACAAGCTGCAAACCCCTCCAGGTCCTGCATTTACATAGACATCCACAAGCAGGGACACCCCCAGCTGAGTTACAAGAATGCTTCTCTCAGCCACTCATGAGCTAACAACAGAAAGGCTTCGGCCAATTCCCCGCAGCTCCCCAGCCTCAGACCTCAGGGCTGTACCCTCCTGCCCTGGTCAGAAACCTGACCAGTATAAGTTTATTATCCAGTCCGCCTTCCCTCAGTATGGACAGGACATGCACCGACCTTTGTACCTGAGCTGAGGTTTCCCCAGCACTTCAACCAAAACACACTGCTTTAAGTAAAGTATAAAAACAGATTTAGGGTGTGGCTACACGTGCAGCTGTACAGCGCTGGGAGTTAAACCTGTCTGCGTACGGCTGAGTAGGGGAAGCGCTGCAGTCTGTCCACACTGACAGTTGCCAGCGCACTGTCATGGCCACATTGCAGCATCTGCAGCGGCATTGGGAGCAGTGCATTATGGGCAGCTATCCCAGCGTTCAAGTGGCTGCAACGTGCTTTTCAAAAGGGGTGGGGTGGGGTGGAGTGTGACAGGGAGCGTGGGGGGAGAGAGAGAGTGAATTTTTGGAGCCGACACTATGTCAGCTCCCTGCCTTGCAAGTTCCGACCCCTTCCCCACCCCTCTCTCACTCACTGAAAGCAAACAGCAGCTGTTTGTTTTTTTCCTCACAGACCAGATAAGCAGCCGCTTGCCGAAATGGACCCCCCCTTCCGTCTCTCCCGCCCGCCACTGCTGCTTCTCTCCTCAAGCAAACACTAGCTGTGGGCGTTCCAAAGGGAGCCCCCTGCCTGCCTTATTCACAGCAAACAGGAGCTGTGTTTGGTTTTCTGATAAGCAGCTCTGGGAGCCCGGAGTTCACAACAAAACAAAGAGGCATCACAACAAAACACAGAGCAGGACCTTCACTAAAAAGGATTATGGTAAGCTTCCGGACGTTAGTCACTGCGTACTAAGGTTATTCCCTGTTTACACTGGTGCCTCAGCACACCAGCAGCAGCGCTATACTCTTTATTCCTCTCGCGGAGGTGGAGTACAAGCAGCCTAGGTTGCCTAAATGGAAGCACCGGCCCTGCTTGTAATTCAGCAAAGTATGCAGGGACTTGCCCATGTGACTCCAGACTCCATTTTGCTGTAATTTTCCACAGTAAGAACAAAGAAGTGTTCTTACACTTGGAAAAGCCTATAAAAGGCTAATGCTGCATCTCCATCTTGTCTTCAAGCCTGCTTCTTACCTCTGGAGGGACTTTGCTACAAACTGAAGCTCTGATTAAAGGACTGAATGACCCATCCCAGCAAGGGATGTACTCCAGAGACTTGATTTGAACCTGCAGTTTACTCCATCACTGCTACAAGCCTGAACTAAGAACTTTGCCATGACTGTATGTAATTGATTCCATTTAACCAATTCTAGCTCTCATCTCTATCTTTTTCCTTTTATGAATAAAACTTTAGACTTTGGATTCTAAAGTATTGGCAACAGCGTGATTTGTGAGTAAGATCTGATTTGTATATTGACCTGGGTCTGGGGCTTGATTTTTTGGGATCGAGAGAATCATTTTCTTTTATTAGGGTGTTGGTTTTCATAACCATTCATCCCCAGGACGAGTGGCACTGGTGGTGATACTGGGAGACTGGAGTATCTAAGGAAATTGCTTGTGTGACTTGTGGTTAGCCAGTGGGGTGAGACCGAAGTCCTCTGTCTGGCTGGTTTGGTTTGCCTTAGAGGTGGAAAAACCCCAACCTTGGGCTGTAACTGCCCTGTTTGAGCAATTGGTCCTGAACTGGCATTCTCAGTTGGGTCCCGCCAGAACAGTATCGTAATACCAGGTGGTTACCTGCTCCAGTCCTGACAGGGTAGAAGCCAGCCCTGGGAAAGGTCTAGGGGCTAGGAGAAAAATCCCAACCTGGCCATGCCCCAATCAGGACAGCTGGGCCTTTTAAGAAGGCCAGAGCAGCCAGAAGCTGAGCAGAGTCTCTTCTCTAGCTGTGGAAGGAGACTGGGCTGGCTGCAGGGAAGTAAGAAGGTACCTGGGAGTGAAGGAGGGCTGGGGAAGAGCCAGAGGAGCAGGGTAGCTCTAGGCTGGCGACTCCCCAGGCTGCAGGGCCTGGTTCCAGGCCCAGAGAGGTACTGGGTGATAGAAGAAGGCAGCAGGTCAAACCTCCTTGCCTGTGATGAGTGGCTTTTATACTGCAGTCTGCCCCAGTGAGCCGGGGCTAAGTCAGGACTGGCAGTAGCCTGACTGAGGTGAGGTGGGGGCTCCCTGGGGAAGGGAGAACCACAGAGATTGTTGGGGTATTGCCAGGGGGCAGCACCTCAGAGAGAACAGGGGTCTGGGAGGGACACAGGGGCCAGCTGTGGCGGATCACCAACCTGCAGAGGGTGCTCCGGGCTGGAAATCAAGCTAATTCCCTGAAAGACCAGGAGTAGATGCCGCAGGGTGCGTCTGAGCCCGGTTACAGTCTGACCCAGTAGGGCCGTTCTTATGTTCTAACCTCAGTCTTGTCAAAGTAATTGAAAATTAGGGGTGGCAACAGCCATGTGCTCAGAGAGATGTACAAACTTTGCTGGATCTAATTCTTTGAATCAAGATCCACTAGTGATACCCTGAGAGGGGAACTGGGTCCTGTCAATGGCAGAATGCTTGATGAAAGCCTGATTTTTCAATGTCAAAGCAGAAAAGCCAAAATGCTTTATTTCAAGGCCAATTTTATTAGTTCATTTATAGACAGGGTTGGGAATTTTCTGTCAAAACTTTTTTTTTTTGGATGGAAAATGGAATTTCTGCAACTTGTTTCCATTTCCCATTGGGAAAATAAAAATGAAAGATTTCCAAAGCTGGGCCAAATCCACAATGGTGCTGCCTCGGGTTGAACTGATGCAATATATCATGGGAAACAGAGTGACCACCATGCATCATGGGAGATATAATCCATACCATAGAGAATAGTGGAACAAGACATCCGAACTACAACTCCCAAGATGCACTGCTGCTTCCCCTCTGACTGAATGATTGCAGTAGATCCTAGGAAACGTGTGGTGTTGGACTCCATATGAAAATATGTTTATAAGTATGATATAATGTAACTGGAATATGCTTTATGCAAAAGGTCTCTTGTAAGGTATCATTACAAAGCTTAGGATCCACTGCGTGTGTTCATCCCATTTGTTTGCCTGTGTTATTTCTATGTCTGGAGTTAGGAGAATGAAATATAACTTGTATTACTGAAAAAATCACAAAAGTACTAGTGGCATCTTACAGACTAACAAATTTATTGTAACATAAGCTTTCATGGGCTACAGCTCATTTCATCGGATGCATGTAGTGGAAAGTACAGAAGGAAGATATATATATATATATATATATATATATATACACACAGGAAATATAAAACAATGGGTGTTACCATACACACAATAAGGAGAGTGATCAGTTAAGGTGAGCTGTTGTCAGCAGGAGAGAAAAATAACTGTCTGTAGTGGTAATGAAAATGGCCCATTTCCAGCACTTGACAAGGAGATATAAGGAACTGGGTGGGTGGAGGGGAGATAAGCATGGGGAAATAGTTTTACTTTGTGTAATGGCCCATCCACTCTCGGTCTTTATTCAAACCTAATTTAATGGTATCCAATCTGCAAATTAATTCCAATTCAGCAGTCTCTAGTTGGAGTCTGTTTTTGAAGGTTTTTTGTTGTAATATTGCAACTTTTAGGTCTGTAATTGAGTGGCCAGGGAGGTTGAAGTGTTCTCCAACTGGTTTTTGAATATTATAGTTCTTGACGTCTGATTTGTGTCCATTTATTCTTTTACGTAGTTTTATGTAGTTTACGGACAATTTCTACATAAAAGAATAAATGATATGGGGACTAGGGGAGCCAGGAGTTGGAGGAGTCTCACTCTAGCTTTGGAGTGAGAAGGGCCTGGCTGCCTGGGAGCATAGAGTACCTGGAGCAGAGCAGCCCTGGGAAAGGGCAAGAGGAGCTGGGGAGCTCCAGCCTGGCACCTCCCCTGCGGACCTTGTTGGGGGCCTAAAGAGGTACTGGGGCGGCAGACGTGTCGCCCAGGGCTAGGCAGTTGGTCCAACCCCCTTGCCAGTGATAAGAGGCCCGTGCAGGCTTCAGTCTGCCCTAGTGAATGAGGGCTAGATGACGACTGGCAGTAGCCTCTGAGGCAAAGTGGGTGTAGAGGGTTGGGGGGTCCCCTGGGAGAGAAGACCCAGAGTGTGGGGACTTCTGAGGCAGAACCCCAAGATAAAGGTCACCACGGTCTGGCAGGGACACAGGGCCTGACGTAGGCAAGACACCGGCCAGCAGAGGGCGCTGTGAGACTGGAAAATAGTTAATTCCCAGACGACCAGCAGGAGGCACCACGCCGGTGAGTCTTCGGCTTTGCTACAGGGTCTCTGTGGCCTGGTCTACACTACGGGGAAAAATTGATCTCAGATACGCAACTTCAGCTACGTGAATAACGTAGCTGAAGTTGAAGTATCTAAGATTGAATTACTCACCGTCCTCACAGCGCGGGATCGATGTCCGCGGCTCCCCCTGTCGATTCCACAACTCCGTTTGGGTTGGTGGAGTTACGGAATCTATATAAGCGCGTTCAGGGATCGATATATCGCTTCTAGATGAGACGTGATATATCGTTCCCTGAGCAATCGATTGCTACCCGCCGATACGGCGGGTAGTGAAGACGTACCCTATGACTGAACCCATCACAACATGTGACCAGCATGCACCTTGCGGAAATATATTTCAGCCCACAGAGAAGTATTTCCCCATGATTAACATTAGTGCTCAGGGGAAGACATCTTAGTGTCAGACATAACAGTTTGACACTTCTGCACCAAAAGATTCCCTGTTCTGAAAAAAAAAATAATATTTTGACTTTTTATTCCCATCTTCCTTTATTCTACTCGCTTATAATTTACTACAGAAAGAGATGCGAGGTGAAATTTTAACAAATAAAATCTGCCTCAGTCTGGGAAATTGGAATCCTTCCTTCACCATCCAACATCGTTTAGGTCAGGAATCAGGTTCCTTTACAACTCTCTATCCTGAGCGTCTCTACATTGTAGAGTCGGGAGGCAGATGAAGAAGGCTGTGAAGCACACATGGGAGAAAGGAATCAAAGCTCTTGGAAGCTCTCAGCAATTCATTTTTGCTCCTGCCAACTTCCTCAGGGCCTCCTTCACATCCTTGTTTCTCAGGCTGTAGATCAGAGGGTTTAGAACCGGAGTAACTGCTCCGTAAAAGAGGGAAATGTACTTGTCCTGATCCGCGGAAGATTTGGACTGAGGCCGCAGATACACAAAGATGGCTGCCCCATAAAACAAGGCCATCACTGTGATGTGGGAGGCACAGGTGGAGAAGGCCTTGGTCCTGCCCTGGGTGGAGTGGATCCTCAGCACAGCCACAATGATGTGGACATAGGCCACGAGGATGAAGGAAAAGGGCACTAGCAGGACCAGGACGCTAGTGCTGATCATCACGATTTGGTTGCTGTGAGTGTCTGAACAGGCCAACTTCAGCATGGACTGGAGCTCACAAGCAAAGTGGTTGATAAAGTTGGGCCCGCAAAAATGAGGTTGCTTGGCCAGGAAATCAGACAGGCACAGGAGGAAACTGCCACTCCATGACATGGCTGCCAGTTGGAGGCAGACCCTGTTGCTCATGACGAGGGTATAGCTGAGTGGCTTGCAGATGGCCACCCAGCGGTCATAAGCCATCACAGCCAGCAGAAGGCACTCAGTTATCCCCAAGAAGCGTGAGATGTACATCTGAGCCAAGCACCTGCCCAGGGAGATGGAGGGTCTCTTCGAGAGGCAATGGACCATCAACTGAGGGACATTGATGGTGATATAGCAGATATCTAAGAAAGACAAGTTACTGAGGAAAAAGTACATGGGAGTGTGGAGTCGGAGATCTACTCTGGTGAGCAGGATCAGGAGAGTGTTTCCAACCAGGGTCAGTAGGTAGATTGCAAAAAGGAAGCCAAAGAGGGTGAACTTCACATGAGGGCCACCAGAAATTCCTACCAGGATGAATTCAGTCACCACAGAGTCATTGTCTCCTTCCATGATACCACGGTCCAGGGCTCATCTGCCAAGAGACAGGAAGAATGGTTACTACACTGAGGGCTAACAACAGGAGAGACATCATGTCATGCAAAGTCAGCAAAGCCGGGAATTATGTGCAAATGGACGGTTTTCTGGAATAGTCTACACAATGCTGTGCACAATAACGAAACGTACCGAGTACTGTTGTTTATATTGCACTAGCACCTGAAACAAAACTGCAGAAGACAATTAAGTCCCAAGCAGACTGTGAAAAGCTACAAACGGATCTCTCAACACTGGGTGATGGGGCAACAAAATGGCAGATGAAATGTAATGTTGAAAAATGCAAAGCAATGCACATTGGAAAACATAATCCCAACTATATATAGAAAATGATGGGGTCTAAATTAGCTGTTACCACTCAAGAAAGAACAAGGAGTAATGGTATCAAGTTGCAGTGGGGGAGATTTAGCTTGGAGATTAGGAAAAAAATTTCACTAGGAGGGTGGTGAAGCACTGGAATGGGTTACCTAGGGAGGTGGTGGAATCTCCTTCCTTAGAAGTTTTTAAGGTCAGGCTTGACAAAGTCCTGGCTGGGATGATTTAGATGAGGATTGGTCCTGCTTTGAGCAGAGGGTTGGACTAGATGACCTCCTGAGGTCTCTTCCAACCCTGATATTCTATGATTCTGTGATTCTTTGATTATGGAGTCATTGTGGATAGTTCTCTGAAAACATCCACTCAGTGTGCAGCGGCAGTCAGAAAAGCAAACAGAAGGTTGGGAATCATTAAGAAAAGGATAGATAATAAGACAGAAAATATCATGTTCCCTCTATATAAATCCACGTCTACACCTTGAATATTGCATACAGGTGTGGTTGCCTCATCTCAAAAAAGATACATTGGAATTGGAAAAGGTTCCGACAAGGGCAACAAAAATGATTAGGGGTATGGAACGGCTGCCATATGAGGAGAGATTAATAACCCTGGAACTTTTCAGCTTGGAAAAGAGATGACTAAGGTGGGATATGATAGAGGTATATAAAGTCATAACTCTTGTAGAGAAAGCAAATAAAGAAGTGTGCTTTACTCCTTATCATATCACAAGAACTAGAGGCCACCAAATGAAATGAATAGGCAGTAGGTTTAAAACAAACAAAAGGAAGTCTTTCTTCATACAATGCACAGTCAACCTGTGGAACTCTTTGCCAGAGGATGTGGTGAAGGCCGAGACTATAACAGGGTTCCAAAAAGAACTAAATAAGTTCATGGAGGACAGGTCCATCAATGGCTATTAGCCAGGATGGACAGGGATGGTGTTCCTAGCCTCTGTTTGCCAGAAGCTGGGAATGACCGATGGGAGATGGATCACTTGATGATTCCCTGTTCTGTTTATTCCCTCTGGACACCTGGCACTGGCCACTGTCTGGAGGTAAAGGGCAAGATGCATCTTTGATCTGACTCATTATGGCTGCTCTTAAGTTCTACATTGAAAAGTAGATCAACCTCGCTACGGCATTCAGGGCTGTGAAAAATTTTGCAGCCTGCGGTCCACAGTTAGGGTGACCTAACCTCTGGTGTAGACACAACTACTTCGATGTAAGAATTCTTCTGTCAAGATGGTCTCACCTATGGAATAGATGGGTTAACTAAATCATCAGTAAAACTCTCTACCGTTGAGTGGAAGCATCCACGGTACGGTACTACAGAGGGTTAACAATAATAGCAGCCACAGAGTAGATACGGCCTCAGCGCACTGCCAGCTGGTGTGTAAATCTGCAGCCCGCTAGCTTGCTGTGCACTTACTGGCCATTCGAACCTGCCCTCACATACTAAAAGTTCCCAACCGCTGCTTCAGTATGTGAATATATGCCAGGAAACTAATGTAAAAGATTCTAAGACTGGAAGAGACCACTCTGATCATCTAGTCCAGGGATCGGCAACCTTTCAGAAGTGGGGTGTTGAGTCTTCATTTATTCACTCTGATTTAAGGTTTCGCATGCCTGTAATACATTTTAACATTTTTAGAAGGTGTCTTTTTATAAGTCTATGATATAGAACTAAACGATTGTTGTATGTAAAGTAAAGAAGGTTTTAAAATGTTTAAGAAGCTTCATTTAAAATTAAATTAAAATGCAGAGCCCCCCGCACCAGTGGCCAGGACCTGGGCAGTGTGAGTACCTATGAAAATTAACCTACATGCCGCCTTTGGCACGTGTGCCTTAGGTTGCCTACCCCTGATCTAGTCTGACACCCAGTATAACACAAGCCTGAGAACTTCCCTGGTCATCCCTGCTTTAAACCCAGACCAGATCAAGGTAGGCCAGTCTTGATTTAAAAACTTCAAGCAACGGAAAATCCCCCTTGTCCCTTAGTGAATTGCCCCACAGATCCATCAGCCTCACGGTTCAACATTTGTGTCTTATTTCAAGCCTGATTTTTTCTCATTTCCGTTTCCAACCATCACATCTCTTGATGCCTTTTTCTGTGGAAAAGCTGCTGCTGATCAGATATTTCCTCCTCAGGTAGGTGAGTGTAGATCGTGACTGGCCAGAAATCGAGCCTCTAAATCCATATTCTCATTGTGCAACCAGTAAAGACATTGTAGATGGTAGCATCATTAATGGAAGCCAACGTGCTTTTAAGAAAAATAGGCCCAATCAAACAAGCATGTAATCCCCCTTGAGTACAGGGGACTGGACTAGACAACCTATCGAGGTCCCTTCCAGTCCTACATGATTCAACTGTTGGGACTACATATCATATTTAATAAATAAAACAATAATAATAAATGATCATTTCCAATTAAGTGTACCAAAATGCCTTTCTGATCTATGTAGGAAGGAAAAAGAGAAAACCAGAATAAAAATATATACATCAGATCAAACAGGGGCAGTTCTGCATATAGAGTGAAGGAAAAATCCCAGTGACTCACCTCATTCCATAGCCCCAGGTTTCACAGTGGCCAGGAGATTCGCAGAAGCATGTCCCAGGAATTTGCATCCTGCACTATCACAAGGAAGAGTCTTGAGAAAACTTGGGATGGGAAAAGATGAAAAATTTTCTGGTTTCTAGGACTGGGTGCAGTGACAGCGAGTGTGAAATTAAGACATCTAAAGAGTCGTTTATCTTTTCAGATGTGAAAGCCAGTCAATACTGAGGCAATTCAGGGCTGTCATTGGAAGAATGCATCCCCAATAAAGTAAGGTGCTTGGAACACCATCGGTTTGGGCGGATTAAAGCCAGAGATGATTATTTTAAGTACCAAAAAATATTTCTATCGCTGATCAAATTAATTCTGGCTGATCACTTTAGCAGGAGGATTCTCCATATTATTTAGCCTCTATTCCAGACCCCATTCCTGTGTGCGAATTCCAGTGCCTTCTGCGAGTCCTAGACAAGGACCCAGGCTCCTGGGCTTCTCCAGATGGCATGCACATTGGAAATGGAAGAGCAGAGAATGACTCAATGAGGAAATGACACGGAAAGCATTCCCTGTTAGATCAGAGGAGACAGGCCTGAGACACCTTCTAGCCACTATGCTTAGCAGATTCGTTCATTTTCTCAGCCTGCAGAGAATTGGGGAGCTCAGATGAACTACAAGAAAGCTACATTTTCTCAAGATCTTTATACGCTTGACAAAAGTTCTAAGCGTAGGATCTTGGGCATAATGAGACGATTCACAAATTGATTCTCCAGGGGGTTTGAATCCCAAAGAAGCAATTAGCCTGAGCCTGGTGTCAATTTTTGAGTTGAATTCACAGCAAATGTGCAAGGCAGTGTAAGCGGCATCCAAGTAATGGAAAATTGAACCGCTTGGCACTGAAAGGCTGGTAACGAGTCACCTTATGCAGAGAAAGTTCATTAAGTGCACTGCCGCCATGCTGATCCCTCCACTGCCCCTGTGCCCCCAGAACAATTCCAAGCCATGCTGATCAGTGACAAAACAAGTGCAGGTCTGCCCTGCATTGTCCTGGTCCAGTTCTCCTGCAATGTTTTCTGGGTTCGTGAACCACACTTCCTAGCTCAGAGGCTAGCAGCAGTGCATTGTGGGAGATTAGAAACCACAGGAACTGCTAGAGTGGACAGGAATGGAGAGCCATCTGGTTCATATGTTTATGGGGCAGGGACGGTCTGATTGTCCTGGGTTTGTATAGCAGTTCGCAAAAAGGGGCCATGACTGGGGTTCTCGATGCTTCCAGAATAAATAATGTACAGCACCTTGCCTATTAAGGACCATCCGCTGTACCAGCGGTTCCCAAACTTGTTCCACCGCTTGTGCAGGGAAAGCCCCTGGTGAGGCGAGCCGGTTTGTTTACCTGCCGTGTCCACAGGTGTGGCCGATCGTGGCTCCCAGTGGCCGCGGTTTGCTACTCCAGGCCAATAGGCGCTGCTGGAATCAACGTGGGCTGAGGGATGTACTGGCTGCCACTTCCAGCAGCTCCCATTGGCCTGGAGCAGTGAACCGCGGCCACTGGGAGCCGCGATCGGCCGAACCTGCATACTTGGCAGGTAAACAAACCAGCCTGGCCCACCAGGGGCTTTCCCTGCACAAGCTGCAGAACAAGTTTGGGAACCACTGAGCTATACAATTGACCCATTTTGCAAAGGCAGATACACCTTATAACTCAGCAAGGCAGGCAGGGGCTGCCTCTGGACAGAACTCTAAGCCTTCCAGGCCATGTGCCGGGCAGCCTGTCTTTCGGACTAAGGAAGCACAGGCCACATGGCAAAAGATTAAAAGGCAGCTTCAGCTTCTGCTGTTTGTCTTCAGTCCTGCTTCGTCCCTCGGGAGGAACCGCTCTGCAAACGAAGCTCTGAATAAAAGACTGAGTGACCTTTCCAAGCTGGGGATCTGTTCCAGAGGGACTTTCAAGCCAGCAAACTCACCAGTACCACTAGGAACCTCATGGACTTTGACGTCTGTGTCTATGTGATTGCTTTACCATTTAACAGCTCTCTTCTTCTTCTTTCTTTTTTCTTGATAATAAACCTTTAGTTTTAGACACTAGCGGATTGGCTGGCAGAGTGGTATGTTGGGTAAGATCCAAACATCGGGTGACATGGCCGAGCCTTTAGGGTAAGAAGAACATTTTATAGAGTGAGCAGAGTTTTTAAATAACTTCTCACTGTACAGGATCTAGGTGCTGATTGGGAGCCAGAGACAGGAGTATTAACCAGTTTGTTGCTGTTTTGTAATGGAAGGGATAGCTCAGTGGTTTGAGAATTGGTCTGCTAAACCCAAAGTTATGAGCTCAATCCTTGAGGGTGCCGCTTAGGGTTTTTGGACTGGCCCTGCTTTGAGCAGGGGGTTGGACTAGATGATCTCCTGAAGTCCCTTCCAACCTTGATATTCTATGAAAGGGGACTCTGTGGCTCCTTTTTCTGCTTCTTGATAACCAGGGTGGGAGATCAGATGCACGGTTTGTGACTGGTTGGGAGATTTAACGTCAGCGTTACCCACCTGTTTTGGGAGGATCTGCTCTCCCTTTGCAGCCTGCTCTGACCTTGGCATTTCCAGAAAGGGCTGCCCCAGGCACGCTGGGTCACACAACATTTTGCTTTCTACAATTGTTTTTTATTTTTTCATGTGAAAATGGAACATTTTGGATTTTCACCCAAAATTTTCAGGTTAGGTAACTATGGGGCTGAGCGTTTTTGGCAAAAAGGATTGGTTTGCTGAAGAAATATCAAAAAAATCTAAAGGAGAACGGACGTTTTGTGCTACAGTGTTTGTTTGGTTAAAAACCCAATTTTCCATTGAAATAAAGCTTTGGTGGGAAACATTTGACCTGTCCTGATTCCTGCCTAGAGAGGAACTGAGTTTGTAATGGAACAAAAAAACTGTACCCATCTACCTACTTAATGGGACCCCCCTAGCCCGGTGTTCCTGCTCCCCAACCCTGCCCCATGGGATCACACCCCTGGGCCCATCTAGCCAGTATCCTCTCCATAGGTCAGACCCACAGGCCCTCACAGCCGCTGTCTTGTAACCGGCAGTTGCCAGTAGCTGCTACGTCTCTGTCAGGAGCTGGAAACCTGCCGCTCTCAGGATGGTGGCACTGGACAGGACCTGACTGTGTCTGGTACAACAATACCTGGCTCCTCCCCAGCACTTTTCACCCCCAGATCTCACAGTGCTTTAGAGAGGGGGGCAGGGGAACCAGCCCCAATTTACAGAGGGGGAAACTGAGGCAAAGGAGGTGAAACTGAGGCAAACTTGCAGTGAGTCAGCCAAGGTGCCCCAGAAAATCACGGCCATACCAGAAATGGCAGCCAGGTCTCCAGAGTCCCAGCCCAAGCACTCTACCCTCTAGGCCACACGACCACTCAGGGGTGTCAGCCTGGCTCAGTGCCTTGGAGGGCTGATGGGCCAGTGGCTACAGCAGAGGACTGAGAGCCAGAAGACAGTGCGGTTTAGAACAGCAGGGCTGGAAGTCAGGACTCCTGGTTCTCTCCCCAGCTCTAGGAGGAGAGGGTGGTCTAGTGGTTAGACTAGTGGGAGGGGCTGGAAGTCAGAAGTGCTGGAAGCTCCTCAGACACAGTAGGAAAAAGCCCCTGGCCTAAAGCCAAGCCTGACTGTCTAACCAGACACCAGCTGCAAGAAGTATGATTATCCCCCATTCGTACAAGGGGAAATGGAGGCACAGGTAGGGTAAGTGACACCTGAGGGTCCCCTGGGGGCTGGGATCACCCCTCTCTTGTCCCTAAATCTCCAGTGACTCGGAACCTTCCAGTGACTCCGTCCCTGCTCCCGGCTGGGCGTCCCCTCTGCTGGGCCCAGGGCTCAGGGCAGAGTCTGGCTCTGAGGGTTCCCATTTGGGTCTGAGCCCCATGAGTGTCCAGTTGGCTGTGGGGCTGGGAGCAGGGATGTTGAGTCAGGCCCCTCACCTACTACCACCAGCTGCACGGGGTCGCTGGACTCCGACCAGTCAAGGGTTTGTGATGTGGTGTGATACTGGCAGGTGTAACTCCCTCCATCGCCCCATCCCACACTGGTGATGGGAAATTCAGCCTCATTCCCAGAAAGGTCCCGCATCTTTATATGGGCTCCAGTTTTACTCAGAACAGACCTCAGGCCTGGCTGCCCACACACACACCGGAAGGTGACTCTTCACCCCCAGCTCAGTCACCCACCGGGGGCTCACGGACAGGGAGGGTTTGGGAAATTTTCTCTCTGGATTAAAAAAGAACCAGGAGGTCAGTGGGGCAGGTGCCAGCCCTGCCCTGTTCGTGTCTGTCTGGGAGTCCTGCCCCCACCCAGCCCCTGGGTGTCCAGAGACCACCCCATCCTCACAGTCCCTGCGAATCACACAGCAGGGTTGTCATAAACAGATAGCTAAGGGTTAATGTCTTTTTCACCTGAAGCACCTGACCAGAGGACCAATTAGGAAACCGGATTTTTTTAACTTTGGGTGAAGGGAATTGAGTGTCTGAGTCTTTGTTTTTTGCCTGCCTGCTTTTTTTGAGCTTTGAAAAAGTAGTTTTACTTTTTAGTTTTTTGTTTTTAAGTGTAAGGACAAAGAGATTAGATAGTAAGTTATATGGTTTTTTTTTTTTGGTATTTGCATAAATATAAGTGCTGGAGTGCTTTGATTTGTATTTTTTTGGAATAAGGCTGTTTATTTAATATTTTTTTAAGCAATTGACCCTGTGTTGTATTATTTTAATACAGAGAGAACATTTGTACTTATTTTTTTTTTTTTATATAAAGCTTTTTTTTAAGACCTGTGGGAGTTTTTCTTTACTTTAGGGAAATTGAGTTTGTACTTACCAGGGAATTGGTGGGAGGAAGAAATCAGGGGAAATCTGTGTGTGTTGAAGTGGCTAGCCTGATTTTGCATTCCCTCTGGGTAAAGAGGAAAGTACTTTTTGTTTCCAGGATTGGGAACAGAGAGGGAGATTTACTCTGTTTGGATTCACAGAGCTTGTGTCTGTGTATCTCTCCAGGAGCACCTGGAGGGGGGAAGGGAAAAAGAATTATTTCCCTTTGTTGTGAGACTCAAGGGATTTGGGTCTTGGGGTCCCCAGGGAAGGTTTTTCAGAGGGACCAGAGTGCCCCAAAACACTTTAATTTTTTGGGTGGTGGCAGCAGGTACCAGGTCCAAGCTGGTAACTAAGCTTGGAGGTTTTCATGCTAACCCCCATATTTTGGACGCTAAGGTCCAAATCTGGGACTAAGGTTATTACATGAGTGGCAGCCGGTGGGATGATATAGACAGAATCCAGAAGCCAGTAGGAATATTATATTTTTCTTTTCTCTGCTAAGGGCTTTTTAGCAGAGAGAAGCAGTTGGTTTTAAAAGGGAACCAGAGAGAATTTTTTTTTTCTGCTCTCTCTCGCAGTTTGTGGCTTGCATGTTAAGGGTCTTTTGTCATGCAATAGCCCTCCCATTAGGAGGCAAGTACCAGCACTTATAGGCATGCAAATAAAGTGGTTTTTCTGGTTTCCCTTCATTGAACATTAGCTAGAGAGAGAAAAGGAAAATTAGCTAAAGGCACTGTTGCTAGGCAGACTTCAGGAGGCAACAGAGAACCTGCAGTTCAGAAGATAAACACCGGAGGGCACCCCAACACAAGAAAACAGGAACCATGACTTCTAAGGCAAAAATTGACGCCGAAGAACAAATCAAAGAAGCTGAACACAGGCGACAGATGGAGATGAAAGAAAGAGAAGAACAGATCAAAGAGGCAGCCTACCAAAGAGAACAGGCAGCCAAAGAGGCAGCCAAGGAGGCAGCACACAAAAGAAAACTAGAAGAAGAAGAGGTGGCCTACCGAAGGAAACAAGCAAAAGAAGAGTTGGCCCACCGCCGAGAAATGGAAAAGCACCAAAAAGAAATGAAAAAACAACAAAAAGAAAATAAAAAGAAGGAAAAACAAAGAAAACATGAACTGGAGTTGGCAAAAGCTGGGCTGCATGTGCCAGCCAACCCTAACAACCCGGCGCCAATTATTGCTCCACAGCACAGGAAATTTCCCACCTACAAGGCAGGTGATGACACCGAGGCCTTCTTGGAAAATTTTGAAAGAGCCTGTCTTGGGTACAGCATTCCCGAAGACCAGTACATGGTAGAATTAAGGTCACAGCTCAGTGGACCTTTAGCAGAGGTGGCAGCTAAAATGCCTAAGCACCAAATGAATGACTATAAACTTTTTCTAACCAAGGCCAGATACAGGATGGGGATAACCCCAGATCATGCCCGTCGGCGCTTCAGAACCCAAAAGTGGAAACCAGAGGTGTCATTTCCCAAACACGCCTACTACATTGCAAAAAACTATGAGGCCTGGCTAACAGGAAACAACATTCAAACCTTGGAAGAACTGAACCTCCTCATACAAATGGAGCAGTTCTTGGATGGTGTTCCTGAAGACATCACGCGGTACATACAAGATGGAAACCCCAAGAATATCGCTGAGGCGGGGGAGATTGGAGCCAAATGGATGGAACTGGCAGAAAGCAAGAAAGCTACTGTCAAGGGGAACGATTACCCCAGGGGGCACACAGACCATAAACCCTACAACCGAGGACAGCCAAAGACCCCACATACCACCCAAGTAAAGCCACAGATACCCTACCCTTCAACCTCACCAGTCTCCAGTAACTCACCTCGGCCCAGTGACCCATCAGATGGAAGATGCTTTAAGTGTAATGAACTGGGACATATCAAGGCCAAGTGTCCCAAGAACACCATGCGAGTGCAATTCATTACACCACCATCACACCAAAGATCCCCAGGCCCGGATGCCTCTCAAATACCCTTGGAGCGAAGGGAAAATTTAAGAGTGGGCGGAAAAAAGGTTACTGCGTGGAGAGACACGGGGGCACAAGTGTCAGCTATCCACCAATCCTTCGTTGACCCCAAATTCATCAACCCAAAGGCCAAAGTTACAATTTACCCCTTCATGTCACAAGCTGTAGACTTGCCTACAGCTCAACTGCCTGTCCAGTACAAAGGCTGGTCAGGAATGTGGACTTTTGCAGTCTATGACAATTATCCTATCCCCATGCTACTGGGGGAAGACTTGGCCAACCAGGTGAGGCGGGCCAAGAGAGTGGGAATGGTTACACGTAGCCAAACCAGGCAAGCTTCCAGACCCATTCCTGTTCCTGAACCGTCCACAGAGGCCCCGTCTGTGTTACCAGAGACCCAGACAGAGGTAGAGGACCCGGATTCCATGCCTACCACTGAAACAGCCACAGCATCTCCAGTCCCAGGCCCGGAACTGGAACAGCAACCAGCACCAGCAAGTGCAACTACATCTTCAAACTCAACGCCAGAGGGCGCCAGCGAGCCAAAACTGGCAGAAGCAACAGACAGCCATACCCAAAAGGCTCAGCCAGAGCCTGAAATACCCTCAGGTGCACCAGCGGAGAGCGGTTCACCAGCAACGGAAACAACCCCATCACCTACATCGCTTCCAGAGGGACCAAGCCCAAGTCCACAGTCTGAGGAAGAACTGGTGACCCCAGCCTCAAGGCAACAGTTCCAAACTGAGCAGGAAGCAGATGACAGCCTTCAGAAAGCTTGGGCGGCGGCACGGAGCACCCCACCGCCTCTCAGCTCTTCTAATCGATCCCGGTTTGTTATAGACCAAGGACTTTTATACAAGGAAATTCTTTCTGGTGGACACCGGGAAGAATGGCAGCCGCAAAAACAGTTGGTGGTTCCAACTAAGTACCGGGGGAAGCTCTTAAGCTTAGCCCATGATCATCCCAGTGGCCATGCTGGGGTGAACAGAACCAAGGACCGGTTGGGGAAGTCCTTCCACTGGGAGGGGATGGGCAAGGACGTTGCCAAGTATGTCTGGTCTTGTGAGGTATGCCAAAAAGTGGGTAAGCCTCAAGACCAGGTCAAGGCCCCTCTCCAGCCACTCCCCATAATTGAGGTCCCATTTCAGCCAGTAGCTGTGGATATTCTGGGCCCTTTCCCAAAAAAGACGCCCAGAGGAAAGCAGTACGTACTGACTTTAGTGGACTTTGCTACCCGATGGCCAGAAGCAGTAGCTCTAGGCAACACCAGGGCTAACACTGTGTGCCTGGCCCTAACAGACATCTTTGCCAGGGTAGGTTGGCCCTCTGACATCCTTACAGATTCAGGGTCTAATTTCCTGGCAGGGACCATGGAAAAACTGTGGGAAACTCATGGGGTGAATCACTTGGTTGCCACCCCATACCACCATCAAACCAATGGCCTGGTGGAAAGGTTCAATGGAACTTTGGGGGCCATGATACGAAAATTCATCAACGAATTCTCCAATAATTGGGACCTAGTGTTGCAGCAGTTGCTGTTTGCCTACAGGGCTGTACCACATCCCAGTTTAGGGTTTTCACCATTTGAACTTGTGTATGGTCACGAGGTTAAGGGGCCATTACAGTTGGTGAAGCAGCAATGGGAGGGGTTTACGCCTTCTCCAGGAACTAACATTCTGGACTTTGTAAGCAACCTACAAAGCACCCTCCGACACTCTTTAGCCCTTGCTAGAGAGAACCTAAAGGATGCTCAAGAAGCGCAAAAGGCCTGGTATGACAGACATGCCAGAGATCGGTCCTTCAAGGTAGGAGACCAGGTTATGGTCTTGAAGGCGCAACAGGCCCATAAGATGGAAGCATCATGGGAAGGGCCATTCACGGTCCAAGAGCGCCTGGGAGCTGTAAACTACCTCATAGCATTTCCCAATTCCTCACTAAAGCCTAAAGTGTACCATGTTAATTCTCTCAAGCCTTTCTATTCCAGAGACTTACAGGTTTGTCAGTTTACAGTCCAGGGAGAGGATGCTGAGTGGCCTGACGGTGTCTACTACGACGGGAAAAAAGACGGTGGCGTGGAAGAGGTCAACCTCTCAACCACCCTGGAACGTCTGCAGCGGCAACAAATCAAGGAGCTGTGCACTAGCTTCGCCCCATTGTTCTCAGCCACCCCAGGACGGACTGAACGGGCATACCACTCCATTGATACAGGTAATGCTCACCCAATCAGAACCCCACCCTACCGAGTGTCTCCTCATGCCCAAGCTGCTATAGAACGGGAGATCCAGAACATGCTACAGATGGGTATAATCCGCCCATCTACCAGGGCATGGGCATCTCCAGTGGTTCTGGTACCCAAACCAGATGGGGAAATACGCTTTTGCGTGGACTACCGTAAGCTAAATGCTGTAACTCGTCCGGACAACTATCCAATGCCACGTACCGATGAGCTATTGGAAAAGTTGGGACGTGCCCAGTTCATCTCTACAATAGACTTAACCAAGGGGTACTGGCAAGTACCGCTAGATGAACCTGCCAAGGAGAGGTCAGCATTCGTCACCCATGCGGGGGTGTATGAATTCAATGTCCTTCCTTTCGGCCTTCGAAATGCACCCGCCACCTTCCAGAGGCTGGTAGATGGTCTACTAGCTGGACTGGGAGAATGTGCAGTTGCCTACCTCGATGATGTGGCCATTTTTTCAGACTCCTGGCCCGAACACCTACTACACCTGAAAAAGGTCTTTGAGCGCATCAGGCAGGCAGGACTAACTGTTAAGGCCAAAAAGTGTCAAATAGGCCAAAACAAAGTGACTTACCTGGGGCACCAGGTGGGTCGAGGAACCATAGACCCCCTACAGGCCAAGGTGGATGCTATCCAAAAGTGGCCTGTCCCAAGGTCAAAGAAACAGGTCCAATCCTTCTTAGGCTTGGCCGGATACTACAGGCGATTTGTACCACACTACAGCCAAATCGCTGCCCCACTGACCGACCTGACCAAAAAGACCCAGCCAAATGCAGTTAAGTGGACTGATGAGTGTCAAAAGGCCTTTACCCAACTTAAGGCAACGCTCATGTCTGACCCTGTGCTCAGGGCCCCGGATTTTGACAAGCCATTCCTAGTAACCACAGATGCATCTGAGCGTGGTATAGGAGCAGTGCTCATGCAGGAAGCAACAGATCACAACTTCCATCCTGTCGTGTTTCTCAGCAAGAAACTGTCTGAGAGGGAAAGTCACTGGTCAGTCAGTAAAAAGGAATGCTATGCCATTGTGTACGCCCTGGAAAAGCTACGCCCATATGTTTGGGGACGGCGGTTCCAACTACAAACTGACCATGCTGCACTAAAGTGGCTTCATACTGCCAAGGGGAACAACAAGAAACTTCTTCGTTAAAGTTTAGCTCTCCAAGATTTTGATTTTGAAATTCAACACATCACAGGAGCTTCTAATAAAGTTGCTAATGCACTCTCCCGTGAAAGTTTCCCAAAATTCAGTAGTTAAAAAGTGTTCTTAAAATGTAAAAGTCTGTTAGTTATATACTTAGGAGTATATGTAAAGGTGTATGTGTTGTATTAATCTGTTTATTTTCAAGTTCTAAAAGAAAATCGCCGCCAGTGAGCTTCCCCACTGTCTGCAATTTGGGGGGCGTGTCATAAACAGATAGCTAAGGGTTAATGTCTCTTTCACCTGAAGCACCTGACCAGAGGACCAATCAGGAAACCGGATTTTTTCAACTTTGGGTGAAGGGAATTGAGTGTCTGAGTCTTTGTTTTCTGCCTGCCTGCTTTCTCTGAGCTTTGAAAAAGTAGTTCTACTTTCTAGTCTTCTGTTTCTAAGTGTAAGGACAAAGAGATCAGATAGTAAGTTATATGGTTTCTTTTCTTTGGTATTTGCATAAATATAAGTGCTGGAGTGCTTTGATTTGTATTCTTTTGGAATAAGGCTGTTTATTCAATATTCTTTTAAGCAATTGACCCTGTGTTGTATCATCTTAATACAGAGAGAACATTTGTACTTATTTTTCTTTCTTTTTATATAAAGCTTTCTTTTAAGACCTGTGGGAGTTTTTCTTTACTTCAGGGAAATTGAGTCTGTACTCACCAGGGAATTGGTGGGAGGAAGAAATCAGGGGAAATCTGTGTGTGTTGAAGTGGCTAGCCTGATTTTGCATTCCCTCTGGGTAAAGAGGAAAGTACTTTTTGTTTCCAGGATTGGGAACAGAGAGGGAGATTCACTCTGTTTGGATTCACAGAGCTTGTGTCTGTGTATCTCTCCAGGAGCACCTGGAGGGGGGAAGGGAAAAAGAATTATTTCCTTTTGTTGTGAGACTCAAGGGATTTGGGTCTTGGGGTCCCCAGGGAAGGTTTTTCAGAGGGACCAGAGTGCCCCAAAACACTCTAATTTTTTGGGTGGTGGCAGCAGGTACCAGGTCCAAGCTGGTAACTAAGCTTGGAGGTTTTCATGCTAACCCCCATATTTTGGACGCTAAGGTCCAAATCTGGGACTAAGGTTATTACAGGTGAGCAGGGCATTTCCGATCTCCGGCCTGTGCGAACCACACTCATCAGAATCTGATCTCAGCCCCCTGGGTCAACCCGGAGTCACCCCTGACTGCACTGGGGGCAGGGACAGGTTCCAATCTCAGCCCCGCTAGGTAAATTCAAGGGAATGGATTAGAGTTTGTTGGGGGGGAAGGCTCAGGGTTCAGCTCCTCTTTTCCCCTCCCCAGTCCTTAACACTAAAGTTTCCCCAGCCCCAGAGGTATTCACGTCCCAAAACCCTGCTCTGCCCGGCCAGCCAGCAGCCTGGAAAGGAGATGAGTCATTAGGGACCAGATCCCAGAGCACTTGGATCCTACATCCTGGTCTCAGGTCCCCCCCATGGACACACGCCCTGGCTATCTCTGATACTCACCTAGGAAAAGGATGAGGGCAGATGCCATAATGGGGCAGTGAGGGGCCCCTCGATCAGCTCCACCAAGCCCCAAATAACAAGCTCAGCTAGTGGCTCCAGCTACAGGAAGCCGGTGATGGCTCGTCTCTTCCTGCATCGATCACACCTTGTCTCTAATCTGCAGGCGAAATCTAGTGCAGTTAAAGTAAGCAGAGGTCTTTGCAAAACCCAGGAAACCCTGGGCCCATCAGCCTGGCCATCGTCATGCAGGGAACACCTGATCTGTGTCTGAGTGGGGAGAGGTCACCCTCAGTGTACTCTGCAGCCTTCTAGAGGGTCCACCGGGCTGGGAGCCAGGAGACCAAATGCCTCATCTTCAGTTTTCAACTGACCACTATTTCCATGAAAATTCTGCCCCCTTTTCAATCTCGGTTCATGTGGCTGAGGACCCAGGTAGGTAAAATTAATACGTGCTCATGCAATTAAAGGATGGTGTCGTAATGCATATGCATGAGAGGAGAGAGTTAAGATTGTTCAGGAAACTGTAACTGTGGCATTTCTTGGTGCTGGAGGGTTTGACTCTGAAACCCTCCTGCTCAGCCTGCCAACCTGCCCATGTGAAACACCAAGTGAGGAGGGGGCGCAATGGGGAACACCTGGGTTTGCTGCCCCTTGTGCCACAGCTGAGCGGTGATGGCGGCTTTACACTGCAATGCCTGGTTCTAAGGGGCTTTTCTCAACATGTCAATTAAATAAACCAGGTTCAAAAGAAAACTGGAGAAAGAGAAATTCTACCTTGGGTCCCCAAGGGGGTCACCAGCTGGGAGAGACCCAGGGACCTTCTCATGCCCCTACAGAGATGCTGTGCCCTGAGCTGGAGGAGACATTGTCAGGGGTTATGTGGCCAGGCCCCTAGAGAAGGATGTGATGCAGGCTTTGGTTGTACAGCCATTGGCTAGAGGACAGCAGGAAGCTGTTGGTCAGGGGGCTCTGTTCCTGTTGTGTATTTGGTTGTCACGGTTTTTGTTCCCATGGCAACTGAGTTAGATTATTAGGGGATAGCCTAGCCCGCTTCGGCCGGTTAGGTGAGCTCTGTGTCTGTAAATCAATGGTAGTTTTGTTGGCTGTCTGCTGTCTGGCCTCAAGTGATTTCTTCCTAAACCGGCTGCCTCAAGGATATAACAAGTGGCGACGATGGATGGGATTCCGGTGCTTCTCCAGTAACAGAAGGAAGTAGAAATCAAGGTAAAAAAACAAACAAACAAAAAAACTGCTTGTTTGCACTGACTGTGAAAGTGAAACTAAAAATCATGGCTACTCTGACCAGGCCACTGGAACCTTTTGATGAGAAATTAGTGCAATGGCCTGTGTATACTGAGCGTTTTGAGCTTTTTGTTATTGCAAATGACATTACAGAAGCGAAGAAGGTGCCAATATTCTTAAGTGTTGTAGAGGCTAAAACCTACTCCCTGCTACACAGGTTACTACGCCCTGTTAAGCCTGAGACTAAATCTTACAGCGACGTTGTGGAAATCCTGGGGTCCCATTTTTCCCCCAAACCACTGGTAATTGCTGAAAGATATCGGTTCCACAAAAGAGACCAAAAAGAAGATGAAACAGTTGTACAATTTGTAGCACTTTTAAAAAAGCTAGCAGAACACTGTGAATTTAAGGAGATGTTGAATGATGCCCTGCGTGACAGGTTAGTGTGTGGCCTGTACAGTGAAGCTATACGGAAGCGCCTGCTGACAGAGGCTCAGCTTACATTACAGAAGGCTGTTGATATTGCTGTCCCCATGGAACTGGCTACAATGGAGGCGCAATACATCGGTGCATCCCCTAGGGTGCAAAAAGTGTCACAAGAACCTACCCACGAAACTTTGCAGAGTCAGGAATGTTACCACTGTGGTAAGCCGGGTCACCAGGCATCAGAATGCTGGTGTATGGACCTGGTGTGTCGACACTGTGGCAAAAAGGGACATATTGAGTGTGCCTGTAAACAAAAGAAAAAGAAGCCTGTGGTCTGGCCGACAAAAAGAGGAACCCTGCACACCCTAGAGCAGACCCAGGATGATCAAGGTGACACCTCATCGCAAGCGGAAGTGCCACTGCATGTTTTGTCTTTTGCAGTGGGCTCACATGAATACTGGGTAACCCCATTGTTGGATGGCAAACCTATACGCATGGAACTGGACACCTGTGCAGCCGTCTCGCTGGTCTCCGAGACTGTGTATAAAGAAAAGCTACAGTATCTTCCGCTTAAGGCAACAAAAACTGTTCTGAAGACGTATACGGGAGACGCTGTGCCCATGTTGGGCACTATTAATGTTAAGGTGGAGCTCAATGGACAGGCTGCTAAATTGCCACTGTTTGTGGTGAGAGGTAACTACCCAGCCTTAATGGGTAGGTCTTGGCTTGGGAAGATTCAGCTGAACTGGGCAGAAGTGCACCGGATAACTGAAGAAGAAACCAGTCTAACCCCTATACTAAGGAAGCATGCTGCTGTTTTTGGAGAGGATCTGGGAAGTATGAAGGGAATCACTGTGACATTGAACATTAAACCTGACAGTCCACCAAAATATCTGAAAGCCCAAACTGTGCCATATGCCATCACGCCAAAAGTTGAAGCGGACCTGGAGCGCCTGGTCACCAATGGAGTCCTAATACCAGTTCCTCATAGCTTATGGGCCACTCCTATCATCCCAATAGTGAAGAAAGATGGCTCTCTCTGGATTTGCGGTGATTTTAAAGTCACTGTCAACCCAGTGTTGTGTGCAGAGCAATACTCGCTTCCCCGCATCGATGACCTCTTCGCAGGCCTGGCTGGGGGAAAAAAGTTCAGTAAGATTGATCTGAGTCAAGCATACTTACAGATGCATGTCGATGAAAAGTCCCAAGAGCTGTTGACTATTATGACTCATAAGGGGCTTTATCGATACTGTCGCCTACCCTTCAGAATAACGTCTGCTCCCGCCCTGTTCCAGAGGGTTATGGACCAGATTTTGTGTGGCTTGTCAGGAGTTCAGTGTTATCTGGATGATATCCTAGTCACTGGAAGGAATGAAGAGGATCACTTAAAGAATTTAGAGGCTACCCTACAAAGACTGGAAGAGTATGGCTTACGAGTTTGCAAAGACAAGTGTGAATTCTTCAAGCCCTCTGTTGAATATTTGGGACACATCATTGATTCTGCAGGTCTTCATAAGCCCTCTGCAAAAGTTAAAGCTATTGTGGAGGCTCCCCCACCTCGAAATGTTAGCCAGCTGCACTCGTTTCTAGGACTACTGAACTATTATGGAAAGTTCATCTCACAGTTAGCCACACTGCTAAAACCACTTCATGAGCTCCTGGGGCAGAACAAGGCCTGGAAGTGGACTGAAGCCTGTGATGTTGCATTTAACAAAGCTAAGGATGCATTGCTAAATTCTGAAGTTCTAACGCACTTTGATCCATCCTTATCCCTACAATTGGCCTGCGATGCCTCCCCTTACAGAGTGGGAGCAGTCGTGTCACACATTATGCCTTTGGGAGGAGAGAGACCTATTGCTTTTGCTTCATGCACTCTAAGCAAAGCAGAAACTAACTACGCCCAAATTGAACGTGAGGCATTAGGAATTGTTTTTGGAATTCAGAAGTTTCATCAGTACCTGTTTGGGCGAAAATTTACTCTTCTCACAGACCATCGACCTCTGACGTCAATTTTTGGACCCTACGAAGGCATTCCCCCATTAGCTGCTAGTCATCTGCAACATTGGGCATTGTTACTTTCAGCACACACATATGAAATCAAATATCAGAAATCCACTCTGCACGGTAATGCAGATGGCCTCTCAAGGTTGCCTTTGCTGGTCAAACATCAAGATAGTGCCCAAAAGGAAATCTTCTACTTTGAACAGGTAGAGAATGCACCCATCACTGCTACTCAGATAAAGAAGGCAACTCGCGTTGACCCAGTATTGTCCCAAGTTATGGACCTGGTGATGCATGGAAAATCTCGACAAACCTCTCCGGTCTCACCCGACCTTGTTACCTACATGTCCAGGAGGACGGAGTTATCGGTCCAATCCGGTTGTTTGTTGTGGAGGAGATGTATCATTATTCCACCACCACTGAGATCACAGATGTTAGAACAGCTCCATTCCGGTCACTGTGGAAAAGTGCGCATGAAGGAAATTGCACGAAGCTATTTTTGGTGGCCTGGATTGGACAGTGCTATTGAAGAGAAGGCAAAAGCTTGTATGTCATATCAGGGTGTGAGGAACGCTCCCCAGTGGGCACCCCTACACCCATGGGACTGGCCTGAAAACCCATGGCAACGTATTCACATTGACTTCGCTGGCCCCCTTGAAGGAAGCATGTTCTTGGTGGCAGTAGATGCCCATTCTAAATGGCCAGAAGTCTCTATAATGCAGTCCACTACTGCGGAGAGTACTATCCAAAAAACGACTCTTCAGTCGTTTCGGTCTGCCAGAACAACTTGTGAGCGACAATGGACCGCAGTTCGTCTCTCAGGAGTTTCAAAATTTTATGAAGGCAAACCCAAGGATATAACACCCAGGGCCCTGGGCTAAGTGGGGCCCTGTGAAAAGATCTGGACTTTTAGTGGTTTGGAGATCTTTTGGTGAGGCCTCCCCTTAACCTAAAGCCCCTGCATTAATCCAGCCCTGTCTCTCAGCCCCAGCAGGGGGATTGCCCTGGAAGGAGCTGGGAATGTCCGGTGTCGGGGTCAGCACTGGGGTCTGGAGTTTGTTCTGTACAAGTCCGGGGCCAGGAATGCAGCAGCGCGGGGCAGGGACTTGATTGGGGTTGAATTTCCCATCCCCAAAGTGAGCCGGGCAGGCAGAGGCAGCTACACCTGCTAGTATCCCCCCGACTCGGATCCCGACACCTGGTCGGAGCCCAGTGACCCCGTGGAGCTGGTGGGAGCAGGTGAGGGGCCTGGGTCAGCGTCCCCACTCCCAACACCATGCTGAGCCAGAGGCAGGGCGCCTGGCCTTGGAGCCGGACGGGGGGAGGTTGGAGGGTCCTTGGCTGCTGAGAGAGCTCATTTCCCAGCGTAGGCCTGACCCCCAAGGAAGTTCTGTCCCCTACCCAGATGAGCGTGACCCTGATTGTGTCCAGGCTGGAGGCAGGGAGCCGTCACCCCGGGGTCACCCCAGAGCTGTGGGCTGTTGTCGGGTGTCTGCCCTGCAACTGAGAGCTGGCGTGCAGCACCAGGACTACCTCTGATGGAGCTGAAAATATCAATGGAGCCGTGGCTGGGCAGGACTAGCCTCTCATGTGCACACCCGGTGCCCTGGGTGGGCTTGGCTCTCACAACCTATCTCCTGTGCACAGATCCCAGCTTACTCAGACCCTCCATCTCTCTGAGCCCCACTGGGGTCACCGCCCCAGGGGCAGACATCACCATTCGGTGTCAGGGGCAGCACCGGGACGTGAGGTTCTTCCTGCACAAGGCTGGAGACCTGAACCCGCAGGGACACATGGACCCTGCTGGGGCCAGGGCCAAGTTCCACATCCCCATTGTGGGCTGGCAACACGGAGGGAGCTACAGCTGCAGGTACCGGCCCTGGTCAAAGCCCTTCATCTCCTCGCAGCCCAGCAACCCCGTGCAGCTGGTGGTAGCAGGTGAAGGGCCCAGCCTGGCGTCCCCGCTCCCAGCCCCACACCCAGCCAGACCCTCAGGGGGGCTTTGCACGGATGGGATGCTCAGAGCCAGGGTTTGCCCTCATCCCTGGGCCCAGCAGAGGGAATGCCTGGCCAGAGAGCCGGAACAGAGTCGCTGTGGGTTTCCTCAGCCAGATGGGAGCAGCAGCCGCTGGAGGTTCGAGGCCAAGGGAGGGGGACCCCTGCCCTGATGGGAGCTGCAGAGCAGGGGCCTTTCCCAGGAGGATGCTTCCCTGGGCTTCCTCTGCTCTGGGGATGAACAGAGGAGTCAGGGCCTAGGGTCTGCCCAGCTAGTACCGGTAGGGCCGATCGATGCTGAGCTGCAGGGGGAAGGGGGGCTGGTGATTGCTGAGTTGCTGTTTCAGCCCCTATCCCTCCCCCAGCCCCTGACAGACGCTGGTTCTATTCCCAACAGATTTGGGAGGGGAGTGAAGCCACCTGCTCAGACATGAACCCACCACTATCAGGGGAGCTGGAGGCTTCCTCTGAGTCAGCTGGGCCCATCAGTGGCCCCAGGGTGTGTGTGCCCTGGAGCTACCTGTGAGGCTGGTCAGGAGCAGCCAGCATGGGATGCGGGATACCGGGCTGCATGGGCCCATTGGCCTGAGCCAGTGTGGCCATGCCTGGCTGGTGCCATGGCACCATGGGTCGTGGGAGGGGCTGGAAATGCCTTAGACAGCCAGACAGATGCTGGAGGAGCCTGGGACCGGTCAGCCTGGGTCAGAGCCAGTGTCCACCTAAAGCAGTCGCCAGTCGCTGTGGGTGGATGGATGGATGGATGGATATAAAGGGGTGTGTGGGGGCAGGGGTAGAGATAGCTAGACATAGGCAGGAGCAGCAGAAGTGACCTAAAAATGGGGAGGGGGCTACAGGCCCTCGTACTGCCCCTTTCCCTAAGATCCTGCCCCCACATCACCTCTTCCCTCAAGGACCCCTCCCAAGCAGCATTTTCCCACCAAGACCATGCCCCTACTTGCTCCTCTCCATCCCCTCCCACCCACCCTTGCCACCAGCAAAAAAGTGGTAGGGCCATGGCCCCCCAGTTCCTCCCTGTTCTGGTGCAACAGGGCAGAGGGGTGTGGGTGGGGATAGATGAGATTAGATGGGTGGGTGCATGGGGCTGTGGTGATTTTCTGATCTGGGCAGGGAAGAAAGGAGGTGGGAGCCCTTATCCATCTGGCTGGACAGTGGCCCCCCGCCCCACCCCCTGAAGCAGCTGCTAACGCCGCCCCCCCCCTTTGTCACTCCCAGATTACACACAGGGCAACAGCATCCGTCTGGCCCTGGGCAGCGGGGTCCTGCTGGCCCTGGCGCTGATCCTGGCCAAGGCTGCCCCAAGATGGAGGAGGGGCAGCGGGGTCACTGTCACCCCAAGTGAGGTGATGCTGCATCATCAGGACAGAGCCGGAAGGACCAGTGCAACTGAACCTGTCTGAGCTGGCCCTACTGACCGGCCCCCAGGGGTCTGGATGAGCCTGGGTTGGCGTGGGGCTGGGAGAGGGGCTGTGCCAGGGCCTTCATCTGGGGGTGGCAGAAATGGCTAATGGCACCAGGATGGGGAGCCTGCGCCACTGGGCACCTAGGGGAGAGCTCTGGGCCCTACAAGGTGGCTCGGGCTGTGGAGATATGGGGTGCCCTGGGGGCCATGGCTTGTGGGCAGCACTCCCTGTACCTGTAGCCTCTGGGACACGCTCTGACACAGCCACGCCGGAGAGGACGAGGGATCGTCCCGCCAGCCAGGGCTGCCTGGGGGTCATTCACACTGTTGTGCTGTTAAGCCTGCGAAGCAGCCCGGCTGGAAGCTCACATGTAAAACCCACGGGCAAGTTCCCCAGCTGTGCCAAGGCCCTGAGAACCAGGGGAAACAGGGGATGATGCTGAGTGTTGTAACCCAAGCGAGAGAACCAGCCATAGACGCTGGGTTGGTCCCTGTCGACATCGCACTGGGGTAAAGCAGAAGCTGGAACCAGGAGTCAATAGCCCCACATTGGAGGGAGGGACTTAAGAAATAAAAATATATTCGCAGTCTGAGTTCTACAAATGAAACAGGATTTGAATCAGGCAGCGTCACCCCTTGACAGATGGTACAAGCCAGTTACAGATCCTCAATACACAGACTGGACTAGCCTGGGACCACCCTTCCCCAGTTCCAAGTCTTTATCCTCCAAATGTTCCTCCAGGTAGGGGGAAGAGAAGCTGAGGGATGATCTCATTTCTCTTCTTTTATATATTCTGCCAGCTTGCTGGAAAGATTTTTGCTGTGAGCCAGGGATCAGGCAGGCCCCATTCGTCCAGCAATCTCCATTGTACACAGTCACTGGGATAGTGAATTCTCTCCTCGATGGGTGTGGATGAGCCATTGACACTGGCTGGCTGGTCCTTTGTTGCAGCTGAGAGGTTGGCTGTGGGTGTCTCCCAACCTCACAACACATTTCAGTAGCGCCACAGCAATGCTTCGTAACTTCCCATACCAGGATCGCACATACAATCCAACAGGATATTCATGTTGAATAGATCAAGACTTAAAATGATGCTGCACAAGGCATAATTTGTACCTAACGCATCATAATTCTGTCACAGTGGTGAATACGGAGGCTCCAGGGTGCTATCTTGAGGTATAAATTGTCACCCTCTGGTATCAATGCAGCGTGGCCAGGGCCTGGGCAGGCGGCCCGGGAGGTATGAGAAACAGACTGTGAATTTCCTTTCGCTTGCAGAAGCAGCTATTTGTGGTGTCCCCGTGACCGCAGGGCGGGGTAACTAGTTTCCGTTCACCGTCCCCTTTTTTACTTGTTTTTTTATGAGTTGCTGTGTAATAAATTGTATGTGCTCTGAACTCTATGTAATGATCAGTGGGTCAAGGAAGTGACCTGCCCTAAGTGACCACGAAAAGACTGGGAGTTGAGCCCCCAGGGATCTGGGGCTCAGCCTTGCCGGGGCTAGGAGGACTCTGCTGCACGGAAGGGAGGAAGGGGAGCCCTCGAGGTCAGGCAGGCCTCTGGGTAAAGGGAGTGGGAGCGAAGACTCAGATCCTTTCACTAGCCAATCCCACCGGGGCAGGTATAAGTCAGGAAAGTTCCCTACAATAGCGGGACCCTTTCCCCACTTACTCTAGGAGCGGAGTCAGCGGCCAGACAGTGAAATGAACGGATTCCTCCCCCTACAGCCCGGCTGGTCTGGACACAAGTGGCTCTGCTCCAGTGACTCCTGAAGGAGCGAGACTTGGAGCCGGGCTGACTCTGGCTCTTGGCCACGGTCGCTCAGCCCCCGTTTCAATAGACAGGCCAGGTTTGATTCCTTGGCTGTGGGGTTAACCCGAAAGCTTTGCCTGTGAGCGGCTGCTGCTGGGGATTTGCCCAGGAGCCGAGTAGAGCCAGGGGCTCGGTTAGAAACGAGCCCTGGCCCCCGGCCAGTGTAACGCTGGTAAGGGAGAGAGTTCCCCCCCACCCGAGCCCTCTAGGCCTGTGAGACCCTCTGCAAAGAGCAGCCGGGATGGGGAAGTTTGGGGAACAGGCTGACGGCAGGTGGTGGGGAGGATTAGAAGGGAGACCGGCTGAGGTCAGGGAGGGAGTGGGGGGCAGGAATTTGAGGGGACACAGAAAGGGGGTGGGTTGGTGGGTGTTAGAGGGGAGACATGACGGGTGATGGACGGGAGACATGCTATGGTCGGGGAGGTCACAGCAGGGCAGGACAGGGAGTTAAGGGTAAATGGGGATAGGGGTTGGGTGGGTGAGTGTCAGAGGGGAGACATGACGGGCGTTGGAGGGGAGACGCTATGGTCAGGGAGGTCACAGCAGGGCAGGACGGGGTTGAGGAAATGGGGATAGGAGTTGGAGTGGGGATGGGGCAGGTGGGGAGATGGGCCGAGGTCAGTGCTGGGTGTGGGGGACAGAAGTTTAAGGGGACATGGGACGGGGCAGAAAGGAGATGGGATGGGGTTGGGGGGGCAGAGGTTGGATGGGGATGAGCAAGGGTGCGGGAAGGGCTCCCCTCTCACACAGTCAGGGTGGGCAGATGGTGGGGATTGTTTTCCTGCCAAAACTCTGGCTGAGCTGGGGCACTTCTGGCTGGGTGGAGAGGGAGCGAGAAGCAGGAGACCCCCCCCCATGGCCATGGGGCAGATACTCTCTGAAACGCTCATGAGTGGGGAACCCAGGCACCCCCCCCAACCACTGGGGGCAGCTTCCATTGTTCTCCCTCCCCCACCACTGTCCTGCCCGCCCCAGCCCCCTAATGTTAACCTTATGTTATTTCACCGCCCATATTCCCCTTCCCCCGACAGCCCATCCTCCCAGCCCAGATAAGTGCCATTTCCCCAAGGGCAGCCTAGCGCCAAGCCCACCAGGGCCTCTGAGAGATGGTGGCCATATTAACTGAGGGCGGGGATGGACATTAGAAGGGAAATGGGGCATGGAGGGGGTGTGAGGGGGGCAGAATGGGGGGGAATTGAAGGGGGCAGGATGGGAGATGGGGGGGCAAGTGTGTTTGGGAGGTGTTAGTTGTGGGAAAATCTGCTGCTTGTCCTCCTCCTGCTCCGTGGGTCTGAGGGAAGCTGAGGGTGGAGTCTCCCAGGTGGTTGGGGGGTGGCTGGTGAGCAGGGGGGACGAGGATTTAAGAAGCCCCATTGGGACCATCCGGCTGGGCTCCGGAACCATCTTGTAACATTGTCCTTGAGTCGTGGTGCCCCCTGCAGTGCCCAGCACTGGGTCAGAGCAACGCACGAGTGAAGGTACCACCATCAAACCTGGGTCCTGCTCCCAGCCCCTAGGTCTAGCCACTAGTCCCCACTCCCCTCCCGGAGTTGGGAACTGAGCCCCCTGACCCACAGCTTCCTGCTGCCCTCTAGCCAATGGCTGTACAACCAAAGCCTGCATCACATCCTTCTCTAGGGGCCTGGCCACATAACCCCTGACAATGTCTCCTCCAGCTCAGGGCACAGCATCTCTGTGGGGGCATGGGAAGGTCCCTGGGTCTCTCCCGGCTGGTGACCCCCTTGGGGACCCAAGGTAGAATTTCTCTTTCTCCAGTTTTCTTTTGAACCTGGTTTATTTAATTGACATGTTGAGAAAAGCCCCTTAGAACCAGGCATTGCAGTGTAAAGCCGCCATCACCGCTCAGCTGTGGCACAAGGGGCAGAAAACCCAGGTGTTCCCCATTGCGCCCCCTCCTCACTTGGTGTTTCACATGGGAAGGTTGGCAGGCTGAGCAGGAGGGTTTCAGAGTCAAACCCTCCAGCACCAAGAAACGCCACAGTTACAGTTTCCTGAACAATCTTATCTCTGCCCTCTCATGCATGTGCATTACGACACCATCCTTTAATTGCATGAGCACGTATTAATTCTGCCTACCTGGGTCCTCAGCCACATGAACTGAGATTGAAAAAGGGGCAGAATTTTCATGGAAATAGTGGTCAGTTGAAAACTGAAGATGAGGCATTTGGTCTCCTGGCTCCCAGCCCGGTGGACCCTCCAGAAGGCTGCAGAGTACACTGAGGGTGACCTCTCCCCACTCAGACACAGATCAGGTGTACCCTGCATGACGATGGCCAGGCTGATGAGCCCAGGGTTTCCTGGGTTTTGCAAAGACCTCTGCTTACTTTAACTGCACTAGATTTCACCTGCAGATTAGAGACAAGGTGTGATCGATGCAGGAAGAGACGAGCCATCGCCGGCTTCCTGTAGCTGGAGCCACTAGCTGAGCTCCTTATTTGGGGCTCGGTGGAGCTAGTCGAGGGGCCCCTCACTGCCCCATTATGGCATCTGCCCTCATCCTCTTCCTAGGTGAGTATCAGAGATAGCCAGGGCGTGTGTCCATGGGGGGGACCTGAGACCAGGATGTAGGATCCAACTGCTCTGGGATCTGGTCCCTAACGACTCATCTCCTTTCCAGGCTGCTAGCTGGCTGGGCAGAGCAGGGTGTTGGGACGTGAGTATCTCTGGGGCTGGGGAAACTTTAGTGTTAAGAACTGGGGAGGGGAAAAGAGGAGCTGAACCCTGAGCCTTCCCCCCCACAAACTTTAATGCATTCCCTTGAATTTACCTAGCGGGGCTGAGATTGGAACCTGTCCCTGCCCCCAGTGCAGTCAGGGGTGACTCCAGGTTGACCCAGGGGGCTGAAATCAGATTCTGATGAGTGTGATTCACACAGGCCGCAGATTGGAAATGCCCTGCTCACCCTGCTGTGTGATTCGCAGGGACTGTGAGGATGGAGTGGTCTCTGGACACCCAGGGGCTGGGTGGGAGCAGGACTCCCAGACAGACACGAACAGGGCAGGGCTGGCACCTGCCCCACTTACCTCCTGGTTCTTTTTTAATCCAGAGAGAAAGCTTCCCAAACCCTCCCTGTCCGTGAGCCCCCGGTGGGTCACTGAGCTGGGGGTGAAACGTCACCTTCCGGTGCGTGTGTGGGCAGCCAGGCCTGAGGTCTGTTCTGAGTAAAACAGGTGCCCATATAAAGATGCGGGACCCTTTTGAGAATGAGGCTGAATTTCCCATCACCAGTGTGGGATGGGGCGATGGAGGGAGTTACACCTGCCAGTATCACACCACATCACAAACCCTTGACTGGTCGGAGTTCAGCGACCCCGTGCAGCTGGTGGTAGTAGGTAAGGGGCCCGACTCAACATACCTGCTCCCAGCCCCACAGCCAACTGGACACTCACGGGGGCTCAGACCCGAATGGAACCCTCAGAGCCAGACTCTGCCCTGAACCCTGGGCCCAGCAGAGGGGACGCCCAGCCGGGAGCAGGGATGGAGTCACTGGAAGGTTCCCAGTCACTGGAGATTTAGGGACAAGAGAGGGGTGATCCCAGCCCCCAGGGGATCCTCAGGTGTCACTTACCCTACCTGTGCCTCCATTTCCCCTTGTACGAATGATGATAATCATACTTCTTGCAGCTGGTGTCTGGTTAGACAGTCAGGGCTTGGCTTTAGGCCGGGGGCTTTTTCCCACTGTGTCTGAGGAGCCTCCAGCACTTCTGATTCCCAGCCCCTCCCACCAGTCTAACCACTAGACCACACTCTCCTCCTAGAGCTGGGGAGAGAACCAGAAGTCCTGGCTTCCAGCCCTGCTGTTCTAAACCGCACTGTCTTCTGGCTCTCAGTCCTCTGCTGTAGCCACTGGCCCATCAGCCCTCCAAGGCACTGAGCCAGGCTGACATCCCCTGAGTGGTCGTGTGACCTAGAGGGTAGAGTGCTTGGACTGGGACTCTGGAGATCTGGCTGCCATTCCTGGTATGACCGTGATTTTCTGGGGCACCTTGGCTGACTCGCTGCAAGTTTGCCTCAGTTTCACCTCCTTTGCCTCAGTTTCCCCCTCTGTAAATTGGGGCTGGTTCCCCTGCCCCCCTCTGTAGAGCACTGTGAGATCTGGGGGTGAAAAGTGCTGGGGAGGAGCCAGGTATTGTTGTACCAGACACAGTCAGGTGCTGTCCAGTGCCACCATCCTGAGAGCGGCAGTTTTCCAGCTCCTGACAGAGACGTAGCAGCTACTAGCAACTGCCGGTTACAAGACAGCAGCTGTGAGGGCCTGTGGGTCTGACCTGTGGAGAGGATACTGGCTAGATGGGCCCAGGGGTGTGATCCCATGGAGCAGGGTTGGGGAGAAGGAACACCGGGCTCGGGGGGTCCCATTAAGTAGATAGACGGGTACAATTTTTTTGTTCCATTACAAACTCAGTTCCTCTCTAGGCAGGAATCAGGACAGGTCAAATGTTTCCCACCAAAGCTTTATTTCAATGGAAAATTGGGTTTTTAACCAAACAAAAACTGTAGCACAAAACATCCATCCTCCTTTAGATTTTTTTGATATTTCTTCAGCAAACCAAACCTTTTTGCCAAAAATGCTCAGCCCCATAGTTACCAAACCTAAAAATTTTGGGTGAAAACCTAAAATGTTCCATTTTCACATGAAAAAATAAAAAACAATTGTAGAAAGCAAAATGTTGTGTGACCCAGCGTGCCTGGGGCAGCCCTTTCTGGAAATGCCAAGGTCAGAGCAGGCTGCAAAGGGAGAGCAGATCCTCCCAAGACAGGTGGGTAACGCTGACGTTAAATCTCCCAACCAGTCACAAACTGTGCATTTGATCCCCCACCCTGGTTATCAAGAAGCAGGAAAAGGAGCCACAGAGCCCCCTTTCATAGAATATCAGGGTTGGAAGGGACTTCAGAAGATCATCTAGTCCAACCCCCTGCTTAAAGCAGGGCCAGTCCAAAATCCCTTAGTGGCCCCCTCAAGGATTGAACTCACAACTCTCAGTTTAGCAAGCCAATCCTCAAACCACTGAGCTATCCCTTCCCCTGCAAAACAGCAATAAACTGGTTAATATTCCTGTCTCTGGCTCCCAATCAGCACCTAAATCCTGTACAGTGAGAAGTTATTTAAAAAGTCTGCTCACTCTAGAAAATGTTCTTCTGACCCTAAAGGCTCGGCCATGTCACCCGATGTTTGGATCTTACCCAACATACCACCCTGCCAGCCAATCTGCTAGTGTCTAAAACTAAAGGTTTATTATCAAGAAAAAAGAAAGAAGAAGAAGAGAGCTGTTAAATGGTAAAGCAATCACATAGACACAGACTTCAAAGTCCATAAGGTTCCTGGTGGTACTGGTGAATTTGCTGGCTTGAAAGTCCCTCTGGAAAAGATCCCCAGCTTGGAAAGGTCACTCAGTCCTTTATTCAGAGCTTCATTTGCAGAGTGGTTCCTCCCGAGGGACGAAGCAGGACTGAAGACAAACAGCAGAAGCTGAAACTGCCTTTTAATCTTTTGCCATGTGGCCTGTGCTTCCTTAGTCCCAAACACAGGCTGCCCGGCGCATGGCCTGGAAGGCTTAGAGTTCTCTCCAGAGGCAGCCCCTGCCTGCCTTGCTGAATTATAAGGTGTATCTGCCTTTGCAAAATTGGTCAGTTGTATAGCTCAGTGGTTCCCAAACTTGTTGTGCAGCTTGTGCAGAGAAAGCCCCTGGCGGGCTGGGCCGGTTTGTTTACCTGCCACGTATGCAGGTTCGGGAGATCGCGGCTCCCAGTGGCCGTGGTTCGCTGCTCCAGGCCAATGGGAGCTGCTGAAAGCAGCAGCCAGTACATCCCTCAGCCCTTGTCGATTCCAGCAGCGCCTATTGGCCTGGAGCAGCAAACCGCAGCCATTGGGAGCCACGATCGGCCTAACCTGTGGACACGGCAGGTAAACAAACCGGCTGGCCCCGCCAGGGGCTTTCCCTGCACAAGCGGCGGAACAAGTTTGGGAACCGCTGGTACAGCTGATGGTCCTTAACGGGCAAGGTGCTGTACATTATTTATTATGGAAGCATCTAGAACCCCAGTCTTGGCCTCATTGTTCTAACTGCTATACAAACCCAGGACAATCAGACCATCCCTGCCCCATAAACATATGAACCAGATGGCTCTCCATTCCTGTTCACTCTAGCAGTTCCTGTGGTTTCTAATATCCCACAATGCACTGCTGCTAGCTTCTGAGCTAGGAAGTGTGGTTCAGGTACCCAGAAAACATTGCAACAGAACTGGACCAGGACAACGCAGGGCAGACCTGCACTTGTTTTGGCACTGATCAGCATGGCTTGGAATTGTTCTGGGGGCACAGGGGTGGTGGAGGGGTCAGCAAGGCTGCAGCACACTCAGTGAACTTTCTCTGCATAAGGTGACTCGTTACCAGGCTTTCAGTGCCAAGCTGTTCGATTTTCTATTGCTTGGACGCCGCTTACTCTGCCTTGCACATCTGCTGTGAATTCAACTCAAAAATTGACACCAGGCTCAGGCTAATTGCTGCTTTGGGATTCAAACCCCCTGGAGAATCAATTTGTGAATCGTCTCATTATACCCAAGATCCTATGCTTAGAACCTTTGTCAAGCGTATAAAGATCTTGAGAAAATGTAACTTTCTTCTAGTTCATCTGAGCTCCCCAATTCTCTGCAGGCTGAGAAAATGAACGAATCTGCTAAGCATAGTGGTTAGAAGGTGTCTCAGGCCTGTCTCCTCTGATCTAGCAGGGGATGCTTTCTGTGTCATTTCCTTATTGAGTGATTCTCTGCTTTTCCATTTCCAATGTGCATGCCATCTGGACAAGCCCAGGAGTCTGGGTCCTTGTCTAGGACTTGCAGAAGGCACTGGAATTCGCATACAGGAATGGGGTCTGGAATAGAGGCTAAATTATATGCAGAATCCTCCTGCTAAAATGATCAGCCAGAATTAATTTGATCAGCGATAGAAATCTTTTTTGGTACCCAAAATAATCATCTCTGGCTTTAACCCACCCAAACCGATGGTGTTCCAAGCACCTGACTTTATTGGGGATGCATTCTTCCAGTGACAGCCCTGAATTGCCTCGATATTGCCTGGCTTTTCCATCTGAAAAGGGTAAACGGCTCCTTAGACGTCTTAATTTCACACTCGCTGTCACTGGCACCCAGTCCCAGAAACCGGAAAATTTTTCATCTTTTCCTGTCCCAAGTTTTCTCAGGACTCTTCCATGTGATTTTGCGGGATGCAAATTCCCAGGACATGCTTCTGCGAATCTCCTGGCCTCTGTGAATCCTGGGGTTATGGAATGAGGTGAGTCACTGGGATTTTTCCTTCACTCCATGTGCAGAACTGCCCCTGTTTGATCCGGTGTATATATTTTTGTTCTGGTTTTCTCTTTTTCATTCCTACATAGATCAGAAAGGCATTTTGGTACGCTTAATTGGAAACGATCATTTATTATTATTGTTTTATTTATTAAATATGATATGTGGTCCCATCAGTAGAATCATGTAGGACTGGAAGGGACCTTGATAGGTTGTCTAGTCCAGTCTCCTGTACTCAAGGCGGGATTACATGCTTGTTCGATTGGGGCCTATTTTTCTTAAAACCACACTGGCTGCCATTAATGATCCTACCATCTACAATTTCTTTTCTGGTTGCACAATAAGAAAATGGAATTAGAGGCTCGATTTCTGGCCAGTCATGATCTATACTCACCTACCTGGGGAGGAAATATCTGATCAGCAGCAGCTTTTCCACAGAAAAAGGCATCAAGAGATGTGATGGTTGGAAGCGGAAATGAGAAAAAATAAGCCTTGAAATAAGGCATAAATGTTGAACCGTGAGGCTGATTAAGCTGTGGGACAATTTACTAAGGGTCAAGGGGGATTTTCCATTGCTTGAAGTTTTTAAATCAAGACTGGTCTAGCTTGATCTGGTCTGGGTTTAAAGCAGGGATGACCAGGGAAGTTCTCAGGCTTGTGTTATACTGGGTGTCAGACTAGATCAGGGGTAAGCAACCTATGGCACGGCACGTGAGCTGATTTTTCATTAAAAGCAGCAAAGAATCCTGTGACACCTTATAGACTAAGAGACGTTTTGGAGCATGAGCTTTTGTGGGTGAATACCCACTTCGTCGCATGCATGCGACGAAGTGGGTATTCACCCACGAAAGCTCATGCTCCAAAACGTCTCTTAGTCTATAAGGGTCCACAGGATTCTTTGCTGCTTTTACAGATCCAGACTAACACGGCTGCCCCTCTGAGACCTGATTTTCATTGGTACTCACACTGCCCAGGTCCTGGCCACTGGTGCGGGGTGCTCTGCATTTTAATTTAATTTTAAATGAAGCTTCTTAAACTTTTTAAAAACTTTCTTTACTTTACATACAACAATCGTTTAGTTCTATATTATAGACTTATAGAAAGAGACCTTTTAAAGACGTTAACATGTATTACTGGCACCGAAACCTTAAATTCGAGTGAATAAATGAAGACTCGGCACAGCACTTCTGAAAGGTTGCCGACCCCTGGACTAGATGATCAAAGTGGTCTCGTCCAGTCTTAGAATCTTTGACATTAGTTCCCTGGCGTATTTTCACATACTGAAGCAGCGGTTGGGAACTTTTAGTGTGTGGGGGAAGGTTCGAATGGCTAGTAAGTGCACAGCAAGCTAGCGGGCTGCAAATTCACACACCAGCTGGCAGTGCGCTTGTAGAACTGATAAATGAAATTGTTTTTAATTGTTCACTTTATTAATGTAACTTCTGTTCACCATTCACTACACTTGCCTACACTGTAACTTCTGTTCCATATTGTAATTCAAACCCCATTATAAAACACTCACTCCATTTTGTAAGAGCTTCGTCCAACCTTCGTTTTTGCAAACCCTGCTGTAATCTTATTAGTTAAGTTTAGATGTGTGAATGAGGTATGTATGAATGACAGAATCAACCTCCAGCCCCAGCCTGTCCTGATGAGATAAAGTTCAAATACCAACGGCTGAAGACCTAGACAACAGCCCTAAACAAAGTAAGAAGCATCCACCCTAAAAAGAAAAGGACAACAGAATAGCAGAAGGAAGATCAAAGCCAGGTTCAAGGCTGAAAGTCACGCCTGCAATTGATGAGTGATCAGTCTAAACCCAGAGGCAGCGTGACACAGCAAGACCTATAGATTTTGAATCCAAACTAAAAGCCTATAAAACAGAAGGGTGAGATGAGAGACTCTGGGTAACTTTCTGCTGCCAACATGGAAGAACATCGGTGCCTGCCCAACAGAGATCCAGCTCAGCCTTGTGCCCGGCTTTCCTGGCCAGTTAGCCACCACAAGCTATGAACCCAAGCTGCAAAATCAAGCCATGAGCTTAAGCTATCTTCAGGACTGGTAACCATGCAGCATCTGCAGAACACCTAATGAATGTGGGTGTGTGTGTGTGTGCGCGTGTGTGTATAGGCATTAAGTATAATGTGAATGTGTGTGTGTGTGTATAAGAATTAAGATATTAGTTATTAGTCATAAATCAAATTGTTATCATAATAAATGTGGTATCTTTGTCTTGTCCCCTTTAATAAGATCCTGCTGGTTTTTACTGGTCTAATATAATTGGTATAACACGCTGAGGCTGTATCTACTCGGTGGCTGCTATTATTATTAACCCTCTGCAGTACCGTAGTGTGGATGCTTCCACTCAACGGTAGAGAGTTTTACTGATGATTTAGTTAACCCATCTATTCCATAGGTGATACCATCTTGACAGAAGAATTCTTATGTCGGAGTAGCTATGTCTACACCAGAGGTTAGATCAACCTAACTATGGAGCGCAGGCTGCAAAATTTTTCACAGCCCTGAACACTGTAGTGAGGTTCATCTAATTTTCAATATAGAACATAAGAGCGGCCACATTGGATCAGACCAAAGGTCCATCCACCCCAGTATCCTGTCTTCCAACAGTGGCCAATGCCAGGTGCCCCAGAGGGAATGAACAGAACAGGCAATCATCAAGTGATCCATACTCTGTTGCTTATTCCCAGTTTCTGGCAAACAGAGGGTAGAGAATGTGAAAAGACGTTGCTCTATTTTTCATCAATATTACTTTTGTCAGGTGATTTCTTTTTTTAACCCTATCAGGGAAAGTAGTTTGTAAAGTTGGTTGTTTGTAAGACCGATGTTTGTAAAATTGAGAATCTATTCTAATAATAGCAACAGCTGTGTGAATCACTGATTGTTTTTTCAGTCACTGGCAGTCCCAATTTTATTAAAAAATGCAGGTTTGGGTCAATCTGAAAAAGAAACATTATGAAGTTTTTGGTGGATCAGAAAATAAAATCAATCTGCATTTCAGGCGGAACTCAACATGTTTAGTTTCAATTCAAAGCATCCGTGAATGCATTTTTAGTTATTTTTAATAAAATTAAAGCAAATCCAAACCAAAATGTCATTCCAAATTGAAAATTTGTTTCACTTTAGGAAAATTGTAAAAACAATTTTTTTTTTACTTTTTCAGGGTGTTTTGGTTTTGTTCATCCCCACCCCCCACCCCCCCGACATCAGCAATTTGGTGACACCAACACAAGTTCCTGAAATCTGTTGTTTCATTTCACCCAAAAAAGTTCCAGCTGGAAGATTTCCTCCCGCTGTAATAACCCTTGTCCATTTACACTGTAAGTTGCATGGGAAAGAGACTATTGCTAGAGCACTTAGCACCCTCCGGGAAGTGATTTTGGTTTGAGCCTCATAAGAACATAAGAGCGGCCAGACTGGGTCAGACCAAAGATCCATCCAGCCCAGTATCCTGTCTCCAAACAGTGGCCAATGCCAGGTGCCCCAGAGGGAATGAACAGGTAACATCAAGTGATCCATTCCTGTCGCTCATTCCCAGCTTGTGGCAAACAGAGGCTAGAGATACCATCCCTGTCCATCCTGGCTAATAGCCATTGATGGAGCTATCTAGTTCTTTTTTGAACCCTGTTATAGTCTTGGCCTTCACAACATCCTCTGGCAAAGAGTTCCACAGGTTGACTGTGCATTGGGTGAAGAAATACTTCCTGTTGTTTGTTTTAAACCTGCTGCCTATTCATTTCATTTGGTGGCCCCTAGTTCTTGTGTTATGAGAAGGAGTAAATAGCACTTCCTTATTTACTTTCTCCACACCAGTCATGATTTTATAGACTTCTATCGTATCCCCACCTTAGTCGTCTCTTTTCCAAACTGAAAAGTCCCAATCTGATTAATTTCTCCTCATACGGCCGTTCCATACCCCTAACCATTTTTGTTGCCCTTTTCTGAACACTTTCCAATTCCAATGTATCTTTTTTAGATGGGGCGACCACATCTGCATACACTATTCAAGATGTGGGTGTACCATGAATTTATACAGAGGCAATATGATATTTTCTGTCTTATTATCTATCCCATGGGTAGGCAACCTATGGCATGCGTGCTGAACGCGGCACACAAGCTGATTTTCAGTGGCACTCACACTGCCTGGGCCCTGGCCACTAGTCCGGGGGCTCTGCATTTTAATTTAATTTTACATGAAGCTTCTTAAATGTTTTTAAAACTTTATTTACTTTACATACCACAATGTTTAGTTAAATATTATAGACTTATAGAAAGAGACCTTCTAAAAACGTAAAAATGTATTACTGGCACGCAAAATTAAATTAGAGGTAATAAATGAAGATTCGGCACACCACTTCCGAAAGGTTGCTGACCCCGATCTATCCCTTTCTTAATGATTCCCAACCTTTTATTAACTTTTGTGACTGCCTCTGCACATTGAGTGGATGTTTTCAGAGAACTATCCACAATGACTCCAAAATCAAAGAAACATAGAATCATAGAATATCAGGGTGGGAAGGGACCTCAGGAGGTCATCTAGTCCAACCCTCTGCTCAAAGCAGGACCAACACCAACTAAATCATCCCAGCCAGGGCTTTGTCAAGCCTGACCTTAAAAACCTCTAAGGAAGGAGATTCCTTCACCTCCTAGGTAACCCATTCCAGTGCTTCACCACCCTCCTAGTGGAAAAGTTTTTTCTAATATCCAACCTAAATCTCCCCCACTGCAACTTGAGACCATTACTCTTCATTCTTTCTTGAGTGGTAACAGCTAATTTAGACTCTATCATTTTCTATATATAGTTGGGATTATGTTTTCCAATGTGCATTGCTTTGCATTTATCAACGCTGAATTTCATCGGCCATTTTGTTGCCCCATCACCCAGTTTTGAGAGATCCTTTTGTAGCTCTTCGCAGTCTGCTTGGGACTTAACTATCTTCTGTAGTTTTCTTTCAGGTGCTAGTGCAATATAAACAACTGTATTCGGTACGTTTCGGTATTGTGCACGGCAAACGGCAAAAATTAAGATGTCTGTACACTAATGCGAGGAGCCTAGGGAACAAAATGGGGGAACTGGAGTTACTGGTGCAGGAAGTGAAACCAGATATTATAGGGATAACAGAAACGTGGTGGAATAGTAGTCATGACTGGAGTACAGGTATTGAAGGCTATGTGCTGTTTAGGAAAGATAGAAATAAAGGCAAAGGTGGTGGGGTAGCATTGTACATCAATGAGGAGGTTAACTGTAAAGAAATAAGAAGTGATGGAATGGACAAGACAGAGTCTGTCTGGGCAAAAATCACACTGGGAAAGAAAGCTACTAGATCCTCCCCTGAGATTCTGCTTCGGGTGTGCTACAGACCGCCGGGATCTGATTTGGATATGGATAGAGACCTCTTCAATGTTTTTAAGGAAGTAAACACTAATGGGAAATGTGTGATCATGGGAGACTTTAACTTCCCAGATATAGACTGGAGTACAAGTGCTAGCAAGAATAGCAGGGCTCAGATTTTTCTGGATGTGATAGCTGATGGATTCCTTCACCAAGTAGTTGAAGAACTGACAAGAGGGGATGCCATTTTAGATTTGGTTTTGGTGAGCAGTGAGGACCTCATAGAAGAAATGGTTGTAGGGGACAACCTTGGTTCGAGTGATCATGAGCTAATTCAGTTCAAACTAGATGGAAGGATAAACAAAAATAGATCTGGGACTAGGGTTTTTGATTTCAAAAGGGCTAACTTTAATGAATTAAGGAAATTAGTTAGGGAAGTGGATTGGACTGAAGAACTTGTGGATCTAAATGCGAAAGAAGCCTGGAATTAGTTTAAGTCGCAGCTGCAGAAACTATCGGAAGCCTACATCCCAAGAAAGGGGAAAAAAACCATAGGCAGGAGTTGTAGACCAAGCTGGATGAGCAAGCATCTCAGAGAGGTGATTAAGAAAAAGCAGAAAGCCTACAAGGAGTGGAAGAAGGGTGGGATTAGCAAGGAAAGCTATCTTAGTGAGGTCAGAACATGTAGGGATAAAGTGAGAAAGGCTAAAAGTCAAGTAGAGTTGAACCTTGCAAAGGGAATTAAAACCAATAGTAAAAGGTTCTATAGCCATATAAATAAGAAGAAAACTAAGAAAGAAGAAGTGGGACCGCTACACACTGAGGATGGAAAGGAGGTTAAGGATAACCTAGGCATGGCCCAATATCTAAATAAGTACTTTGCCTCAGTCTTTAATAAGGCTAACGAGGAGCTTAGGGGTAATGGAAGGATGACAAACGGGAATGAGGATATGGAGGTGGATATTACCACATCTGAGGTAGAAGCCATACTTGAACAGCTTAATGGGACAAAATCGGAGGGTCCGGACAATCTTCATCCGAGAATATTAAAGGAACTGGCGCATGAAATTGCAAGCCCGTTAGCGAGAATTTTTAATAAATCAGTAAACTCAGGGGTTGTACCGTATGACTGGAGAATAGCTAACGTAGTTCCTATCTTTAAGAAAGGGAGAAAGAGTGATCTGAGTAACTATAGGCCTGTTAGTTTGACATCTGTAGTATGTAAGGTCTTTGAAAAAATTTTGAAGGAGAAAGCAGTTAAGGACATTGAGGTCAATGGTAATTGGGACAAAGTACAACATGGTTTTACTAAAGGTAGATCGTGCCAAACCAACCTGATCTCCTTCTTTGAGAAGGTGACAGACTATTTAGACAAAGGAATGCGGTAGACCTAATTTACCTCGATTTCAGTAAGGCATTTGACACGGTTCCACATGCGGAATTATTAGTCAAATTGGAAAAGATGGGGATCAATATGAGAATTGAAAGGTGGATAAGGAACTGGTTAAAGGGGAGACTCCAATGGGTCGTACTGAAGGGTGAACTGTCAGGCTGGAAGGAGGTTACTAGTGGAGTTCCTCAAGGATCGGTTCTAGGACCAATCTTATTTAACCTTTTTATTACTGACCTTGGCACAAAAAGCGGGAATGTGCTAATAAAGTTTGCGGATGACACAAAGCTGGGGGGTATTGCTAACATGGAGAAGGACTGAGATATCATACAGGAAGATCTGGACAACCTTGTAAACTGGAGTAATAGTAATAGGATGAAATTTAATAGTGAAAAGTGCAAGGTCATGCACTTAGGGATTAATAATAAGAACTTTAGATATAGACTGGGGACGCATCAGTTGGAAGCAACAGAGGAGGAGAAGGACCTTGGGGTATTGGTAGATCACAGTATGACTATGAGCCGCCAATGTGATATGGCCGTTAAAAAAGCTAATGCAGTTTTAGGATGCATCAGGCGAGGTATTTCCAGCAAAGATAAGGAGGTGTTAGTACCATTATATAAGGCGCTGGTGAGACCCCACCTGGAATACTGTGTGCAGTTCTGGTCTCCCATGTTTAAGAAGGATGAATTCAAACTGGAACAGGTTCAGAGACGGGCTACTAGGATGATCCGAGGAATGGAAAACCTGTCATATGAAAGGAGACTCAAAGAGCTTGGCTTGTTTTGTCTATCCAAAAGAAGGCTGAGGGGGGATATGCTTGCTCTTTATAAATATATCAGAGGGATTGATATTAGGGAGGGAGAGGAATTATTTAAGTTTAGTACCAAGATACAAGAATGAATGGGTATAAACTGGACACTAGGAAGTTTAGACTTGAAATTAGACGAAGGTTTCTAACCATTAGAGGAGTGAAGTTCTGGAACAGCCTTCCAAGGGGAGTAGTGGGGGCAAAAGACATATCTGGCTTTAAGATTAAGCTTGATAAGTTTATGGAAGGGATGGTATGATGGGAGAGCCTAATTTTGGCAACTGATCTTTGATTATCGCCAGATAAGTATGCCCAGTGGTTGGTGATGGGATGTTGGATGGGATGGGATCTGAATTACTGCAGAGAATTCTTTTCTGAGTGCTGGCTGGTGAGTCTTGCCCACATGCTCAAGGTTTAGCTGATCGCCATATTTGGGGTCGGGAGGGAATTTTCCTCCAGGGCAGATTGGCAGAGGCCCTGGAGGTTTTTCGCCTTCCCCTGCAGCGTGGGGCATGGGTCACTTGGTGGTGGATTTTCTGCAGCTTGAGGTCTTCAAACCACAATTTGAAGACTTCAATAACTCAGGCATAGGTTAGGGGTTTGTTATAGAAGTGGATGGGCAGGGTTCTGTGGCGTGCTTTGTGCAGGGGGTCGGACTGGATGATCACATTGGTCCCTTCTGACCCTAGAATCTATGAATCTATGAATCTATTGTGTAGACTATTGCAGAAAACCGTCCATTTGCACATAATGCCCGGCTTTGCTGACTTTGCACGGCATGATGTGTCTCCTGTTGTTAGCCCTCAGTGTAGTAACCAGTCCTCCTGTCTCTTGGCAGATGAGCCCTGGACTGTGATACCATGGAAGGAGACAATAACTCTGTGGTGACTGAATTCATCCTGGTAGGAATTTCTGGAAACCCGCATGTGAAGTTCACCCTCTTTGGCTTCCTTTTTGCAATCTACCTGCTGACTCTGGTCGGAAACACTCTCCTGATCCTGCTTACCAGAGTGGACCTCCGACTCCACACCCCCATGTACTTTTTCCTCAGTAACTTGTCCCTCTTAGATATCTGCTATATCACCAGCAATGTCCCTCAGTTGATGGTCCATTGCCTCTCCAAGAGACCCTCCATCTCCCTGGGCAGGTGCTTGGCTCAGATGTACATCTCACTCTTCTTGGGGATAACTGAGTGCCTTCTGCTGGCTGTGATGGCTTATGACCGCTGGGTGGCCATCTGCAAGCCACTGCGCTATACCCTTGTCATGACCAACAGGGTCTGCCTCCAACTGGCAGCTATGTCATGGAGTGGCAGTTTCCTCCTGTGCCTGTCTGATTTCCTGGCCAAGCAACCTCGTTTTTGCGGGCCCAACATCATCAACCACTTTGTTTGTGAGCTCCAGTCCATGCTGAAGCTGGCCTGTTCGGACACCCACAGCAACCAAATCGTGATGATCAGCAACAGCGTCCTGGTCTTGCTGGTGCCCTTTTCCTTCATCCTCGTGGCCTATGTCCACATCATTGTGGCTGTCCTGAGGAGCCACTCCACCAAGGGCAGGACCAAGGCCTTCTCCACCTGTGCCTCCCACATCACCGTGGTGGCCTTGTTTTACGGGGCTGCCATCTTTGTGTATCTGCGGCCTCAGTCCAAATCTTTCGCGGATCAGGACAAGTACATTTCCCTCTTTTACGGAGCAGTCACTCCGGTTCTAAACCCTCTGATCTACAGCCTGAGAAACAAGGATGTGAAGGAGGCCCTGAGGAAGTTGGCAGGAGCAAAAATGAATTGCTGAGAGCTTCCGAGAGTTTGATTCTTTTCTCCCATGTGTGCTTCACAGCCTTCTTCATGTGCCTCCTGACTCTCCAATGTAGAGAGGCTCAGGATAGAGAGTTGTAGAGGAACCTGATTCCTGACCTAAACCATGTTGGATGGTGAAGGAAGGATTCCAATTTCCCAGACTGAGGCAGACTTTATTTGTTCAAGTTTCACCTCGCATCTCTTTCTGTAGTAAATTATAAGTGAGTAGAATAAAGGAAGATGGGAATAAAAAGTCAAAATATGATTATTTTTTCTCAGAACAGGGAACCTTTTGGTGCAGAAGTGTCAAAATGTTATGTCTGACACTAACCTGTCTTCCCCTGAGCACTACTGTTAATCATGGGGAAATACTTCTCTGTGGGCTGAAATATATTTCCCCAAGGTGCATGCTAATCACATGTTGTGATGGGTTCAGTCACAGAGACCCTGTAGCAAGGCCGAAGACTCACTGGCGTGGCGCCTCCTGCTGGTCATCTTGGAATTAACTCTTTTCCAGTCTCAGAGCGCCCTCTGCTGGCCGGTGTCTTGCCTACGTCAGGCCCTGTGTCCCTCCCAGACCCTGGTGACCTTAATCTTGGGGTTCTGCCCCAGAAGTCCCCACGCTCTGGGTCCTCTCTCCCAGGGGGACCCCCCAACCCTCTACACCCAGTTTGCCTCAGTGGCTACTGCCAGTCATCATCTAGCTCTCATTCACTAGGACAGACTGCAGCCTGTAAGGGCCATTTATCACTGGCAAGGGGGTTGGACCAACTGCCTAGCCCTGGGTGACACGTTTGCCACCCCAGTACCTCTTTAGGCCCCCAACAAGGCTTGCAGGGGAGTTGCCAGGCTGGAGCTCCCCAGCTTTTCTTGCGCTTTCCCAGCACTGCTCTGCTCCAGGTACTCTGTACTCCCAGGCAGCCAGGCCCTTCTCACTGCAAAACTAGAGTGAGTCTTCTTCAGCTCCTGGCCCCCTCAGCCCCCATATCATTTATTCTTTTACGTAGAGACTGTCCGTAAACTACATAAAACTACGTAAAAGAATAAATAGACACAAATCAGACGTCATGAATTATAACATACAAAAAGCAGTTGGAGAACACTTCAACCTCCCTGGCCACTCGATTACAGACCTAAAAGTCGCAATATTACAACAAAAAAACTTCAAAAACAGACTCCAACTAGAGACTGCTGAATTGGAATTAATTTGCAGATTGGACACCATTAAATTAGGTTTGAATAAAGACCGGGAGTGGATGGGCCAATACACAAAGTAAAACTATTTCCCCATGCTTATCTCCCCTCCACCCACCCAGTTCCTTATATCTCCTTGTTAAGTGCTGGAAATGGGCCATTTTCATTATCACTACAAACAGTTATTTTTCTCTCTTGCTGACAACAGCTCACCTTAACTGATCACTCTCCTTATAGTGTGCATGGTAACACCCATTGTTTCATGTTCCCTCTGTATATATATATATATATCTTCCTTCTGTATTTTCCACTACATGCATCTGATGAAATGAGCTGTAGCCCATGAAAGCTTATGCTACAATAAATTTGTTAGTCTGTAAAATGCCACAAGTACTCCTGTGCTTTTTTTCAGTAATACAAGCTATATTTCATTCTCCTAACTCCAGACATAGAAATAACACAGGCAAACAAATAGGATGAACACACGCAGTGGATCCTAAGCTTTGTAATGATACCTTACAAGAGACCTTTCGCATAAAGCATATTCCAGTTACATCATATACATACTTATAAACATATTTTCATATGGAGTCCAACATCACACATCTTTCCTAGGATATACTGTAATCATTCAGTCAGAGGGGAAGCAGCAGTGCATCTTGGGAGTTGTAGTTCGGGTGTCTTGTTCCAGCATTCTCTATGGTATGGATTATATCTCCCGTTATGCATGGTGGTCACTCTGTTTCCCATGATATATTGCATCAGTTCAACCAGAGGCAGGGCCATTGTGGATTTGGCCCAGCTTTGGAAATCTTTCATTTTTATTTTCCCAATGGGAAATGGAAACAAGTTGCAGAAATTCCATTTTCCATCCAAAAAAAAACTTTTGACAGAAAATTCCCAACCCTGTCTATAAATGAACTAATAAAATTGGTCTTGAAATAAAGCATTTTGGCTTTTCTGCCTTGACACTGAAAAATCAGGCTTTCGCCAAGCGTTCTGCCATTGACAGGACCCAGTTCCCCTCCCAGTGTATCACTAGCGGATCTTGATTCAAAGAATCAGACCCAGCAAAGTTTGTACATTTCTCCGAGCACATGGCTGTTGCCACCCCTAATTTTAAATTACTTTGACAAGACTGAGGTTAGAACATAAGAACGGCATAACTGGGTCCGACTGTAACCGGGCTCAGACGCACCCTGCTGCATCTCCTCCTGGTCTCTCAGGGAATTAGCTTGATTTCCAGCCCGGAGCACCCTCTGCAGGTCGGTGATCCGCCACAGCTGGCCTCTGTGTCCCTCCCAGACCCCTCTTCTCTCTGAGGTGCTGCCCCCTGGCAATACCCCAACAATCTCTGTGGGTCTCCCTTCCCCAGGGAGCCCCCACCCACTACCCCCACCTCACCTCAGTCAGGCTACTGCCAGTCCTGACCTAGCCCTGGCTCACTGGGGCAGACTGCAGCATAAAAGCCACTCATCACAGGCAAGGAGGTTTGACCTTCTGCCTTCTTCTACCACCCAGTACCTCTCTGGGCCTGGAACCAGGCCCTGCAGCCTGGGGAGTCGCCAGCCTAGAGCTCCCCTGCTCCTCTGGCTCTTACCCAGCCCTGCTTCACTCCCAGGTACCTTCTTACTTCCCTGCAGCCAGGCCAGTCTCCCTCCACTGCTAGAGAAGAGACTCTGCTCAGCTTCTGGCTGCTCTGGCCTTCTTAAAAGGCCCAGCTGTCCTGATTGGGGCATGGCCAGGCTGGGATTTTTCTCCTAGCCCCTAGACCTTTCCCAGGGCTGGCTTCTACCCTGTCAGGACTGGAGCAGGTAACCACCTGGTATTACGATGCTGTTCTGGCGGGACCCAACAGAGAATGCCAATTCAGGACCAATTGCTCAAACAGGGCAGTTACAGCCCAAGGTTGGGGTTTTTCCACCTCTAAGGCAAACCAAACCAGCCAGACAGAGGACTTCGGTCTCATCCCACTGGCTAACCACAAGTCATACAAGCAATTTCCTTAGATACTCCAGTCACTGAGTATCACCACCAGTGCCACTTGTTCTGGGGATGAATGGTTATGAAAACCAACACCCCAATAAAAGAAAATGGTTCTCTTGATCCCAAAGAATCAAGCCCCAGATCCAGGACAATATACTCATCAGCTCTTACCCACAAATCACGCTGTTGCCAATCCTTTAGAATCCAAAATCTAAAGGTTTATTCATAAAAGGAAAAAGATAGAGATGAGAGCTAGAATTGGTTAAATGGAATCAATTACATACAGTCATGGCAAAGTTCTTAGTTCAGGCTTGTAGCAGTGATAGAGTAAACTCCAGGTTCAAATCAAGTCTCTGGAGTACATCCCTTGCTGGGATAGGTCAGTCAGTCCTTTATTCAGAGCTTCAGTTTGTACCAAAGTCCCTCCAGAGGTAAGAAGCAGGATTGAAGACAAGATGGAGATGAGGCATTAGCCTTTTATAGGTTTTTCTAAGTGTAAGAACACTTCTTTGTTCTTACTGTGGAAAATTACAGCAAAATGGAGTCTGGAATCACATGGGCAAGTCCCTGCATACTTTGCTGAGTTACAAGGAGGACTGGTGCTTCTATTTAGGCGACCTAGGCTGCTTGTACTCCACCTCCGTAAGAGGAATAAAGAGTATAGCGCTGCTGCTGGTGTGCTGAGGCACCAGGGTAAACAGGGAATAATCTTAGAACGCAGTGACTGACGTCCGGAAGCTTCCCATAATCCTTTTTAGTGAAGGTCCCGCTCTTTGTTTTGTTGTGATGCCTCTTTGTTTTGTTGTGAACTCCGGGCTCCCAGAGCTGCTTATCAGAAAACCAAACACAGCTCCTGTTTGCTGTGAATGAGGCAGGCAGGGGGCTCCCTTTGGAACGCCCACAGCTAGTGTTTTCTTGAGGAGAGAAGCAGCAGCGGCGGGCGGGAGAGACGGAAGGTGGGGGGGTCCATTTCGGCAAGCGGCTGCTTATCTGGTCTGTGAGGAAAAAAACAAACAGCTGCTGTTTGCTTTCAGTGAGTGAGAGAGGGGTGGGGAAGGGGTCGGAACTTGCAAGGCAGGGAGCTGACATAGTGTCGGCTCCAAAAATTCACTCTCTCTCTCTCCCCCCACGCTCCCTGTCACACTAGACCCCACCCCTTTTGAAAAGCACATTGCAGCCACTTGAACGCTGGGATAGCTGCCCACAATGCACCACTCCCAATGCCGCTGCAGATGCTGCAATGTGGCCATGACAGTGCGCTGGCAACTGTCAGTGTGGACAGACTGCAGCGCTTTCCCTATTCAGCTGTACGAAGACAGGTTTAACTCTCAGCATTGTACAGCTGCAAGTGTAGCCCAACCACTGGGGGCAGCTTCCATTGTCCTCCCTCCCCCACCACTGTCCTGCCCGCTCCAGCCCCCTAATGTTCAACCGATGTTGTTTCACCTCCCATATTCTCCTTCCCCCCACAGCTCCTCCTCCCAGCCCAGGTAAGTGCCATTTCCCCAAGAGCAGCCTGGCACCAAGCCCACCAGGGCCTCTGAGAGATGGTGGCCATATTAACTGAGGGCGGGGATGGGCATTAGAAGGGAAATGGGGCAGGGGGAGGGTGTGAGGGGGGCAGAATGGGTGGGAATTGAAGGGGGCAGAATGGGAGATGGGGGGCAAGTGGGTTTGGGGGGTGTTAGTTGTGGGCAAATCTGGTGCTTGTCCCCCTCCTGCTCCGTGGGTCTGAGGGAAGCTGAGGGTGGAGTCTCCCAGGTGGTACGGGGGTGGCTGGTGAACAGGAGGGTTGGGGATTTAAGAAGCCCCATTGGGACCGTCCGGCTGGGCTCCTGAACCATCTTCTAACATTGCCCTCGAGTCGTGGTGCCCCTCGGCAGTGCCCAGCGCTGGGTCAGAGCAACCCCTGAGTAACGATACCACCATCAAACTTGGGTCCTGCTCCCAGCCCCTAGGTCTAGCCACTAGTCCCCACTCCCCTCCCATACCTGGGAACTGTTATATCCTTGGGGACAACCGGTTTAGGAAGAAATCAGTTGAGGCCAGACAGCAGACAGCTAACAAAACTACCATTTATTTACACACAGAGCTCACCTAACCGGCCGAAGCGGGCTAGGCTATTCTTTAATAATCTAACTCAGTTGCCATGGGAACAAAAACCATGACAACCAAATACACAACATATTCCTCCTCCCCAATAAGAAGGTTCCCTAAATAAAACACACACTAGACTAGAGAAGGAGGGTAGACTGCCTCCATTCCCGGCTAAACCCTGGGGATTATTTTGCCCCATAACCATGGGTTCACCCTCGCTAAAGGTCCAGCTGATGAGGAGGCCTTCTGTCTCTAGGTGGATTACGGTGAACTCCTGGTGTTGTTGCACCCGAAAGTACCACGGGCTCAGGGTCCGCAGCACGGAGAGGTAAGGAGGTGGTATCAGCTCGTGCTGGGCAAAAGGGTATCTCAGCCACCGGCAGTAATGGAGGAGAACAGTCAGAAACAGGTGATTCGTGATTCGGTGTCTCACCAGAAGAGGTGAAGTCAGACCACTCAACTGCAGATGTGTTCTGAGAACTGGCATGACCTGGCAACAGCTGATCTACATGTCGCCGCCAGGTAAGATTCTCTGCAGTCCGGACTGTGTAGGAAACAGGTCCTGTTTGAGTGATGATTATGGCAGGGACCCATTTAGCTCTGGAAGTATAATTCCGAGCCAAAACTGGCTGTCCCGGGCTAAAGGTTCGTTCTTTTGCTCTGGGTGCCCGTCTGATGACTTGATATTGCTGCTGATGTTGCACAATTTGTCAGGGTTCAGAAGGTTTCAGCAGATCAAAGCAAGTGCACAGCTGTCGTCCCATCATTAGAAAGGCCGGGAATACCTGGATCATAGCATGAGGTGTGTTTCTGTAGGAAAGTAAGAAGATATCCAGACGCTTTTGAATGGAGTGTTGTCCCCTTATTGATTTCAAAGCGTGTTTCATTGTCTGCACAAATCTTTCAGCTAATCCATTGGTGGATGGATGATATGGTGCTGACGTGATGTGGTGTATCCCATTTGTCTTCATAAAATTGTGAATCTCCTGAGAGACGAACTGTGATCCGTTGTCGCTCACAAGTTGTTCTGGGAGACCAAAACGACTAAAGAGTCCCCGTAGTTTTTGGATAGTACTCTGCAGTAGCGGACTGCATTATAGAGACTTCTGGCCATTTAGAATGGGCATCTACTGCCACTAAGAACATGCTTGCTTCAAGGAGGCCAGCGAAGTCAATGTGAATGTGTTGCCACGGGTTTTCAGGCCAGTCCCATGGGTGTAGGGGTGCCCACTGGGGTGCATTCCTCACACCCTGACATGACACACAAGCTTTTGCTTTCTCTTCAATAGCACTGTCCAATCCAGGCCACCAAAAATAGCTTCGTGCAATTTCCTTCATGCGCACTATTCCACAGTGACCAGAATGGAGCTGTTCTAACATCTGTGATCTCAGTGGTGGTGGAATAATGACACGTCTCCCCCACAACAAACAACCAGATTGGACTGATAACTCCATCCTCCTGGACATGTAGGTAACAATGTCGGGTGAGACCAGAGAGGTTTGTCGAGATGTTCCATGCATCACCAGGTCCATAACTTGGGACAATACTGGGTCAACGTGAGTTGCCTTCTTTATCTGAGTAGCAGTGATGGGTGTATTCTCTACCTGTTCAAAGTAGAAGATTTCCTTTTGGGCACTATCTTGATGTTTGACCAGCAAAGGCAACCTTAAGAGGCCATCTGCATTGCCGTACAGAGTGGATTTCCGATATTTGATTTCATATGTGTGTGCTGAAAGTAACAATGCCCAACGTTGCAGACGACTAGCAGCTAATGAGGGAATGCCTGCGTAGGGTCCAAAAACTGACATCAGAGGTCGATGGTCTGTGAGAAGAGTAAACTTTAGCCCAAACAGGTACTGATGAAACTTCCGAATTCCAAAAACAATTCCTAATGCCTCACGTTCAATTTGGGCGTAGTTAGTTTCTGCTTTGCTTAGAGTGCGTGATGCAAAAGCAATAGGTTTCTCTTCTCCCAAAGGCATAATGTGTGACACGACTGCTCCCACTCCAGAAGGGGAGGCATCGCAGGCCAATTGTAGGAGTAAGGATGGATCAAAGTGCGTTAGAACTTCAGAATTTAGCAATGCATCCTTAGCTTTGTTAAATGCAACATCACAGGCTTCAGTCCACTTCCAGGCCTTGTTCTGCCCCAGGAGCTCATGAAGTGGTTTTAGCAGTGTGGCTAACTGTGAGATGAACTTTCCATAATAGTTCAGTAGTCCTAGAAACGAGCGCAGCTGACTTACATTTCGAGGTGGGGGAGCCTCCACAATAGCTTTAGCTTTTGCAGGGGCCTTATGAAGACCTGCAGAATCAATGATGTGTCCCAGATATTCAACAGAGGGCTTGAAGAATTCACACTTGTCTTTGCAAACTCGTAGGCCATACTCTTCCAGTCTTTGTAAGGTAGCCTCTGAATTCTTTAAGTGATCCTCTTCATTCCTTCCAGTGACTAGGATATCATCCAGATACCACTGAACTCCTGACAAGCCACACAAGATCTGGTCCATAGCCCTCTGGAACAGGGCGGGAGCAGACGTTATTCCGAAGGGTAGGCGACAGTATCGATAAAGCCCCTTATGAGTCATAATAGTCAACAGCTCTTGGGACTTTTCATCGACATGCATCTGTAAGTATGCTTGACTCAGATCAATCTTACTGAACTTTTTCCCCCCAGCCAGGCCTGCGAAGAGGTCATCGATGCGGGGAAGCGAGTATTGCTCTGCACACAACACTGGGTTGACAGTGACTTTAAAATCACCACAAATCCAGAGAGAGCCATCTTTCTTCACTATTGGGATGATAGGAGTGGCCCATAAGCTATAGGTAACTGGTATTAGGACTCCATTGGTGACCAGGCGCTCCAAGTCCGCTTCAACTTTTGGCGTGATGGCATATGGCACAGTTTGGGCTTTCAGATATTTTGGTGGACTGTCAGGTTTAATGTTCAATGTCACAGTGATTCCCTTCATACTTCCCAGATCCTCTCCAAAAACAGCAGCATGTTTCCTTAGTATAGGGGTTAGACTGGTTTCTTCTTCAGTCATCCGGTGCACTTCTGCCCAGTTCAGCTGAATCTTCCCAAGCCAAGACCTACCCATTAAGGCTGGGTAGTTACCTCTCACCACAAACAGTGGCAATTTAGCAGCCTGTCCATTGAGCTCCAACTTAACATCAATAGTGCCCAACATGGGCACAGCTTCTCCCGTATATGTCTTCAGAACAGTTTTTGTTGCCTTAAGTGGAAAATGCTGTAACTTTTCTTTATACACAGTCTCGGAGACCCGCGAGATGGCTGCACCAGTGTCCAGTTCCATGCGTATAGGTTTGCCATCCAACAATGGGGTTACCCAGTATTCATGTGAGCCCACTGCCAAAGACAAAACATGCAGTGGCACTTCCGCTTGCGATGAGGTGTCACCTTGATCATCCTGGGTCTGCTCTAGGGTGTGCAGGGTTCCTCTTTTTGTCGGCCAGACCACAGGCCTCTTTTTCTTTTGTTTACAGGCACACTCAATATGTCCCTTTTTGCCACAGTGTCGACACACCAGGTCCATACACCAGCATTCTGATACCTGGTGACCCGGCTTACCACAGCGGTAACATTCTTGACTCTGCACAGTTTTGTGGGTAGGTTCTTGTGACACTTTTTGCACCCTAGGGGATGCACCGATGTATTGCGCCTCCCTTGTAGCCAGTTCCATGGAGACAGCAATATCAACAGCCTTCTGTAATGTAAGCTGAGCCTCTGTCAGCAGGCGCTTCCGTATAGCTTCACTGTACAGGCCACACACTAACCTGTCACGCAGGGCATCATTTAACATCTCCTTAAATTCACAGTGTTCTGCTAGCTTTTTTAAAATTGCTACAAATTGTACAACTGTTTCATCTTCTTTTTAGTCTCTTTTGTGGAACCGATATCTTTCAGCAATTACCAGTGGTTTGGGGGAAAAATGGGACCCCAGGATTTCCACAACGTCACTGTAAGATTTAGTCTCAGGCTTAACAGGGCGTAGTAACCTGTGTAGCAGGGAGTAGGTTTTAGCCCCTACAACATTTAAGAATATTGGCACCTTCTTCGCTTCTGTAATGTCATTTGCAACAACAAAAAGCTCAAAACGCTCAGTATACACAGGGCACTGCTCTATATTCTCATGAAAAGGTTCCAGTGGCCTGGTCAGAGTAGCCATGATTTTTAGTTTCACTTTCACAGTCAGTGCAAAGAAGCAGTTTTTTTGTTTGTTTGTTCTTTCCCTTGACTTCTACTTCCTTCTGTTACTGGAGCAGCACCGGAATCCCATCCATCGTCGCCACTTGTTATATCCTTGGGGGCAGCCGGTTTAGGAAGAAATCACTTGAGGCCAGACAGCAGACAGCTAACAAAGCTACCATTTATTTACAGACACAGAGCTCACCAGCCGGCTGAAGCTGGGTGGGCTATCCCCAAATAATCTAACTCATTTGCCATAGGAACAAAAACCATGACAACCAAATACACAACACTGGGCTCCAGCCACTGAAGCCTCTGCTGTGTTATCTGGCTCTGCCTGGCTTAGGGAGGAGGTGGCTCCATGCATTCCCTCCCCACCCCCCTGCCCCGGCTGGAGCCGTGCGGTGATCGGGGAAGCTCCGACACTCTCTCTGCACTGCCCTCGCCTACAGGCACCGCCCCCACAACTCCCGAGGTAAGGTCAGACCCTCCTACCCCCTCCTGCACCCCAACTCCTGCCCCAGCCTAGAGCCTGCCCTCTCACTCCCTCTGCACCCCCATCCCCAGCATAGAGCCTCAGCCAAACTCCCTCCGAGAGCCTGCACCCCCCAGACAGGGGCCCCAGAAAATCCAACAGCCCTGGGCCCACAGGAGGCTCTGGCTGGTGCTGGTGCTGAGGATGAGAGTTTGAGGATGGGACAGGGGGTTGGGGTATGGGCTCCTGGCGGCGCTTACTGGGGCTCTGAGGAAGCAGCTGCCAGGGCCCGGTGGCCTCTAGGTGCATGGGACTCTAGGCGACTCACACCTGCAGGCATCGCCCCCCACAGCTCCCATTGTTTGCGGTTCCCGATCACTGGGAGCTGCAGAGCTGGTACTCGGGGTGAGGGCAGCATGCGGAGCCTCCCAGTTCCTGGCCACACCAGCGCTTAGGGGCTGCAGGGACTTGGCAGCTGCTTCCAGGAGCAGTGCAGAGCCAGGGCAGGTAGGGGGCCAACCCTAGCCCCAGACTCTTGCTGCGCCACCGACTGGAGCCGCCAGGCTCCCTTTTCTACCTGGCATTCTGGTAGGGTTGCCAACCCCAGCGGTTTCACCGGAAGTCTCCTGGAATCAGGCCTTATCTCCTGGAGGCTACTGAAGCCAAACTGGGAGATTTGAGGTGCTAGAAATCCGGTGGTGCGGTGGGGCTAAGACAGGCTCCTTGCCTTCCCTGGCCCTGCACCGCTGCGGGAAGTGGCCAGCACATCCCTGCAACCCCTGTGCCTTGAGAACTGATGCTGCAGCCTCCACTGGCAGGGAACTGCAGCACTAGGTGGTGCGTCTGGGTGCGGGCTGCGTGCAGAGACTCCTGGATCCCCCCCACCGCCGCCGCCAGACATGACAGCCGCTTCCGGGAGTGGTGCAGCGCCAGGGCAGGCATGGAACCTGCTAGCCCCCTGCACCACAGCCTGGGAGCCACTCTAGATAAGCACCTCCTGACTGGAGCCTGCAACCCACACCCCCTTCCAACACCGCAACCCCCTGCCCCAGGCTCAGCCCAGATCCCCCTTTCACACACTGAACCCCTTGGCCCCATCCCAGACCCCACACCCCAACCCCTTGCCCCAGCCCAGTGAAAGTGAGTGAGGGTGAGGGAGAGTGAGTGACGGAGGGAAAGGCTGCCTGCTCTGCAGCTCCCCCGGGGGCAGGGATCCCCCCTCCCGCAGCCCCTAACCTCCAGTGGCTGCTGCTACCCCCAGCTGGGGAACCCCCCAGTGATGCTGTCCCCAGTCCCCAGCTTGGCATCCCTCTTGTGAGGCCCAGGGCTCAGAGCAGAGCTGGCTCTGAGCATCCCATCAGCTCTGAGTCCCACTGGGGGCCTGGCTGGGTGTGGGGCTAGGAGCAGGGACGCCACGCAGGGCCCCTCACCTGCTAACACCAGCTCCACAGGGTTGCTGGGGTGCGACCAGACGGGCGGGTCTGATTTGCTGTGATAATAGCAGCTGTAGCTCCCTCCATGTATTGGGCTCACATTGCTGATGGGAAACTCAGACACGTCCCCAGCAGGCGCCGCATCCTGCAGCACGTTCCAATTCATAGATTCATAGACTCTAGGACTGGAAGGGACAGTGAGAGGTCATCGAATCCAGTCCCCTGCCCTCATGGCAGGACCAAATACTGTCTAGACCAGCCCTGATAGACATTTATCTAACCTACTCTTAAATATCTCCAGAGATGGAGATTCCACCACCTGCCTAGGCAATTTATTCCAATGTTTAACCACCCTGACAATTAGGAACTTTTTCCTAATGTCCAACCTAAATCTCCCTTGCTGCAGTTTAAGCCCATTGCTTCTTGTTCTATCATTAGAGGCTAAGGTGAACAAGTTTTCTCCCTCCTCCTGATGACACCCTTTTAGATACCTGAAAACTGCTATCATGTCCCCTCTCAGTCTTCTCTTTTCCAAACTAAATAAACCCAATTCTTTCAGCCTTCCTTCATAGATCATGTTCTCAAGACCTTTAATCATTCTTGTTGCTCTTCTCTGGACCCTGTCCAATTTCTCCACATCTTTCTTGAAACTGTTGAGGCCTAACCAGAGCAGAGTAGAGCGGAAGAATGACTTCTCGTGTCTTGTTTACAACACACCTGTTAATGCATCCCAGAATCACGTTTGCTTTTTTTGCAACAGTATCACACTGTTGACTCATATTTAGCTTGTGGTCCACTATGACCGCTAGATCTCTTTCTGCCGTACTCCTTCCTAGACAGTCTCTTCCCATTCTGTATGTGTGAAACTGATTGTTCCTTCCTAAGTGGAGCACTTTGCACTTGTCTTTATTGAACTTCATCCGGTTTACCTCAGACCATTTCTCCAATTTGTCCAGATCATTTTGAATTTTGACCCTGTTCTCCAAAGCAGTTGCAATCCCTCCCAGTTTGGTATCGTCTGCAAACTTAATAAGCGTACTTTCTATGCCAACATCTAAGTTGTTGATGAAGATATTGAACAGAGCAGGTCCCAAAACAGACCCCTTTGGAACCCCACTTGTTATATCTTTCCAGCAGGATTGAGAGCCATTAATAACAACTCTCTGAATACGATTATCCAGCCAGTTATGCACCCACCTTATAGTAGCCCCATCTAAATTGTATTTGCCTAGTTTATCGATAAGGATATCATGCGAGACCGTAGCAAATGCCTTACTAAAGTCTAGGTATACCACATCCACCACTTCTTCCTTATCCACAAGATTCGTTATCCTATCAAAGAAAGCTATCAGATTGGTTTGACACGATTTGTTCTTTACAAATCCATGCTGGCAATTCCCTATCACCTTACCACCTTCCAAGTGTTTGCGGATGATTTCTCTAATTACTTGCTCCATTATCTTCCCTGGCACAGAAGTTAAACTAACTAGTCTGTAGTTTCCTGGGTTGTTTTTATTTCCCTTTTTATAGATGGGCACTATATTTGCCCTTTTCCAGTCTTCTGGAATCTCTCCCGTCTCCCATGACTTTCCAAAGATAATAGCTAGAGGCTCAGATACCTCCTCTATTAACTCCTTGAGTATTCTAGGATGCATTTCATCAGGCCCTGGTGACTTGCAGGCATCTAACTTTTCTAAGTGATTTTTAACTTGCTCTTTTTTTATTTTATCTTCTAAACCTACCCTCTTCCCATGAGCATTCACTATGTTAGACATTCCTTCAGACTTCTCAGTGAAGACGGAAACAAAGAAGTCATTAAGCATCTCTGCCATTTCCAAGTTTCCTGTTCCTGTTTCTCCCTCCTCACTGAGCAGTGGGCCTACCCTGTCCTTGGTCTTCCTCTTGCTTCTAATGTATTGATAAAAAGTCTTCTTGTTTCCCTTTATTCCCATAGCTAGTTTGAGCTCATTTTGTGCCTTTGCCTTTCTAATCTTGCCCCTGCATTCCTGTGTTGTTTGCCTATATTCATCCTTTGTAATCTGACCTAGTTTCCATTTTTTATATGACTCCTTTTTATCTTGTAGGTCATGCAAGATCTCGTGGTTAAGCCAAAGTGGTCTTTTGCCACATTTTCTATCTTTCCTACCCATCGGAATAGCTTGCTTTTGGGCCCTTAATAGTGTCCCTTTGAAAAACTGCCAACTCTCCTCAGTTGTTTTTCCCCTCAGTCTTGATTCCCATGGGACCTTACCTATCAGCTCTCTGAGCTTACCAAAATCTGCCTTCCTGAAATCCATTGTCTCTATTTTGCTGTACTCCCTTCTACCCTTCCTTAGAATTGCAAACTCTATGATTTCATGATCACTTTCACCCAAGCTTCCTTCTACTTTCAAATTCTCAACGAGTTCCTCCCTATTTGTTAAAATCAAGTCTAGAACAGCTTCCCCCCAGTAGCTTTTTCAACTTTCTGAAATAAAAAGTTGCCTGCAATGCAATCCAGGAACTTATTGGATAGTCTGTGCCCCACGATGTTGTTTTCCCAACAAATATGTGGATAGTTGAAGTCCCCCATTGCCACCAAATCTTGGGCTTTGGATGATTTTGTTAGTTGTTTAAAAAAAGCCTCATCCACCTCTTCCACCTGGTTAGGTGGCCTGTAGTAGACTCCTAGCACGACATCACCCTTGTTTTTTACCCCTTTTATCCTAACCCAGAGACTCTCAACACTTCCATCTCCTATGTCCTCAGTCCAAGTGTATACATTTTTAATATATAAGGCAACACCTCCTCCCTTTTTCCCCTGTCTATCCTTCCTGAGCAAACTATACCCATCCACACCAACACTCCAGTCATGTGTATTATCCCACCAAGTTTCAGTGATGCCAACAATGTCATAGTTGTATTTATTTATTAGCATTTCCAGTTCTTCCTGCTTATTACCCATACTTCTCGCATTTGTATATAGGCATCTAAGATACTGGTTTGATCTTGCCTCCCAGCTTTGCCCTGACCCTCCTTTCTCTCTGCCATTATAGCCCATGCTCCCTCATGTTTCCGACCTATCTCCCAGGTCTTCATGTTCCCCACTTACCTGTGGGCTTTGCTCACCTGTCCCCGTCGAACCTAGTTTAAAGCCCTCCTCACTAGGTTAGCCAGTCTGTGTGCAAATAGGGTCTTTCCCTCCTCGAAAGGTGAATGCCATCTCTGCCTAGCAGTCCTTCCTTGAATAGCATCCCGTGGTCGAGGAAGCCAAAGCCCTCCTGGTGACACCATCTTCGCAGCCAGGCATTCACCTCCATGACGCATCTGTCTCTGCCCGGGCCCCTATCTTTGACAGGAAGAATTGAAGAGAATACCACCTGCGCTCCAAACTCCTTCACCTGTACTCCCAGAGCCCTGTAGTCACTCTTGATCCGCTCAGCATCACACCTCGCAGTATCATTTGTGCCCACATGGATGAGTAGCATGGGGTAGTAGTCTGAAGGCCGGATAATCCTCGACAATGCCTCTGTAACATTTCGGATACAGGCCCCCGGCAGGCAGCATACCTCCCGAGATGAAATGTCAGGGCAACAGATGGGCGCCTCCGTCCGCCTCAGCAGAGAATCTCCGACCACCACAACCCTACGTTTCCTATTTTCAGTGGTGGCAGCACACCTCCCAGCCTTAGGGGTATGAGGCTTCTCCTCCTTTACTGTAGGGGACTGTTCCCATCTTTGTACAGAAGGAACCTCATGTTCTGGTGCCAACCGCGACACCGGACGGTCATGGCTCCCCCTAGGGCGACCCGCCCGCTGGGGCGCAGGGGGATGGTGGGTTTGGAGTAGCTGAGCTCAGGCCGTGAGACAGACCCCAGCATGGTCACTGCACTCCTTCCTCACCGCACGGTCCCAGCCAGAGATTCCTGGGAGTTACAACTGACGCTGTCCGAGGACCTAAATCCAGAGCACCCTCTGTACCCGTCTATCCGCTTAATGGGCCACCCCAGCCCAGTGTTCCCCTCCCCATCCCTGCCCCATGGGATCAGACCCATGGGCCCATCCAGCCAGTATCGTCCCCCACATCCCCCAGATCAGACCCACAGGCCGTCACAGCCACTGTCTTGTACCCAGCAGTCGCCAGTAGCTGCTGTGTCTCTGGCAGGGGCCGGAAACCTGCTGCTTTCAGGCTCACAGCACTGGGCTGGGCCAGATTGTGTTTAGTATAACAATACTCAGCTCTTCCCCAGTGCTTCACACCCCCAGATCTCACAGCACTTCACAGAGGGGGGCAGGACATCATCCCCATTTTACAGAGGGGGAAACTGTGGCAAAGAGGGGGCAGGGACTTGGCTGAGGTCCCCCAGAAAATCATGGCCATACCAGGAATGGCAGCCAGGTCTCCTGAGTCCCGGCCCCAGTGCTCTACCCACTAGGTCACATGGCCTGCCAGGGCCTTGGAGGGTTGGTGGGCTAGTGGCTACAGCAGAGGATGGAGATCCAGAAGAGAGTGGGGTTTATAACAGCAGGGCTGGGAGCCAGGACTCCTGGGTCCTCTTCCCAGCTCTGGGAGGGGAGTGGGGGCTAGTGGTTAGAGCAGAGGGGGAGGGGCTGGAAGTCAGAGATGCTGGGGACTCCACAGATACTGTGAGAAAAAACCTTCACCCTAAAGCCAAGTCCTGACTATCTAACCAGACACAAGGTGCAGAAATGGATGAGTATCCCCCGATCATACAAGGGGAAATGGAGACACAGGCAGGTTAAGTGACACCGCAAGGTCCCTGGGAGCCGGGATCCCCTCTCCCTCAGCACCAAATCTCCAGCGGCTGGGAATCCCCCAGTGACTCTGTCCTCGCTCCCCAGACGGGTGCCGTTCTGCTGGGCCCATGGCTCAGGGCAGAGCCTGGCTCTGAGGGTCCCATCGACACAGAGACCCCACAGGGTTTGCCTAGCTTTGGGGCTGGGAATGGGGACACTGCTCCAAGCCCCTCACCTGCTACCACGAGCTCTACAGGGTCGCTCGGCTCCAACCAGTCAGGTGTTTGTGATATGGCGTAATACCGGCAGGTGTAGCTCCCTCTGTTGCCTGGTCCCATGCTGGGGATGGGAAATTCGGACTCATTCCCAGAAAGGTCCTTTGTATTTACAGGGTGCCCACTTCTATACAGAATGAACCTCAGGCCTGGTTGCCCACCCACACACTGGAAGATGACGTTTCCCCCCAGCTCAGTCACCTCCCGGGGGATCACGGACAGGGAGGGTTTGGGAAACTTTCTCTCTGGATTAAGAAAGAATCAGGAGGTTAGTGGGGCAGGTGCCAGCCCTGCCCTGTTGGTGTCTGTCTGAGAGCCCTGCCCCCACTCAGCCCCTGGGTGTCTAGAGACCACCCCGTCCTCACAGCCCCTGGGAATCACACAGCAGGGTGAGCAGAGCATTTCCAATCTGCCGCTTCTGTGAACGACACCCATCAGTTTCTGATCTCAGCCCCCTGGGGTCGATCCAGAGTCACCCCCGACTGCACTGGGCAGGGCTGGGTTCTGATCTTGCTCATCCCAGGGTAGATCCAGATTGAGGCCATTCTTTCAGGCATGGCTGGGTCTGGTGCGGTGGATGGGGAGGAATATTTTGGGTGCTGCACGGCAGGATGTGGCCCACTCTTTGACCTGGGGAACAGCAGTTCAGGGGGTCAGTGTGAGTTGGGGGGAAGGTTCAAGTTTTGGCTCCCTTTTCCCTCCTCCACCCCACCATCTTGCAGGGTAACCTTCCCCCCAAACCCATCCCCACAGATACTCACGTCTCTGCCCAGCCAGCCAGCAGCCTGGAGAGGAGACAGCTAGTTAGGGACCAGATCCCAGAGCAAATGAGTCTCTCTACCCCTGAATCTCCAGGGTGCACCTCGCCCAGACACACACCCTGGTCACAGATCTTCCCCCACCATGGGCACAGGCCCTGGTCTCAGACCCCTCCTCCCCACCCCCACCCCCGCATAGACACACACACAGGTCTCAGACACCTCCCTCCCCCTGCATGGACACAAGCCCTGGTCTCAGATCTCTCCCTGCCCAGGGCTGCTGAGAGCGGGTTCGGGCTCAGTGAAAAAATTCTGGGGGATCCCTCAGCAAGGGTGGACTGGCTAAACAGGGTCGACGAAGCTGGGAAAGCCAGGCCCTGAGACCCCTTCCAGATTGCTGGGCCCCGGTAATTTGTACTGGCTTCCCCCGCTTCTCATCAACCCTGCTCCCGCCATGGGCACATGCCCTGGTCTCAGATTCCCCCTCCCCCCCATGGACAAACACCTTGGCCTCAGATCCCCCCCATGGACACACACCCTGGCCTCAGATCCCCCCCATGGACACATGCCCTGGCCTCAGATCCTCCCCATGGACACACGCCCTGGTTGCCTCCGATACTCACCGAGGAGGAGGGCAGTGAGAGCAGATGCCATGGTGGCAGCAGAATGAGACACTGAGCCAGGAGCTGCACCTCCAGGAAGCCAGTGATGGCTCCTCTCTACCTGAGTACTTCACACATTGTCTCTAATTGCCAGCCAGATCTACTAGGGTCAAATTAAGCAGCTGTCCCTTCAACAGGAAGGAAAACCTGACGCCTTCAGCCTGGCCAAGTGTCACATACCTCACAGCTTGTCCGTGTCTCTGTGGGGAATGGGGACCAGTCACCTTCAATGTACCCTGCAGCCTTGGGGCAGGTGCACTGGGCTGAGAGCCAGGAGGCCACTGGGTCTAGTCTTCAGTCTTCGACTGACCATGATTTCCATGCTGAGTTCCCAGCAGATTCATTGTGAAGGAGGGTCTCTCTCTGCCCTGACCTGCCCCCCTACCCTGACCTCCCCTTCCCCCATCTCTCAGCTTTGCCTGGATCACTCCACACTCATCCTCTGCCCATTCTGCCCCCTGGACTGTATCCCCTCCCAGACCACTGGTCCCTTCTGCCTCCCTGCACCTCTGGCCCATCCCCCCCTCCACTAGCCATGGTCACCATTGCCCATTGCTCCCCAAGGGCAGGGACCCCAGCTGCCTTCAGTTAACATGGCCACCCCGTTGCCCTCGCAGGGCGGCTGTGCTGCCACTGGCTAAGGTGACCGATGCCTCAGCTTGGGGATAGGGAACAATCCTGCTCCCCTGGACTGTCTAGAGGGGCAGGGGGAGGATGTGACATTATATGATTATAATATAACATCTCATTGAAGTGTGACACGTGGCCAGAAAAGGTTAAGCATCCCACAGGCTGACTGACCCAGAGAGGACCTGAAGAGGCTGTGAATGGTAATGAGGATCATTCAAGGATAGCTAGGATAGAAATTTAAGTGTAAATCTGTATTGTTAGAAATTAGAGGTAACACTAGTTAATGGACAAATTACCTTGTGTTAATCTGCAGTGGTGGTTGGGAAACAAGGAGATTATTTCAGCGTGGTAGCCGTGTTAGTCTGATATCAGCAAAAATAACGAGGAATCCTTGTGGGATATAAGGTTTCGTGGGATATAACCCACTTCATCAGATGCATGAAGTGGAAAATACAAAAGCAGGTATAAATATACAGCATATGAAAAGATGGGAGTTTCCTTACCAAGCTGGGGGTCAGTGCTAATGAGCCAATTGAATTAAGGTGGAAGTGGGCTGTTCTCAACAGTTGACAAGAAGGGGTGAATATCAAGGGAGGAAAAATTATTTTTGTAGTGCTAATGATGTCAATGTAATCAAGGTGGCCCATTTCAAACAGTTGACAAGAAGGTGTGAGTATCAGCAGGGGGAAATTAGTTTTTGTAATGACCCATCCACTCCCAGTCTTTATTCAGGCCTAATATGATGGTGTCCAGTTTGCAAATTAATTCCAGTTCTGCAGTTTCTCGTTGGAGTCTGTTTTTTACATTTTTTTTGTTGAAGAATTGCCATTTTTAAGTCTATTATTGAGTGTCCAGGGAGAAGGAATTGTTCTCCTACTGGTTTTTGAATGTTATAATTCTTGATGCTTGATTTGTGTCCATTTATTCTTTTGCATAGAGACTCTCCAGTTTGGCCAATGTACATGGCAGAGGGGGCATTGCTGGTACATGACAGCATAATTGGTAGATCTGCAGGTGAATAGGAGACTATTGTTCACCCAGGACTGAATGGTCAAGAGGCTTCTGGAAAGGGATAAGCCTTGGGACCTGATCTTGTTTTATCTCAGATCTCCTGCAGGTTTCATAGACAGGGAGGGATAGCTCAGCAGTTTGAGTATTGGCTTGTTAAACCCAGGGCTGTGAGCTCAATCCTTGAGGGGGCTGTTTGAGGTGAAAATCTGTCTGGTGATTGGTCCTGCTTTAAGTATGGGTCTGGACAAGATGACCTCCCCAGGTCCTTCCAACTCTGATATTCTATTTAAAAAAAGGACTGAGGTGGGAGCCACCCTGAATATGGACAGTGGGCTATTTCTAAAATAACTCTTTGCAACAAGCAGCTCACCATCTCTGCTATGTATCTAAACCTCAAGAATTAACCTCAGATGTGTATGTGTATTGATCTTTTAACCAACACTTGCTCTCTTTTCCTTTTTAATAAATTTTAGTTTAGTTAATAAGAATTAGCTATAAGATTGTATTTGGGATAAAATTATACATTGACCTGGGTGTATAGCCTTTGGGATCAGAAGAACCTTTTCTTTTAGATGATGAAATAAGATTTTCAGTAATCATCATCGTATGTTGACCTGGGTACTGGATGGAGGCCTGAGGCTGGGAACTTCAAGGGAACTGCGTTGTTTGGATTTCTAAGTAACCAGTGAGGTAGTACAGAAGCTGTTTTGTGCTGGCTTGGTCAATCTAAATCTTGGAATATCCACCAACTTGTGAGGTTTGTCTGGCTCATTCTGACTGCAGTTCACCCTTTAATTGAGTGACTTCAGTTGGCTCCCATTGGGACCACCACTACAGAGGAGAAGGGGTGACTGTGTGTGGGGAGGTAACATTGAAGGGACAGAAAACAAAATGAGGGATCCTGAGGCAGCTGGAATGGGGTGGGGGGCTGAGCAGGAGGCAGTGACAGGGAATACTGCTGGGGGTAGAAGTGGCAGCCTAGAGGGCAGTTGGGGGGTGCTGTCTTCCCCCCTTCCTCAGACCCTCCAACAATCCTGCCCCCCCAGTTCTGACCTTCTGCGGGGGGAGCCTGTCTGCCCTCAAACCCCTGTCCCCCATCCCAGCCCCTCTGCCCTCAGCCCCCCTTCCAACACCCCCAACCTACTTCCCTAAAACTCCCGGCTCCTACCATCCAGGGGTGGCAGGTTTGTAGAATTTTTGGTGGTGCCCAGAACAGGTCCAAGTTCTGCCCTCCCCCGCCCCCTGCACTGCCTAAGGCTCTGGTAGGGAGTTTGGTTGCAGGATGGGTGCAGGCTCTGGGAGGGAGTTTGGGTGCAGGAGGGGGTTTGTTGCAGGCTGTGGATGGGAGCTTGGGTGCAGGCTCTAGGCTAGGGCAGGGGATTGGGGTGCAGGGATGCAGGTTCTGGGAGGGAGTTTGGGTGCACGGGGTGAGGTGTTGGGCTCTGGGAGGGAGTTGGGGTGCAGAAGGGGGTGCAGGGAGGGGTGAGGTGGTTTCCTGGAGCAGCTCCCATAAGTGACTTGCACACACACTCCCTCCCTCAGCAGCAGCTCCTAGGCAGGAAGGGTCAGGGGATCTTCACATGCTGCTGCCCGCAGGCACCGCCCCCGCAGCTCCCATTGGCCACGGGGCGCTCGAGGTAGGGGCAGCACACAGAGACACACACACCTCTGCCCAGGGGCCGCAGCCACTGGGCATGCAGTGGCCGGGCAGGAAGTCACTTTAGCCCCACTGCGCTGCCAGTCGTGGCAGCAAAAATTGCCCAGGGGCAGCAGGCGGGGCTGGAGGACGCATCGGGGAAGGTGCACAGTGGCCCATACAACTCGCCACCCGTGCCCCCATCTGGCTTCCCCCAAACGCCTGCCATGGGGAGACCCAGAAGAGCTGGCGGCTAAACTGCTCTGCCCCCAGCTGTGTTCATGGAGACACAATAAAGGGCCCAAGGTGCAAACACGCCCCATCCCCTGCCCCACACTGAATAGAGTTAAACAGGGGCCGGGGGGAGGGTCCAGAGCCCGCAGCCTGCTCAGCCCCACAGCAAACCCCCCACTGACCCCTGGGACCGGCTGTTACAGACCCAGCAGAGCAGGAACCAGGGGAGCCGTGGCAGACGCCATATGAAATGAGGGGTTTGTTCCAGCACCAGTCCCGAGCGAGTCTCCAGCCGGAAAATCCCCCAGGTTTGGGAGTCTCTCCACTGGCCCTGGAGATGCTAGCGACTGTCCTAGGGGGGCAGAGGAGCCAGCAGGACTGGGCTGGAGCCAGCGTCACTGCAGCTGCTGACCTCATTTCCTCCTGGGTTGGGGGTTCAGCCAGGGGAGGGGCATTGGCATCGGGGTCCCTCTCTCCGGCCGCTCTGCTCAGGACATCTCCGCGGAGCAGGATCCGGATGGCCTGGGGGCCCCAGGAGATGGGGGGTGGCAGCCACAATGGTGAAGCGAGTCTCTTTCTTTGAGGTCCCCAAAGGGAGGTGGGTGGCACAGCCCGTCCCCACAATATTTTATCCACCAATGAGGTCTTACCGATACCCCAATTTTGGGTCACAGATTTCTCCTCCCCTACTTCTCCCATGTCCCAGGTGGGCTCCTAAACCAGGCCTCAAGTTATATCCAGCGGCCAGGTTAGGGGCACACTTGGGAAACGGGAGAAGGGATCCCACCTGCCTCAGGTATTAACACACAGTGCCGGCGCGGGGATAGGGGCTGTGGGGTACCCCAGAGGAGGCAGTTTGTCATTCCGTGTTTATTACAAATCTGGAGATTAACAGGATGCAAAATAACACAAAATGCAAGATTAACAGGATGCAAAATATCCACCTTGCCGCGTCCTGTCCCTCCCCCTGGTGCTGAACCCCCATGGCCCCCCACATGTGAGGCAGCACCAGCTGTCGAAGGGGTTACTGGGGGACTATACACGGAATCCATTCTCCGTGGGGGGTGACCCCCCCCGGGTTCATGTTATGGGGATGAGAGGAGGGTTCCCCCTTCACCCTGTGGTTGCTGCCCATGGGGCCCCTGGTTCATGTTGATGGCAGCGTACAGGATGGGCTCAGAGGCAGGGGCCAGGCCCCCCGGTTTGGCCTGCAGCGTTTGGAGGTCCAGCTCAGCGTAGGTGAGTCCCTCAGTGCTGGGCTCCTGGGGCTGGGAGGGGAGAGAGTCACTGTGAGCCGTGTGTGTGTGAGAGAGTGTGCATGTGTGTGTGCGTGCGTGTGTTTGTGCCAACACACACACTGCCACACTGCACATAGCGATGTGCACACACAGAGAGATTTGTACACACACAGGTGAACTTACACCAATGTAGCACATCAATGTGTGTGTTCCCCGCACCCCCCTTAGGGAGTGGATGTACACAGCAGCAGAGCAGACCCAACCTCTCCACCAAGGGGCAGCAATGTTCACACCCACGTACAACTGCTCTGACACACTCTATCCTGTCCAGTGGTGGGCTCTGGAGAGCGGCTCTTCCTCCCACCCCTCTCCTGGGGAATCCAGTGACACCCCCTCTCCCCGGACACTCCAGCCACACAGCTTCATGGGGCAGAGATCAGGGAAATCCCCCCGGCACCTGCCCCCCTGGAATTCCGCTGACGCTCTGCAAACCTCAGACAAATGCAAACATTTGAGGGGAAGGTTCGGGGGTGGGGTGAGTTTGTGGGGTGCAAGGTCAGCCTCTTATTCTCTGTGTTCTGGGTCTCTCCCCTCCCCTCTGCCCCCCGATCCCGGTGGGAGCCCTGTTGCTGATCCCTGTTGCTCTAGTGGGGCCCATGCAGCGCCAGATTGGTGGGCTGGTGGGTGTCTTGGGGAGTGGGAGGCACTTACCAGAACATCCAGCTTCGTCCCTTGGCCCATAAGGGTGTCTGTGGAAGAGAGACAGAGCCAGTGAGGGACTGGGTCCAGATCAGGGCCTGGGGCCTGGCCTCCCACCCCGCATCTCAGCCCTTTGCAGAGTGGCCCGCCTGCCCCCCAGCACACAGGGCTTGGGCAGGGTAATGAGCTCCGTAGTGCAGCAGAGGAAACTGAGGCACAGAGCAGGGCGGGGGAACCCCAAGGGGGTGCAGTGAGACAGGGGCAGAGATGCCTCGTCCCACAGAGACACACAGGCTGCACCCCACATCAGCGTGTACTCCCCCCCAAGGACACAGTCCCCACCAGAGGACACCCGCCTCTCCCCTCTGCTCCCCTTCTCTCCTCCCCATGGCTGCCCCCTCGTGTGTGACTTACCGACTGTGGCTGCAGCCTCAGACTCTCTACAGGGACAAAGAGAGAGAGATCGTAACAAACCCAGGAGTGCTGCCTCCCAGCCCCCCTGCTCCAACCCTCTAGACCCCACTCCCCTCCCCGAGCCAGGGAGAGAACCAGGAGTCCTGCGTCCCGGGACAGGTAGATTGGGGGTAACAGAGGGGGGGGGCCTCACCTGCTCTCTCTCAGTGCTGGTCCTTTCCCTGCAGAGACAGGAAGCAGAATCATCCATCAGTCGACCCAGATCCCCATGTACCAGCCCTGCCCCTCAGCCTCAGAGGGCAGCCGGGACGGGGGGCTCAGGAGGGAGGGATTCCTCCCTCTACCTCTCTGCTTGGATACCCTAGAGACAGGCTGAGCCCTGCTCCTTGCAGCACAGCACCCCCTATGGAGCCTCCTGCTCCCTGCAGCACAGCACCGCACCCCCTATAGGGCCCCCCACTCCCTGCAGCACCGCGCCCCCTATGGAGCCCCTCACCCCCTGCAACACAGTGTCCCCTATAGAATCCCTTGCCCCCTGCAGCACAGCGCCACCTATGGAGCCCTCCCACTCCCTGCAGCACAGCACCCCCTATAGAGCCCCCTGCTCCCTGCAGCACAGCACCGCACCCCCTATGGAGCCCCTCGCCCCCTGCAGCACAGTATTCCCTATAGAATCCCTTGCCCCCTGTAGCACAGCGCCCCCTAGGGGGGGCCTGTTCTCTCTGCCAGGGGAGAGCACCCCCTGCTGGGCCCCCTGCTCTGCCCCCTGGGTTTCCTGGTCTGTCTCCCATCCAAGCCGTGACCCCTTCCCAGCCCGGCTTAGCAGCAGGTTTAACCCTTCTCTCGCTGGGCAGGGCACTCACTTCCTCGGCTGCTTCTGTGGCAGAGGATGCTCAGGAGGAGGAGGAGGCCGGCGGCCGCTGCGCTCACCCCGGCAATGATGGGGCCGGTCAGAACCGATGCTGCGCGTGTTTCTGATCCACCTGGGAAGCAGTACCAGGCCATGAGCGCCATGAGTGGCTGGATCGTTACCTGCTACCCCAGCCCCTCCCCCTCGAGGACCCAGGGACCCACAGCAGAATATGCTACTGAGCTGGGAGGGGCAGGAGCAGAGGGGATGCTGGGTAATAGTGGTCGTGGGAGTTCACTGCCAATGGCAAAGGGCTGTCCTGGGGTAGAGGCAGAGTGTGTGCGGGGGGTTCAGGCCCCATGTACCCTGTGAAGCCAGCTGAGCCCGAAACCCATAGCCCGGCCCCCTAGGTCCTGCTCCTCTCTTGGGAATTTCCCAGCAGCTTAAGCTCACTTCTGTGTAGCAATCATGTGGGTGGGGCGATGGCAGTGGGCGGAGCTCATGGCTGGAGAGGGCACTTCGAGATCATTGGGAGTATTATGCCCCACTGAAGCAATCAGCAGCAGAAAACAGAATTGTGCTGTCATCGCAACGGTCACCATTAGGTTCCAGAGTCAACAACATGTCACTCTAAATGGGTGGCTTCAAGTGTTAACACCATGTCTATCTGAATTGATAGGTTCCAGGGTTAACATCCCGCTGGGCAGCACCCATGTGAAGGGAGAGCTCTGCTTTTGAGCCGTTCCCTCAGGCTCTGTGCAGACACAGGCAGACCGATGGGATACACAGGACCATTTTCCCTGGCACTCTGTCCCCGGCCCAGTTTTTCCATGGGGATACACACCAAGTTGTGCCCCACATGGGTGGCTTTGTGGTGCTTGGGAGCAGCACAGCATCCCAATCTGTGGGGCCCCCGGGGTGGGGCTGTGCATAGGGGGGAAGCTCTCCCAGGTCCTGCCCCCACCAAGCCAATCAGGCATCTGTCCCATGACATCCCCCCAGCATATGAAATGAGTCAGGGCTGTCAGCCCTAATGGGACATTCGCTGTGGAGATCTGCCCCGATCCCACCCAAACAGCCCTTCGTGGCTTCCCCTGGGGGTGGCTGCTAGGACAGCACAAACATGTTTCTGTGGGGGTTGATGGCAATTTCCTGCCCCCAGCCCCAGTACCTGGCCTCGTGCTGCCTGGGTGGGTTGGAGCCAGCGCCGTTCCTGGCTGAGTTGGGTCAGTTCCGCCTGTGGAAATAGAACCTGCGTCTGTCAGTGGCCAAGGTGCAGGAGTGAGAAAGCTGGAGCCCTGGTGTTTGGGGTTAGTTATACGGGGAAACTCTCCTCCCACCAACCAGTGATCGGGGCTTTTCCCTGAGCTGAGGGAGAGGACGGGACCCAGGGATTCAGGCTGGCTCATCGCCCCAGGGATCGCAGGAGGGGAGGATCAGCCCAGAGAGACCCTCAGTGCAGACACAGCCCCTGCCTGGCTCCACAAAAACTGGAACTGCAATCATTAATGACTAGTATTAATTACCAGGAGCCCCTGCCCTGAGCCTCGTGTGCTCAGAGCTGTAGGAACACAGGACACAGAAAGGGTCCCTGCCCCACTCAGGTGCCATTCACACCTGGAGTCACTGTGGAGCAGCTCTGGGTGCGGCTGTTCCTTTTTCGGAGGAGGACGCCCTTGTCTACAGAGCTAGAGAGGAGCTCGTCCGTACAACGGGGCTGTATCAAACCAGGGAGTGTGAATTCCAACAGCCCACACTCGCTCTGAGATCACCAGTGCGGGTTGGGAACCACACTGGATTCATCATTTCGGGTCCAGTTTTCATATAGACAAGGTCTTCGTCCATCTTTCTATCCCTCACCAGACACACTCCCATCTGTCCATCACCCTATGTTGCCACAGACCCACGACCTCACATCCCCATGGATCTATCCATCGTTCTCTGTGTAGACGACCTGAATCCAACAGTTCTGTCTGCAGGGACCATCCCCCTCCAAACGGTCTGATTGGCCCAGGCGGCATCTGAGCCAGAAGCCCTGTTCCCTGGGGGATAAATTGGTCCATTTCTCCCGCTCACCTTCTCCCTCCAGCTCCGTCATGGGGTGATCCGGCTGCTGGGGCCCAGCTGGGTCGGTTCCCTCTGGGGAACTAAAATGAGCGATGGCTGGGATGGGAGAAGGACGGAACCAGCACCCAGGCCTGGGGCAGGAAGGGGCTGAAACGGTGACTCAGGGATTGAGCTGCTCAGCCCATGACCTGGTGTATGTTACAGGTTCAATTGTCCGAGTTTGTGGGTGAATTCAGTGCTGGAGCTGGGGTTGGTGCCGGCTGGGGAGCCCCTGGGGTCCGATTCCTCGGTATGTCCCTAGAGTGGGGGCAGCTGGGGGAGCATCCCCCTGGAAAAGGCCCCTGCTCTGCAGCTCCTCTTGGGGTCAGGTATCATCCCTCTCTTGGCCCTGAACCTCCAGCAGCTTCTGCTCACCCCTGGCTGGGAAACCCTCAGTGACTCTGTCCCCACTCCCCAGCCAGATGTCCCCTCTGCTGGGCCCAGGGCTCAGGGCAGAGCTGGCTCTGAGCATCTCATTGGGGCAGACACCCCCTGAGGATCTGGCTGGGAGTGGGGCTGTGACTGAGAACCGACACTGAAGGAAACCTACTCTCCCAGGGACCCTCGCAGACAGAGCATCTATGGAGACTGCTTGACCCACTGCTACCAAAAGACCTTCCCAGTAAGCTGGAAGAAGCTATAAAGAGGGGAAGTGACAACATCCCTTGGCCTCACTCCCCCCACAGCTCAACACCTGGAAACACATCTGGAGGACAAAGACTTTGAACTGGGGAGGGTGGTCCCGGCCAGAAGGCAGTTCCAGTCTGTGTACTGAAGATTTGTGATCTCTATGTGCCAGCTACCAGGGGGAGATGCTGCTTGATTCAAATCCTGGTGAGTTTGTAGAACTCAGACTGTCCGTTTATTTTTGTTTCTTAAGTAACTGACTCTGATCTCTACGCTTGCTAGTTATAATCACTTCAACTCCATCTGTCTGGAGTTAATAAATCTGTTTTATATTTGACCTCAAACAGTGTGTTTCGGTTGAAATGCCTGGGAAATCTCAGCTCAGGTTGCAAAGGCTGGTGTGTGTCCTCTCCCCATCGAGGGAGGGCAAGACTGGGTAATGAACAGACACTGCACAGGCTTCTGACCAGTGCAGGACGGTACCAGGCTGGGGATCAGGGAGGGACTTGGCTGGCGCATCCCTATTAATGGTCTGTGAGAGGCTGGGAGATTGTTCATGTCACTCCGGTGGGTGTGTCCCTGGCTGCGGATGGCTCGGTAAGTGCAGGACCTGCCAGAGTTTGTAGCTTGACATCAGCATCACAGTTGCGAGGGAAACCCCAGGTTGGTGGGACAGAGAGTCCAGCGGTTTCACAGACCCACCCCGGGAACCCTGTCGCAGAACAGAGATACTGAGCTGGCTCCTCACCTGCTACCATCAGCTCCACGGGGTCGCTGGGATGCGACCAGACGGGCGGGTCCGATTTGGTGCCATATTGGCAGCTGTAGCTCCCTGTGTCTCTCCAGCTCACGTTGTTGATGGTAAACTCAGCCACTCCCCCAGCAGTCTCTGCCCAGTGCCGTACATCCAGGTTTCCAAGTTTATACATGAGGACCGTCACGTTCTGGCATCGACACTCACACCAAATGATCACAGTTCCCCCCAGGACGACTCCCCCGTGGGGGCTCAGGGAGATGGAGGGTTTAGGGTAGCTGAGCTCTGCCATGAGAAGGAGACAGGCCATGAGACAGACCCCAGCACAGTCACTGCACCTCGTCCTCACCGCACAGTCCCAGACACGGGGCACCTGGGAGAAAAGCAGCCAGAGGATCCTCTCCCAGATCCCAGAGATTCCTGGGAGCTACGACCAACACTGCCTGAGGACCTAAATCCAGAGGGGAGAGGGATAGCTCAATGGTTTGAGCATTAGCCTGCTAAATTCAAGGTTGCAAGCTCAATCCTTGAGGGGACCATTTAGGGAACTGGGGTAAAAATCTGGGGATTGGTCCTGCTTTGAGCAGGGGGTTGGACTAGATGACCTCCTGAGGTCCCTTTCAAATCTAATATTCTACGATTCACCCTCTACACTTGTCTATCCACTTAATGGTTTCCCCCCCACCCAGCCTGGAAGCTAGGATGCCTCGATTCTATCCCTGGCACTGGGAAGGGAGTGGTATTAAGTGGTAAGTGCTGGGAGCTGCACAGGCACAGTGAGAAAAAATTCCCCACCCTAAAGCCAACCCTGACTATCTAACCAGACACAAGGTGCAGGCAGGATGATTCATACAAGAGGAAAAGGAGACACAGACAAGTAAGTGACACCACAAGGATTTCTGGGGGCAGGGATTTTCCCCCATCCTGTGCCAGCCCTGAATCTACAGCAGCTGGGAATCCCTAGCCCTCTGTCCCCACTCCCTGGGCCCCTTACCTGCTACAACTATCCGCACGTAATCACAGGGCTCCATGGGCAGCTCTGATCTGGAGTGAGATCTGCAGCTGTAGAACCCTCCGTCTCTACGTCTGGCACTGGGGATGGTGAATTCATCCCTGGCCCCAGCATCCAGCTCCTTGATTTGGATTCCATCTTTATAAAGAAATAACTTCCTGGCCTCACACTGACACTGACAGCGGATGGTGACGGCTGCCCCCAGGACGATCACCCCGCTGGGGCTGACAGAGATGGAGGGTCTGGGCGCAGGGAGCTCTGCATTCACACACAAACAGGAGTGAGATGGGGAGACAGAAACCCCTCCCCGTGGGTCTGTAACCTGCCCTTAGCACCCAACCCCAGGGACAGCACCAGGGTAACAGACACCTCACTGCATCTACAGGAAACCTGTGAGCCAGGTTCTGATCTCAGCCCCCCAGGGTCAATCTCGACTGAGTTTTGGGGGAAGGTTCCAGGTTCAGCTGTTCTTTTCCCCTCTACCTTCTGCTGCCTCCCCCACCTCCCCCATTGTTAAAACTTAGCCTTGAGCAGCACAGATACTCACTTCCGGACACCTCGCTCCACAGGGCCAGCCAGCAGCCTGGGGAGGAGACGGCTTGTTAGCAACTGGATCCTACACTCTGGCCTCAAATCCCCACCATGGGCTCATGCCCTGGTCTCAGATCCCCCCTTGGGCACATGTCCTGGTCTCAGACCCCACCCCCCATGGGCACACGCCTTGGCTGTCTGCAGTACTCACTGAGGAAGAGGATGGTGAGAGCAGATACCATGATGGGGCAGTGAGGGACTCCACAGCACTGCCACCAACACCCTGGTGACCAGCTCCACCGAGCTCCGAATAAGGAACTCAGATGCTGGCTGCAGCTAGAGGAAGTTGACATGTCTTGTCTCTTCCTGCATCCATCACACTTTGTCGTTAATCTGCAGGCAAAATCTAACGCAACCCAACTAAGCAGCAGGCCCTGCAAAACTGAGGAAACCCGGAAACTGTCAGCCTGGCCAATCATCGTGCAGCTCACAGCTTGTTTGTGTCAGCGTGGGGAGCAGGAGCAGGTCACCCTCAATGTACCCTGCAGCCTTGGGGAAGGTGCACCGGGCTAGGAGCCAGGAGACCGCAGAGTCTTGTCTTCAGTCTTCACCTGATCACAATTTCCATGCTGATTTCACCCTCCAATCCTGTCCTTTCTTACATTCTGGAATTAAACCTCACTGGTGACCAATGTAGGTAAAATTAATATGTGATCATGCAATTAAAGGATGGTGTCGTAATGCATGTGCACGAGGGGGCAGAGTTAAGGTTCAGGAAACTGTAACTGTGGCATTTCCCAGTGCTGGAGGATTTGACTCTGTAGCCTTCCCTCTCATCCTCCAAAGCTGCCCACGTGTGACATGAGCCGTGGCACCGTGTGAGGAGCAGGCGCGATAGGGAGCACCTGGGTTTGCTGCTTCTTGCACCCTAACTGAGCAGTGAGGATAGCTTTACACTGTGACGCCTGGTTCCAAGAGTCTTTTCTCAGTGTGTGAATTAAATAAACCAGGTTCAAAGGAAAACTGGAGCATGAGAAATTTCATCCCATGACCCCAGCTGGGAGAGACCCAGGGACCTTCCAATGCCCTCGCAGAGACCCTGCCATCGGGCTGGAGGAGACACTGTCAGTGGTTATGTGGTCAGGCCCATAGAGATGGAGGTGACATGGGCTTTGTTTATCCGCTATTGCCTAGAGGGCAGGAGGAAGCTGGGGGTCAGGAAGGTTTAATTGTGTTCTGGGCTCTGGCAGGGGAGTGAGGATTAGTGGTTAGAGCTGGGGGTGACATTGGGGCCAGGACTCCTGGTGTCACCTTCACGGTGTTGCCCCCCTGGTGCTCACACTCAGCACTGGGCTGGGCCAGGGCTGCATTAAAGGTGCATCAGCTGCCCGGCCGATGGGTCCCAGTGAGCCTCCTTCAATCAGCCCCCTCGCCCCAGGGCCCCGACCCCCCTGCTCACCAACCCCCTGGGAGCCTTCACCCCCGGCCCCAGAGCAGGAGGCCAATGGGCAGCAGATTCATTGTGAAGCAGGATCATTCCCCTCACACATGGCCTGACATCCCCACCCGGCCCAACTCCCCCCAACCCAGCCTGACCCCCCTGAAGTCTCCCAGTTTAGCCTGTGTCACCCACACCCTTTCCTCCCCACATTGGGCCCCCTGGCCCATGTCCCCTCACAGACCACTGGCCCCTTCTCCCTCCATACCCACCAGCATCTCCGACCTGTCCCCCCTCAGCCCACCTCTAGCCATGGCCACCATCTCCCATTGCTCCCCGAGGGCAGGGACTCCAGTTGCCCTCAGTTAACCTGGGCACCCCGTCACCCCCTGCAGCCCTCGCAGGGCAGCTATGCTGCCCCCTGGTTAAGATGGTTGACGCCTCAGCCTGGGGGTGGGGAACAATCTTGGCCCCCGGACTGTCTATAGGGGCAGGGAGGGGTGGCTGTGGGGTTGGGGGCATTATGGGGCACTGAATGTGGGGAAGGAGGGATGTGAGGGAGGGACTGAGGGGACAGAAAAATGGGGGACCCTGAGGTTGAGGAGGCTGGAGCTGGGGAGGGGGCTGGAGCTGGGGGCAATGAAAGGTGAGGCTGCTGGGGATAGAAATTGGAGCCCAGAGGGAACTTGGAAGCACCGGCTCCCCTCTCGCTCCTCACCCCCACCCCCAAAATCCTGCTCCCCAGCTCTGACCTTCTGAGGAGGGGAGCCTGGCTGCTCTCCAACTCCATCCTGGCCTCCCTCACCTCAGCCTCTCTCCTGAAACCCCTCAACCTATTTCTCTCTCAGTTCTCAGCTCCCTGCATCCGGTTTCCCCAAACATACATCTTGGGGGGGCTCAGAAGCACCAGGGGCTAAATCCCTCAGCATCCTGTTGTGTTCATGGAGACGCAATAAAGGGCCCAAGGTGTGAATATGCCCCAGCCCCTGCCCCACACTGAATAGGGTTAAACATGGGCCAGGGAAGGGGTCCAGAACCCTCAGCCTCTTCAGCCCCACGGCAACCCCCCCACTGACCCCTGGGCCCGGCTGCAACAGACACAACAGAGCAGGAACCAGGGGAGTCGTGGCAGGCGCCGCGTGAAACTAGGGGTTTGTTCCAGGGCGGCTCTAACATTTTTGCCACCCCAAGCGAAACAAAAAAGAGCACATGCCTGGCTGTCTCCGATACTCACCGAGGAAGAGGATGAGAGCAGATGCCCCTCACCCAGCTCCACCAAGCCCCAGATAAGGAACTCAGCTGGTGGCTCCAGCTACAGGAAGCCGACAATGGCTCGTCTCTTCCTGCATCCATCACATCTTGTCTCTAATATGCAGGCGAAATCTACTTCAGTCAAAGTAAGCAGAGGTCTTTGCAAACTTCAGGAAACCCTGGGACCGTAAGCCTGGCCAATCATCATGTAGCTTGAAGCTTGTCCATGTCTCTGTGGGGAAGGGGAACAGGCCACCCTCAATGTACCCTGCAGCCTTGGGGAAGGGGCACTGGGCTAGGAGCCAAGAGACCAAAGGGTCTGGTCTTCAATCTTCGACTGACCATGATTTCCATGAAAATTCCACCCCCTTTTCAACTCCTGGGTTAGTGGCTGATGTAAAATTAGTATGTGATCATGCACTGAAAGGATGGCGGTGTAATGCATGTGCACAAGGGGGCACTGGAGGGTTTGACTCTGCAGCCTTCCCTCTCAGCCTGGGAGGGAGTTTAGGTGCAGGAGGGGGCTCTGGGCTGGGGCAGAGGGTTGGGTGCAGGAGAGGGTATCGGGTGCTGCCTCTGGGAGGGAGCTGAGGGCTGGGGCAGGGGATGGCGGGTGAAGGGTGTGAGCTCTGGGAGGGAGTTTGGGTTCAGGAGGGAGCTCCAGGCTGGGGCAGAGGGTTCAGGTGCGAGAGAGGGTGAGGGATCTGGGCTCTGGCTTGGCAGCACTTACTTCGAGTGGCTCCTGATTGGCAGCACAGCAGGGCTAAGGCAGGCTCACTGCCTGCTCTGGTCCCTGTGGCCCCTGGGGGGTGAGCAGGACGTCATCTAGTCAAACCCCTTGCTCAAAGCAGGACAAACCCCAACTAAATCATCCCAGCCAGGGCTTTGTCAAGCCTGACCTTAAAAACCTCTAAGGAAGGAGATTCCACCACCTCCCCAGGTAACCCATGTGACGGGTTGGATCACAGAAACCCCCTGGGAACTGCAAACTGGTGTGTCAAGACTACTTCTGCCCCAACTTTCCCTGCCAGCCGGGGACCCCGGCATGCTGTCTTGCTGAACCAGCCACACTCGTTTGCTCCAACACAGATCCAGAGTCTGAACCAGGTGCCCCAAAGCTGCAGACTTAACTGAAAGCAGCTTACAGAAGTGTTCCTGTCTTTAACACTCAGATGCCCAACTCCCAATGGAGTCTAAAACTCAAATAAATCCATTTTACCCTGCATAAAGCTTATACAGGGTAAACTCGTAAATTGTTTGCCCTCTATAACACTGATAGAGAGATATGCACAGCTGTTTGCCCTCCCTCCCCCCGGTATGAATACATACTCTGGGCTAATTAATAAGTAAAAAGTGATTTTATTAAATACAGAAAGTAGGATTTAAGTGGTTCCAAGTAACAACAGACAGAACAAAGTGAATTACCAAGTCAAATAAAATAAAACACACAAGTCTACATCTAATACAGTAACAAAACTGAATACAGATAAAATCTCACCAATTCCAGTAAGCTTCCTTTTACAGACTGGTCTCCTGCTAGTCTGGGCCCAGCAATCGCTCACATCCCCTGTGGTTACTGTCCTTTGTTCCAGTTTCTTTCAGGTATCCTTGGGGATGGAGAGGGTCTCTCTTTAACCAGCTGAAGAGCCCAATGGAGGGGTCTCCCAGGGGTTTAACTAGACTTTCTCATGTCAGTGGAGACCCCCCTCCTCTCTCCTATGTAAAGTCCAACTCCAAGATGGAGTTTTAGAGTCACATGGGCAAGTCACATGTCCATGCATGACCCAGTTTTTACCAGCCAAACCACATTCCTGGGAAAGCTCAGATGTGGATTGGCATCTTCAAGTTCATTGTTGGCTTAAGTGGTTTTTGACTGGGCACTTAATTTGCACTTTTCTCAAGAAGCTGACCAAATACTCTACTGGGCTAGTCAAAATCAAGCTAGCACACAGCCAATATTCATAACCTCGAATACAAAAATGATACATGCATACAAATAGGCTGAATACATTAAGTAGATCATAACTTTTACATAGATATGTTACATGGCATATGTAGCCCAAAACATATTCCAGTTATGGTACATATAAATTCATATGCATATTCCATAAAGCCTTATGGGGGGCACCATCACAACCCATTCCAGTGCTTCACCACCCTCCTAGTGAAAAAGTTTTTTCCTAATATCCAAACTAAGCTTCCCCCACTGCAACTTGAGACCATTACTCCTTGTTCTGTCATCTGCTACCACTGAGAACAGTCTAGATCCATCCTCTTTGGAACCCCCTTTCAGGTAGTTGAAAGCAGCTATCAAATCCCACCTCATTCTTCTCCTCTGCAGACTAAACAATCCCAGTTCCCTCAACCTCTCCTCATAAATCATGTGCTCCAGCCCCCTATCCATTTTTGTTGCTCTCTGCTGGACTCCTTCATTGGGCCAGGGTTGGGCCCCCACTTTTTGCCAGAGTAACTCCCGTGGCTCCCCTGCCCCAGACCCCTGGCCGAGATGTCACCCCCTTGGGAGCGATGTGCCAGGCAGGGACTGGGCAGAGAGGTGGCACAGCCTTTGCCAATCTAGCCGGCATTTATCAGTTGCCAGGATCCGGGATTTAAGGGGCTTTGGAGTGGGTTTGGGACAGGGGCACGTAACTGAGAGCCCCAGGCTGGCAATGTCTCATCCCTGTGGGATACTGGGATGAAGGTTTAGTTTGCGTTGGTCCCCTCCAAAGGGGTTGCTGTTTGGTACCTGAAGGTCTGCTTCCCAGGTGAAGGGAAACTGAGGCAGGGCTCACCCATGGCACCACACCTGGCCACAAGGGTCTGCACTAGCACAGCCTGCGCTATAACCAAACAGCTTCTCTCCAGCACCTGGCTGGCCAAGGGGGCTCGGCACACAGGGATTGGGTCCCAAGTGGGCACACTATTGTTCTAATGCAGGGTTAATGTGGGGCAGGTTGTAGGTGCCAGGCAGCGTAAGAGCACAAGAAGGGCCAGCCTGGATCACAGCTGGGGCTGGGCTCCCAGACACTGCCCTGTCCTTCAGGGGCTGTGAAATACCAAAGTACAATCCAGACTAATGAGCAGCTGTGTCACCCCTGCCCTGCACCCTCGGGTGCCTTACAATGCCTTGCTGAAATAGCTCCCACGTAGGCCACTCATGAACAGCCACCGGTGTGCAAGCCCCACCCTGAGTATCTGTGTGTAACTGCAGCCGGCCAGCAACACCCTCGTTATACTGCAGGGTGGTGCTGACACACCCCCAGTCCCATATTTCCCCCAGAAAGCTACATCCTGTGCCACCCAGCCCTCTCCTGGACAGTGCAAGTTACATTCAGTCCATTGTTCCTTTCAGAGAATAATATGCACCCAGCTCATCACCCCAAATGGAGTTTCCCGAACACTTCAGTTTAAACACACTGGATCAGCTAAAACAATAAAGTTTATTAACTACAAAGAGAGAGATGTACAAGTCAGACATGGATACAAGAAAACTAAAAATAAGACATTTACTAATCCCTAATATAACAAACTATATCCGGATCTCCCTGCATGCATTCAGCAGTCTTACTGACCCAAACACCGGTCAGGACTCCACTCCCAAAGTCCAACGAATGCTTCCTTTGTTGCTTCCGGTGCCGTGAATGGGATGGGCAGGGAGAGAGAGCAGGGTGCCTTGAGGTGTTTCTCCCTCCTTTTTATAGTTTCTGTCCCCCTCTTGAAAAACATTTGCAGCTGGGCACTAGGAGATGAAAAATCTGTGTGGAAGGATGTTTCCTGCTGTTTTTTTTCCCCACCTGTTCAACCTGACTTTGTCTTCCCTTCTTGCTTGATGATTCTGTTTACTGCTTAAGTGCAAATTAAGCAGCACACACATTCTGGCTGGACACTGCCAGCTTCATCCTGGCCATGGACCCCAAACTGAGGGCAGGACACTAACTGGGCTCCTCTCTAGCCCCAGCCCTCCAAGAGCTCCCAGTGCCGCCCCTGCCAGCAACAGCCTCTTGGGGATGGGCTGGACGTGTGACCGAGGGGAGGCCATTGGGGTCAGGGCTTTGGAAGGAGGCACTGAGCCCCCAACAGCCGGGGAGCCATTAGGCTGCATGTCCCATCTGCACCCAACCAGTGCCCCCGCCCCAGGAAGCCTACGGGTGGGAGCCAAGCCCCTGCTGGGAACGATGGGGCAGGTCAGGTCGTGTCACACGGTGGCAGGGCTGGGGCCTGTCCCTGTGAGGCTCTTGCACTAGCAAAGGGGTTCATGGCCCAGCCTGGTTGGGCAAGGTCTTCCCACTCCCCACCATGCCAGGCACAGGGAATCTCTGCTGAGCGAGCTCCCCCTACTATTGCAAATGCAGCTTGGGAAATAAATGGCTCCTTGTGGTGGTGATGGTGGCGCAAGGGCTGTGGGGCCAGGAGGCCTCACTCCAGAGCCTCACAGCTACCAGTCACCTCAGCCCTGGCTGGGCTTCTCCCTCGGGCACAACCGTGACTTGAGAAATAAATGGACCTTGCGGCACAAGAGCTGCAGGGCCGCCAGCCTCAGTCGCCGAAGGAGCAACCGCTGGCAGCCTCATCTCGGGCAGGGAGCAGGCCAGGGCCTCCCTCCTGAGCCCTCACCTTTTCTGTGGGAGAAGGGACCTCCCTGCCTGTGGCTAGGGCAGCGCTGCCCAGAGAGGGGGGCAAGTAGGGCAATTTGCCCCAGGCCCTGGGCCTCACAGGGGCCCCTATGAGACTATAGTATTCTATAGTATTGCAGCTTTCTTTTATGGAAGGGGCCCCCAAAATTACTTTGCCCCAGGCCCCCTGAATCCTCTGGGCAGCCCTGGGCTAGGGCTGGATTAGTCTTTTGTTGGCCTGGCTCCAAACCTATTTATGAGCCCCCATGGGGAACACATGTAAAAGCCAGGAGATGGACACAGCCTTGGACCCCCATCCCAACTGCACCCCCTCCCCCTGGGGACTCCCATCCTGACTGCACCCCTTGTCTCAGGGACCCCCATCCCAATTTCACTCCCCTGCCTGGAGACCCCCCACCCACCCTGACTGTGTCCCCTGCCCCAGGAACTCTATCCCCACACAGACTCTGACCCCTGCCTGGGACACCCACCTCAACTGCAGCCGCTTCCCCACGACCCCCCTGCCCCAAGACCCTCATCCCCAACATGGCCTCACCCCTAGGTGTCATCCACAGGGCTCAGGGAGCAGCTGCCCCAATCCGGATCCATAGCCCTCTCCCCTGCCTTCGCGCTGCAGGGTTTGATCAGCTCCCCGTGCACCAGTGGAGGGGGCACTGGGTCTTGCGACAAAGATGGGGAGCAGCGGCTTGTGTGGCTGGAGCAGCCACTGCTGGGTGATGCCCAAACAGCAGCTGGTGCCGTTAGCCCCATGGACGGATGGAGCAGTGGCGAGTGAGGCTGCCCCTGGGTACCCCAGAGCAGCAGCCCCAGGGGCCCCCAGGTAAGGTTTAGTCAGGGGTATTTATTTATAATAAAGGCAATAGATAGGTCATGGACCATGAATTCCTCCATGACCTGTGCATGACTTTTACTAAAAGCACTGTGACAAAATGGTTGATGTTGGTGTGGTGGGTCCTGCACTTTTCTTGGTGGGGGGCCTGGACATCATTCCTTGTCCCTGCTCTTGGGGTGCCGGGGGCCCTGCTAGCGGCCCAGGAAGGTGGTAGAGAAGGGAAAACAGGGAAGGGGTCTGGGTCTGGGTCTGAGCCCCAGCCCCTCTCAACTCCCTCTTCCCTCCTTGAGTGCGGTGACCCTCGGTCCTTAACACTCAGTGAGGAGTCTCCCTGCTCTGCTGGGACAGGGTCTCCCTTCCTCCAATTCTCTGGTCTTTCAAATCTCATCAAAACTCGTCAAAATTCCAGTCCTCTCTCCTTCCTCACTCCCCCTGCCTGCCTGAAGCAGGGGGGGAAATGGGGTTATTAGGTTCCTGACAGGGCCAAAATTTGCTACAGACACTTCAATTGGCCTACAGGGAACCACAGCTTAATTAGGCTGCTGTGTGACATTAGGTTCCTGACTGGGTCTTATTTGGCTTCAGGGCTTCAGTTAGCCTGCAGTAGCCTTCCCTAGTGTCCAGGAAACCAGGCCTTCATTAGACTATACCTCCCCTCTAGCACTCTCCCACTGCTCTCTGGCCCTGCTGTATCCCATATCTCCCTCTCACCGCCCCCTCACCGCTCACTGCTCAACAACACTGGATTGGGCTACTTGGGAAGAGAGACAGTGTTGTGACAGGCTGTTCCCGTTGGCTTGTTGATTTCCGGCTCTGTGCTGGATCTGGATGTGGAAAGGTTGTAGAGACAGGAACCATCAAGTCACTCGTGCATTCCTCTCCTTGTTTGTGTGCATCCATTGGAGCGGGGTGAGGTCTGTCACAAGGGTGAACTGCTGCTCAGGCAGGTAGTACCGTAGCATCTCCATGGCCCATTTAACCGCTAGGTACTCCTTTTCTACTACCGTGTCCCATTGCTCCCTGGGCAGGAGCTTCTGGCTGAGGTAAAGGATGGCTGCTCCTCAACCTCCACCATCTGTGAAAGGATGCCCCAAGTCCTACCTCCGAGGTATCTGTTTGTAGAATGAATTCCTTCTTGAAATCTGGGGCTGTGAGCACTGGATGACTGCAAAGAGCCATCCTTAGGTCTGTGAAAGCTTCATCCACCGCCTCGGTCCGCTTAACGATCTCTGGCCCCTTAGCTCTTATCAGATCCATCAGAGGTGCTGCCTTCGTGGTGAAGTGAGGATGAACTGGTGATAGTACCCCACTGTCCCTAAGAACTCTCTGACTTGCCTCTTGCAGATTGGATGGGGCCATTCCTGTATTGCCTCCACTTTGTTCCATTGGGATTTTACTGGCCCCTCCTGACGACATATCCGAGGGATCTGGTCTCGGCTAGCCCCATTGCACATCTGGAAGGTGCTCAACCCTGGAGGCCCTTCTCTCCCCAGTGCCAATGGATTTATGGCCCAGGACAGACAGGCCAAACAGACTTCTGTGCACACCCTCTCCCCCAGGAAACATGCAAAGTAGGGTACATCCTGGCAGCCCCACCACAGCCGTGTCTGACAACGACTCCATGTTGTGCCTGTCAACGTGGCAAAGGCCTGTGAGAGCTGGGAAGGGGCCTCTGCCTCCCGGCAACAGGCCAGGCCCCAGGCTGAGATTACCTGATCAGCAGTGAGTAGAGAGCTGGGATTTTGCTCCCCTTTTTCCCAGCGAGCTCCCCCTTCGGTGAGCCCAAGTTCTGCCTGTGTTCAGGACATGCAGCTTCCCTGCCTCTGCCTCAGTCTCCTCAACACGGCCTTCTGGCTTGTGGGGGTGTTTGGCCCCCCAGAGCAGAACTCCCCCAGGAATAGGGGTCTGTCTCTGCCCCTCGGCCCCACTCAGAAGCTCCCTGTCCCTGGCCAGGCCAGTCTCACACGGAGACACCCTTGTTCCAGAGGGGATGGGCCAGCAGCTGAGCCTCCTTCCAGAGCCATGGCCCGTGCGTGCCGGCTGGCTGGCTCTCCCCATGCTAGTCCTGGCTGAGATGCCAAGTGCCCCTGGCAGGGAGGCGTCTGGGATTGGCCCCTGGCCAGCCACTCAGACACGGTCAAGCTCCCTTCTGACACACAACACATCCTGGAGTCAGGATGCTTGGCACAGCCTGGCCCAGGCCGTGACAGAGAGAAACAATTCACCCCCTTTCTCTCCGTTCTCCATGCTTGGGCCCGTCTCTCCAGCTGGTTGCTGCCCAGGACCATTGGGGGGTGGGAGGGTTGGAATTACTCAGCAAAGCTCTTGCAAGTTCCCCAGGAGTTCACTGGGCGAGAGCCAATTCTGCTGTCTCTGGACTGGACCCACAAGCAGACAGGGTTCTCCAGAGTGCAGGCTGAGCTGGATGCCCTGGATTTACCACCTGTGCCAACGCCCTGTTCAGCAAACATCGCCTTGCCAGTGCTAGGCTTTGGGTCTCCACCCCTGTGTGGGGGCTGAGCAGGAGGTGTCAGGAAGTAAAACCCCTCTGGCTTGTGGGACCAGTTCCACAGCCGGACAGAGCTCTCCAGAACTCAGACTGGCCTCAGGTTAAACAGTAACTGAATGGAGTGAAATCAACTTATGGCTGGTGCCAGCCTGTGACAGCAGAGACCTGGCTTCTCCCTCTGCCACCCCACAGCCCTGGGTGAGCGCCCCCCTTCCTTGGCCTGGCAGCAAGTGGCAGACAAGTGCCCCCTCTTGGCCACTCACCAGAATGCTGTGAGGGGACCCAGCTGCTGGATCTGGGAGTCTGAACAGAGCCCAGGATGGGCTCTGTCTTGGGGTCCCCGGACACCGTCTTGGGGTGCAGACCCTCTGCCTAGCACCTGCCCTGACTGCTTAGACACACAGTGCCCTGCCCAGCCCCTGCAGTCAGGGGTGACCCCTCAGACTCTCCTGTAGCTTAAACACCCCTCTGGCAGAGCTCCACCAAAGGTGGGAGCCCCCAAAGGGCCCACTTCATTGTCCCTCCTGGGAGGTGCAGCACTGACCCACAGACACTGTGTACAGATGTCTGACACAGACCTACCCACCCCTCCCTACCCAACCCCTGCCTCAGTTTCCTCCCTGCTCTGGATTGGAGACATCTGGTGCCACCCAGGGGCCTTCTGCTGCCATTCATGACTCATGATCTGAATCATGGGGCCAGGCCTGGGGGTGAGGGAGGTCCCATCACTGTGAGTGGAAAATTCTCCCCTAAAACCCTTGTTGGAAACCAAAAACCTGAGAAAACCAGGAAAGTCTTTTCTTCTGGAAGGGGGGGATGGGGAATGAGCTGGGCTGGGGGAAGGGGGGAATGCAACAGGGGAGAGTAGGAGGGAGATGTTTATGGTGACAGGGGATGTCTGACCACAGTGATCGATTACTTGGGCAGCTGGGCCAAGCACCCACCATACAACTGGCACTGCTGTGATGTTTACAGGCCCTAAAACGGGTCCCTCTACATGAGCTAAGAGTCACGGCTCCAGTCAGGGCTGTCCAATGCCAGGTGTCTGGTTTTTCACCGGGACACCTGGTCGAATAGGGACTCTGGTGGCTCCTTTAAAAGTCTGGTTGGTGGTTCAGGCAGACTCCTTACCTGGCTCCGCGCAGTTCCCGGAAGCAGCCAACATGTCCCTGCAGAGTGCAGCCTCTAGGCACAGGGGCAGCCATGGAGGCTCTGGAACACTGCCCCTGCCCGAAGCGCTGACTCCACAGCTCCCATTGGCCAGGAACCGCGACCACTGGATCTGTGGACAGGGGCAGCACGTGGAGCCCCATGGCTGTGCCACCACCTAGGAGCTGGAGGGAGATGTCACAATTTCCTGGGAGCTGCCTGAGGTCAGCGCCACCCAAAGCCCGCTCCCTGAACCCCCTCCTGCACCCCAACCTCCTACCCTAGCCCAGAGTCCCCTCCCACACTACAAACCCCTCATTACTGCCCCCACCCCAGAGCCCGAACCCCCAGGCCAGAGCCCACACCCCAAACCCACTGCCCCCACCCCAGAGCCCACTCCCCAACCCCCCTCCCACACCCTAAGCCCATACTCCAGCCTCGTGAAAATGAAAGAGTGAGCAAGGGGGGGGAGAGCGAGTGAGGGGGATAGAGCGAGTGGGGGCAGGAGCTTGGAGAAGGGGCGGGGCAGGGGTGGGTAAAGGAGTTCAGTTCTCTGCTATTAGAAAGTTGGCAACCGTACAGCTGCTGTGCAGACACACTTACCCATCACATCAGTCACTGGCTCTGCGAACACTCTGGCCCTTGCCCCACACGCAGACCCGGGGAGTCTGTGACAAGGCTCAACCTGGGAGCCTGGTGCAATTGGTGCAGTCCCTAGCGTTGGCCGAGGTGGCAGCCAGCCCACGGGCGGGTGTCCCTCATCAGCCTGCTCCATGGCGGTGAGGTTTGGTTCGTATGGGAGAACAGAGGAGAGCCCAGGCAGATCGGCTGGTGTCGCACAGGCCCGGCTGCTCCTGGCCACAGCCAATTTCCCTGAGCACTTTGGGCGGTGAGTGAGGAGTGTGCAATGCGTGCCCTGAATTGCTCCACTAATGCAGCCCTTGAGCAGTGACCCCTCTGCTTATATCTCCAATACAGCAGCCCGTCCCACGGCCACACACTGCATGCACTGGCACCAGCCTCGTGCCCGGACCTAGTAGTGGTCACTGCTGCTTCTGCCTTCCCTGCAGGTTCAGTGGAGCTGGGGATGGATTGTTTTGCGTGTCTGTCGGGGAAGGCCGTGCAAGGTGAGTTTTGGGCAACATTGTGGGCAATGGGAAGGTGGGGAGGGACGCACAAGTCTTTCCCTGTCACTCCCTTGTCATTTTCCAGTAAATAGAATTCGTTCTGATTGCAACAATCCCTTCCCTGCGCATTGCCCAGATTGTAAAGCTTTATCGGGTTTCTCTTGTGTTTGATTAGAGCTGCCTTCACGGAACAGAAACATGTTCATTCTCCTCTGAATTGTCTTATGAAGCTCAGGCTTTAGCGACAGGCACCTGACCCTAGCCGTGGCCTTTACCACCCACCTGTCCACTTCAGTGGATCCCTGCCTGATTAACAAGCAGGTGAATCTGGCTCAAGAGGAGAAGTGGATGAAACGAACAGGCATGTACGACTCACCAAGCCAGGGCAGGCCCAGGTTTCTGTCTAACCGGCTCTCCTGCCCCCTGTTCCCGTCCCCCATCCCCAGCGCAGCACCTCAGAGCCTCCAGCTACTGACTGGAACCTTCTCCCGTCAGTCCGGGGAGCTGCAGGTCCCCGTGGAGTGACGGGGCACCTACACGTCCCACTGCAGGTGGACGTGTGCCCAGCACTGGAGCCAGGGCGCTTTGCCCAGCAGTTCTCGTGGTGCGGCGTGTGCCGGCCAATCTCATGGACCCACCCAGAGCACACAGGGCAGATCTGCCCCGACCCCTCTCAGCCCCCACTGAGCTTCCCCCCATCTGAGCCAGCCAGTGGGGGCTGGCAGGAAACATGCAAACTGGGGCCTGCCCAGTGTGTTTTTCGTGTCTCTACCTCCACCTCACCAGCAGGTGGAAGCAGATGGCCAGGTTCATCCATAGGGAGCTGGGTGTCTGGCAAAGGCTGCCCAGCCTCACTCCCAAGGGGGTGACTCTGCCAGGGGTCTGGGCTCAGGGGGAGCCCCAGGCAAAAAGTGGGGGCCAGGCCTGGCCCGATGAAGGGGGCACTGCCAGGGAGGCTGGGAGGCCTCCCACGCTGTGTAAAGTCCAGACACATGGACAGAGAGAAGGGAGACAGACACAGGGACAGAGACACGAGGCCCCAGGAGGCTTCAGCACTTTATTGGTGTTAATCATTTGGGGACTGGGGGGACTCGCAAAATAACAGGCCTTGAGAGAAGAAATGTCCCACCCCCTGCATCCCTCAATCCCCCAAATCTTCTGATGGTGCCCTGTGCCCTGCCCTCCTCGGCTGGTGCCCCCTGGCCCGCCATCCCCCGCAACTGTCCAGTGGTGCTCTCAGCCTCGCCGCCCCCCACGTCCGCCTCGCCGCCCCCCACGTCCACCCCGCCGCCCCCCACGTCCACCCCGCCGTCCCCCACGGCGTCCGCCGCCCCGCCGTCCTCCACGGCGCCCCCCTCCCCACCGTCCCCCACGCCTCCCACGGCCCCATCCACCCCTTCTCCCACGGCCCCATCCACCACGCCTCCCACGGCCCCATCCACCACGCCTCCAAGGAAGCTCAATGTCCGGCCATCCCCTCAATGTTAAGACATCGTCCCCTAACCCATTGTCCCCCCAACTCTCCAGTGGTTCCCCCTGCCCCATCATCTCTCCAACACTCCAAAGGGGCCCCCTGCTCTCCCCTACATCGTCTGCTTTCCCCTCTCCGCCCAGCTCTCCCTCCTGCCCCCTGCCAGGTGGGTGCAGTGGCTGCCTCATGGCTCGAATCTCGTCCAGGCAGGCGTTGGGGTCGGTTTTGGGGTCATTCCCTCTGCAGTCCCTGCAGCCCTTGGTGTCGCAGCGCAGCAGGGGCACGTCGGGCAGCCGGTGCCAGACCTCCAACAGGCTTTGGGGATCCAGGTCCCGGTCCTGACGGTAGATCTGCCGGAAGACGAAGGCCTTGTAGTTGTGGTCGATGAGGCGGAAGGTGTCACTCACCATCCGTAGGATGTTGTGGGGCCTCTTCACCAGCAGGCACGTCCCCGTGCAGGGCGAGCGGATGGTGAAGAAGATCAGGCAGCTTCTCTCGTTGTAGGTCCGGGCCAAGAGCTTCTGCACGGGGCTGTTCCGGTCTCCCTGGAGCAGGTGCCACTCGGCGTCTTCCCCCACCCTACCCAGGTGCTTCATCCGGGCAGCCACAATGGGCCCTTCATCTGGGTCGTACAGGACACCCTCTGGGTTAATGGCTGCCTGCATGTCCCACAGCTTGTTCCTGGGCAGCACCTGTTCCAGACCAGATGGGTTCTCACAACTGGCTTTCTGCAGGCTGACGGCGAAGGCGTATTCAACAGCCAACCCATCCCTAAGGGAAGGCAAAGCAAAGGGCAGTGAGGAGACAGGGGGCTCTGAACAGCTTTGCCCTCAGCCCCGAGCGACAAACTTGGGTGGGTCACACATGGTGGCGCCACTGGCCGGTTCTAGGCTCTCAGGCTCCAGCCTGGATTAGGGAATGTTTGCCCCGTGGGAGAATGAAATAAACTTGGAGGGAGGTTTTATGAAGAAACTTCCCCAGGGATCATCAGCCCGGTGTGAGCTTTGGTCCGTCAGCCCCACAGGGCTGAGCGTTACCACTTGAGCTCCAGGAGCAAGTCAGAGCTTTTAGGCGGAGCCAGCCCAAGAGAGGGACGTGACACGCAGTTGGCCCCAGGATACACAGCGATTTGCTGGAGAGCTGAAGAACACAGGAGATCAGGGCTCCTCATTTCCCCCCCAGCTCTGGGAAGGGACTGTGATTGTGATTAAAGGGAGGCTAACAATGGCACCTCTATGTGGCACATTCCGTGTGAAAAGCTCTGGGTCTGCCACATTAGAGCTGGGTTCTCATCCCACCTCTGCCTGAAGTGGCCTTGTGCAGCTCAATTGGGGAAGGTTGGGGGCTGATAACTGACTGAGGACAGGACACTAGTTTGTAAGGTCTGAGGCCTTTTTCAGCAATAAGCAGCAGCAGCCAGGAAACAGAGAATCACATTCCCTCTAAATTATAAAGAAAATGTAACACTGGGCTGTTAAGGTGGTGCTTCTATCATAATAGTCCTCACCATCACCAGGTCTTAAAACTGTAAAGAAAACTTCGTTTGACAGCATTCAACAGCCTAGCAAGAAATCCTTTATCAGCAGTTGTCATTGTTCAATCTGTACCTCTGATGTTTTCCCTTTATACTCCCCCACTTCTCTACTGTTTATCTAGATGGTCTCTGTCTGGTTCTTTGAATGTTTCTGTCAGTTGCATAACTAATCTTGCAACATTTAAATCAACTCAGGTGGTGGGATATGATTGGGTAAAGAATTATTTTGTAATGGGCTAGGATTGGTGAAAAACATGATTTTGTAGCATTTCAGTTTACAGTGATTGGGTCAAGCACAGCTAAGCAGGACTCAAGTTTCACTATATAAACTGGGGTCCAAAAGAAAGGAAGTTCTTTGGATGGTAACTCCAGGACACAGCCCAAGATCAGAGCTGCCAGACCTCAGCACCCTGCCAGCCCTCAATGCAGCAGCTGGAGCCCCACATGACCTGGCACTGACTGGCCCCCAGGAAAAGTTCGTCTGCCTTATTGGGAGTGGTGAGCATTGTCTGCTTCCCCGTGTATTCTCTTTTGGTAGCTGTTTGTAAATAGAGGTTAAGGATATTACTGTGCAAGGCTTTTTCACTGGTAAAAGGCCCCACAAACCTGCAGAAAATTATGCCCTGAGCCCTACAAAGTGGAAAAGCGCAGGGGTGCCTAAATTAACCAGGTTACGCCTTGAGCCCACGGGAGGATAAAGATGGGTGGAGTGTGCAGGTAACAAATCAGTAACAAGGGCTGTGATGAGCACTAGACAGCAGACATGGGAGCAGCTCTCCTGGCTCCCAGCCCAGTGCACCTTCACCTTAGCTATGATCTACTGGGAGGGAATCTTTCTCTGGGGGGGTCATAGCATGGGCTTGGGGGAGCACAGGTGTCACCTGTGGGGGCAGGGTGAGCCCTCCAGACCCTTCATCCTCTAAGCTGAGCCCCTTCCTCCTTCTGCAGCCCCCAGCCTCTGGAGCAGGGGGTTGGAATGAAGCTGGGTTCATGGTAGTTTGTCCTATTATAGGGCCTGAATGTGATCATGAATATTCATGCTAATGCTCAGCCTCCCATGCCCAAATCTAACATCCTCACTCTGATAATACTGGGGGGCACTTACCCTACAGGCCAGATCTTTTAAGAGTCTTGGGTGCAAGGTATCTGGTCCTCATTTATTTGAAAGAGATTGTAGAGCAAGCACATGGTTAGTGCTGGTCCAATTTTTTCAGACAGAACAGTTTTTCTTAGGGAAAGGCTGATTTAACAAAATCTAAATGTTCCAAGGGAATACATTGATTCTGTGTAATTTTCTGATGAAAAATATTCAGAACAATTTGTTTACATTGAAACATTTGGTTATGACTTTTTTTTTTACTTTTGTTATGTTATATTACTGTTTATAATATACAGGTGAAAACATATGGACTTTCATATTATTATATTATATTATACTATAAAGCAGGAAATGCAAGTTGCTAAAGCTGAAATGGAAATATTTTGAGCTTACTGAAATGAAATATTCAGATATGGCCCAACTTAAATCTGTTTTTAATTTTTCCAAAACAAAATTTGGAATTCCCATTTCATGAAAGTTTTCAAATTTTAGTTCTAATTCAGACTGAAAAGAAAATAGAAATTTCAGAATTTCCGAGGGAATTGGAATTCCAGTTTCCAACCAGTTTTTCACAATAGTAATGAAACCCCCAACCCCGTGCGCTCCTAGAATTACCCCTCTCCCAGCTCCAGGCTCCATCTCCCCCTGCATCCCAGAATCACCCCTCCCAGCTCCCCGTGCACCCCAGAATCATCCCTCCCAGCTCTGCCATGCCCTGAGCCACCTATGCCATAGAAAATCACATAGGGCAAAAGTGAAGCATCTTCCTCCATTTTTGCCTTCATTTACCACCTGGAGAGGGCAGAGGGGTTCCAGCCAGATGGAAAATGCCCCACTGGGGCTTCACTCACTTGTTCACATGATTCTCAATCTCTCTGAGCGCGGCGGGATTGATGCTCCCGACAGTCTCTGGCCCGAAGCAGAGGAGAAAGGGCAGTAGCAGGAGTCCAGCCCTGGGCATCCATCCCGACACCTGCACAGGACCCCACAGTGTCAGCACCTCTGAGCCTGGGCACAACCCAGCACCATCAACCCACATCCCCTAGCTCCTGGTGTGCTACCGACAGGAGAGGGGGCCGGGGATAACCCCCTGGAGATTGATGGGATGAGGTGTGAATGGCAGACAGGTCTTCCATGGGGCTCTAAGGGCCAGGATATGAGGGACAAGGGGGACTCACCTGGGATTCCATAGGGCAGGAGGAGGTGGTGGGGATTCACCAGTTTCCATGGGGCTAGAGGTGGAGGGGGAACGCCTCATCAGGGTTTACATGGGGCAGGAGGAGGCGGAAGAGACTTACAAGGGTTGCTATGGGGCACAAGCTGAGGGGCAGTGGGGACTCACCAGGGTTTCCATGGGGCAGAACAAGGTGGGGGACTCACCATGGTTTCCATGGGGCAGGAGCAGGAGGTGCTGTCACTCACTGACTGAGGCTCACACCGGATCCCCAGTGATGGGCTCTCAGCTCCCAGCCCCTCTTCTTATACTCCATTCCCCCCAGCCCCCCACCACATGGTGCAGAGGGGCGGTACCCGCTCCTGTTGTCCCCGTGACCAGCCCAGGGGCAGGGGAGGTGGCACTAGGTGGGACTCAGCTACTTCATTCAATATTGCCTTGAAAGGAAACTCCATAGGGCTGAGCTAGGAGGGGTGGGGCAGACAGGGGAACAGGATGGGAGGTGGCAAGGGGCAGGGCAGACATGGTGGGGGGTGGGAGGTGGTGGAGGCACTGGGGCAGATGGGGAGGGGGATGGGGGATGGTGAGGGCCAGGGCACACAGCAGTGGGGGATGGGAGGTGGTGAAGGCCGGCCAGGCAGACTCCAGGCTGGAGCATTGGCCCTGTCCAGGTGGGGTTGGTTTGTCTCATGCTGGGGGTCGACGGGGGGAAGTTTCTGATTCTCCTCCTCATGAGCAAGGCCTGGGGCCTCACATCTCTGTCCCTGTGTCTGGCGCTGTGACCCTCTGTGCTCCAAGGCAGTTCCCCGGCACCCCCATATTTACCATGGTGATATAATTCGGCTCTGTTGTGTACACAGTGAGCCTTGTGAGGCATCATTCAAAAAAGCTTGATCTGTGGAACATTAATGTCCTGGTGGATTGTGTGTGCTGTCATTCTATGGGCAATTATGAAGTTGTGGTTGGTGTCTTGTCACTGGAAGATGTTGGGAGGTTGGAAACACCCACAATCAGTCTTTCAGGTACAACAATGGAGAAGCCAGACAGTGCTGATGGCCCATTAAGGGGAATGAACACTCCCAAGGGCTATCATGTGTCCAATGAAGGCTTCTCACAGGAAGCCCATAGACAATGGACATGGCTTGACTCATGTCATAGCAAAAGATCTTTCCAGCAAGCTGGGAGAGCCTATAAAGGAAGGGAAGTGACTTTTGGCCTCTCACCCCCCCTCCCCACAACTCAACACCTGGGAGCACATCTGGAGAACAAAGAGTGTGAACAGGGGAGGTGGTTCCAGGCTGCAAAGGAGAATCCCAGCCTAAGCAGTGAGGAACTCGACCATCTATTGGATGTAGCCAATGATTTTATTTGGTATTCATGTATTGTGTGATGTTATGATTACTTTCTATATACTCATGATATGTTAATCAGAATTGATTTATAGGATTATAATAGTATAAGATTAAGCAATATCTTGAGGAACTAGCTAATAAGTCAGACAAGCTGAAACACAAGAAGACTGTAGGCTGAGGCTCGCTGAAAGACTCTAGCTTAGCTATTTTAGGCTTTGGATACCAGCAGGTCACCAAAAAATGAGGGATAGCTCAGTGGCGTAAGCATTGATTTGCTAAACCCAGGGTTGTGAGCTCAATCCTTGAGGTAGCCATTTGGGGGGTAGTCCCCCTTTGAGTAAGGGTATGGACTAGGTGACCTCCTAATAATGATGTTTTTAAAAAAAAAATAATAATTGGATTTGTGGCCATATATCTGCATTGACCATGACAGAATTCTTTCTGATTGGGTACTACACAATACTGTTTCTGTCCTGCATAGGCTATTTGCTTCATAGGAGATTTTCTCGTAATTATTTGTACTGGACATGATACTTGTGTTACATTTACTGCCAGTAAGTTTTGCTGGTACCTTTCCAGCTGATCACATAGCGGAGTTTCTACCTTAAATATGTTTCACCTACAGATTAATTGATGCCCCTTTTGAGAGCAACAAGTTATTTGTGGGCAGGGGTGAAAATAACTTAAATTTCTTACAGGTACTGTCCTGTCACAGAGGGGGATTACGGCAGAGGATCGGGGTGGGGGTGTTCCAATACGACAGTACTTGTTAGAAATTAAAGTGTGGGGTGCAGGGGGTTGGGGGCTGAGCTGTGTGTGGGTGTGGGGGAGCTCAGGGCAGGCAGGGGATTGGGGGCCGTGGGTGGCTCAGGTCAGAGGGCTGGGTGTGTGGGGGGGGCGTGCAAGAGTCAGAGGAGGAGGCGGGGGCTCAGTCCAGGAAGGGGGCTGGGTGTGTGGGGGGGTGTAGGAGTCAGAGCAGGGGATTTGGGGGCTGTGGGAGGCTCAGTGCAGGAGGCTGGTTCTGTGGGGGGGGTGCAGGAGTCAAGGAATGGGGGCTGGGTGTGGGGTGAGGGTGTAGGAGTCAGGGCCAGGGGTTGTGGGTGAGGAGGGCTCAGGGAAGGGGATTGGGGGGGATGTGGAGGGGGGGTGCGTGGGGGGAGACTCGGAGCTGGGGCAGTCCCGGTCACAGCTGAGTTACCTTATCTGGCTGGTGGACAGGTCCCTGCCCTGCTACTCCTGTTTGCTGCCAAGGGAGCTGTGGGCCGGCTGTGTGGGGGCCCATCTGCTGCAGGGAAATGGGTGGCGGTGGACGTGAGAGACCCCCCTGGCCTGCTGCTCCCTTCCCTGGCTTCTTCCCAGGGACTGCCAGCAGCAGTGTCCGCCACAGGCACTGCACGGATGCTGCCTGGCTTCCAGCGAGAGAGGGAGAGAGGGGCAGCAGGACAGGCACGGACACCGCACCAGGAGCCCGGTTTATTTTCTGGAGTACATAATTGATGTGCTTTCTGATTTTTTTAACATTCACCTTACTTTTAATTGACATTTCTGTACCAAACAACTCTGTAATGCTGCATAGAATTTCCAGTGGTCTTGTTTTGGGGATTTTTTGGGTTTTTTTTTAGGCGCATAGAGATCACAGAATCATAGAATCATAGAACTAGAAGGGACCTCGAGAGGTCATCAAATCCAGTCCCCTGCACTCATGGCAGGACCAAGTACCATCTTTAGACCATCCCTGACAGGTGTGTGTTTAACCGGCTCTTAAAAATACCCAGTGATGGAGATTCCACAACCTCCCTGGGCGATTTATTCCAGTGCTTACTCACCCTGACAGTTAGGAAGCTTTTCCTAATGTCCGACCTAAACCCCCCTTGCTGCAATTTAAGCCCATTGCTTCTTGTCCTATCCTCAGAGGTTAAGGAATAATTTTTCTCCCTCCTCCTTGTAATAACCTTTTACTGTTGTCATGGCTCCTCTCAGTCTTCTCTTTTCCAGACTAAACAAAACCAATTCATTCAATTATGATTGTCTGTTTTTAAACCCAAATTAGCTATATCCTGCACCTGTTGTTGATAAATGGTAATCTTATTCCCAAGGATTACTGAGAAGAAAGATGCCACTTTGGTGTCTGCAATAACTGAATTTTCTCATTTGCCAATTAGACAAATATAACACAGCAGGGATATGTATAAATTGTACCTGATTAATTAATACCCCTGGCACAGGTTTGGCAGTGAGACCACAACCAGGGCCTTCTTGCAATTTTGGACATTTTACTGAGTTTTGGGGCTTATGGTTCTTTTTAACTATTATTGTCTGTACCTTTACTTTAACTACTGCTTTATCAGAGGCTCCTTGAACAATTGCAACAGGAGGATGATTTCTCTTGGGATTTCTTGGTTGGGTTTGAATATAACTCTAAGCTTTAGACAATAAGTCCAGTACTCCCGGCAGAGTGCTTCCAGGGTTAACATACATTATTACTTTACCCCGAACTGCTGGTAAAGAATTGTTAACAAACAAATTAGTACATTGGGGTTTGTTTCCTTACCAGGCATTTCATTAGAGAGCCAAGCGGCTGAAAGTCTATTGTGAAATGTATGCGGTGACTTGCCTTCCCATTGCTTCATGTAAGCTACCAAAGTCACTCCTGCCTGGCTTGGGGACATGTGGAGGCTCTGGTTTGGGGTCTAAAGTGTCTTGGGGTACAATGGGCAGGTTAGATTTAAAATGAATGATGCCACTTGCTCTTTTTATTATGACTCCTGACTTGATTGGCTTAGAGATATTAAAGTGACTTTTAGATTGCAAAGACTTTTGTCTTTCTTGAGAGACACTGATATCCAGAATTTCACCCTTACAAGCTTTTACAGCAACTTCTACAGTTCCCTGAGTTTCTTGCAATAAACGACCCCATTGTGGATGGGCTTGCAAGATATTTGGCTTACCCGTATTCTGTTCTTTTCCTCCTCTCTTTCATTATAGACACTAATTGCTATTCCTAACTCTTTTCCTAACTTTCCAGATTGTTCAGTTTCCTGTTGCTCTTCCTGTCTGATTTTAGCTTTCAGCCTGATAAGTGGGGGTGAGATTCTACCTCCGCTTGCTGTGGGTTGGTCATTCCCAGGTTCCACCACAGCCACTGGAACATCTGGAATGATATTTACAACATAGACATGTGGCAACTTCATCTCCATGCAATTATCCTCCACATGTACTTGATGGATCTGTCCATTTCCCCCTTCGCTATCTATTACCTGTGGATACAGATCCCCTAGAATGTCAGAAGTTTGCTTTATTGCCTGTGTTTTGTGACCTAGCGCTGCTGTTTTTACTTCTTGCCCAAACAAATGTTCCTGCCCTGTGGCTTCTTTTTCACACCATAATTTTATAACCAGGCTCTTGTAGGTGTTGCTTACTGTACCTTAAGTCTCTTGCCAAACTCTTCCTTTGATTAAGGAGTACAGGATTTACCTCCCTTACCCTACTGAGTTGTTTTTTCAATGTCTAACTAGACTTCTGCTCTTTGCATAAGACTTGTTTTGCCTTCTGCAGTTGTTTTACCTTTCTTTTAAATCCTTTTCCATAGGATATTACATGCTATAGATACACAATCCAGGGCTATTTCTTTCACCTCTTAAGCCTTTTTCCCCCGCCTTTTCCTTTTCAAAGAGGAAATACCATAAATTTCAGGGATCTCTAGGGACCTCAAGCACTACAGTAGTTTTTAACTAACCCTCCTCCACGGGCTTTAATGTAGTCTGGCACAAAGGCCTCCCAGGACGTTTGTGGAGTTGGAATTGTTGCAATAAATGCCTGACTGGGTAACTTATTTTGTTCCCTATTTCTTTTGGAAAAGTGGCCGGCGTCCCTTCCTTGCTCCTAAAATGTTTACAGGGATTTGATTAGATTTTTTAAATTGAGAAGGGTTTGTGGTGCTTACTTCTCCTTCAAAAGCAGCAAAGAGTTCTGTGGCACCTTATAGACTAACAGACGTATTGGAGCATGAGCTTTCATGGGTGAATACCCACTTCATCAGATGCTTCTCCTTCACGTGTTTTACAGCTGGAGCACACCGAGAGGAGGAGCAGTGACCAAGGCAACCCCACAAAGATTTCCTTGATCCTCCATCAGTGGCGTAGTTCAGAGGAGTTTAAAGTTTGGGGAGCTTATTAATTAACATGGTGTGGGGCGGGGTGCTTGTTGCTTATTATTGACAAATGACGGCCAAGTGTCCTACCCACTCTGCCACATCTGGTAGGGGGCTTTTACTTATACGTGAATTCAAGAGTCCATTACACAATTGCAATTCCTATTTTCTTCCCCTGAGCTCAATGTTGACAACATTACCCAGACAGACAAACATCGAATGCAAGCAGGCATAAGCAAAAGCAGAACGTCTCCCAGTATGACTTTTGACCTAGATATATTATTTTTTTTCTTAAAACCTTTGTTTCTTATTGGGTTTCTGTGTTTACTATGGTTCCACTTGCTCTTTATGGCTTCTTGCGTTTTCTATGGTCCTGGGTTTCAGCACCAAATCTGGAGCCTTTCATTCTATTTAACATCAATCAGATTTCCCTGGGTTCAGCTCTGGTGGCTACAGTGTCGATTTCAAGCGAGTTGTCTCTGTTCTAGATCTGGAGCCCATAGGAACACAGGAAACCATAGGCAAGTAGCACATACAATTACAAAAGCATCTCTCTTTTAGCAGTTTTATTAAAGTTCCCAATAAAATCATATAAGTTACAGCACATCTAATTCCAAATCAAGATATGTGCCATTCAGTAATTATAACTATAGAGACACGTACATCCTCCTAGGCGGCATTAGAATCTGTTGGCCCTCTCAAACTCTGTCTGCCCTCGCATGGACTGATTGTTACTATGGGAGTGCTTCCTGCTGGAGTTTCCTGTAGGAAGCTCAGTTTACCTACTTTGAGCACCCTTTTTGAAACTGTGACTCTATCTATACCTACATTCTACACATGTACATGACAACATCTTCCCTCTCTTTCTTATCGGTCTATGTTCCCTGGAGACACGAGGGACCCCAAATTCTATAGGCTGGGTAGGTCGATGTCCCGCCTTTGTCTTGCGGTTTAAGGCATGTGTTACAAGCACATTTTGTTCTTACAGCATTTTTATGATTTAAATTTAACTTTCCTACTTTGACTTTCTCAATATTACCCGTTTCTGCCTCTTTTCTTTGAATTTTAGGGCATCGGGTTATTTTTAAGGTTACCAAGTTACACCACATTTTGTATTCCAGGCCTAAAAAAGCTAAGCTAAAATCTTGCAGGCCTTAGCCCACAGGCTTCTTGCATTTCAGCCTGTTTGACTTATTGCCTGGTTCTTTTAAATATTGCTTAATTTTATTCTTTTATAATTCTGTAAATCAAATTCTGCTTAACATATAAGGAATATATAGAATGTAATCATAACATCACACAATAAATGAATACAAAACTAAAACCATTGGCAACATTTTCCCCCCTTGACAGAGTCAGTATTATCTCATTATCAAGTGATGATTAGATTATAAGTGCCCTGTCACATACATATGACAGCATATGAGAATGATTAATGCAATAAGATACATATATACTTGATAGAGCATTCACATTTAATAGAATCATAGAATCCTAGGACAGGAAGGGACCTCGAGAGGTCATCTAGTCCAGTCCCCTGCACTCATGGCAGGACCTGCACCATCTAGACCATCCATGTTATGGGAATGTCTAACCTGCTCTTAAAAATCTCCAATGATGGAGATTCCATGACCTCCCTTGGCAATGTATTCCAGGGCCTAACCACTCTGACAGTTAGGAAGTGGTACATAGTTAGGACAGTTAGGAAATAGTACATAGTTATAAGCTGCTTTTGGAACTTGATGTGGACTTATGCTTTGCATTACCTTATAAGTATTAACGTTCTTGTATTCTTTTTTTTATATTATTTTTGGTTGTTGTGAGTGTTGTAACAGTTGAACACAGAGGTAACAGAATAGGAAACACATGCAGTAAATAGTTTTTCGCCTTTCTTTGCAGTGTGGGGCAGCGTCAGTTGCTGGAGGATTCTCTGCATCTTTAAATCTTTATACCACGATTTGATGACTTCAATAGCTCAGACATAGGTTAGGGGTTTGTTACAGGAGTGGGTGGGTGAGATTCGGTGGCCTGCATTGTTCCTATGGGCTCCAGATGTAGAACAAACAGAGATTACTCTGTTGAATTTAAAACTGTAGTCGCCATCACTAAGCTCAGGGAAACATGATTAATGTAAAATAGAAATAAAAGGCTACACAGGGTGAGACAATGCCTGGTTCAAATCGTGTTTCGTTTTTAGAACTAAGACTGCAAATTAGTTTTATTTCTTAGGTGACCAACTTTGATCTCTACACTCACCATTTACAATCACTTATCGTCTGTCTTTCTGTAGTTAATAAATCTGTTTTATATTTTACCTAAAACAGTGTGTTTTGGTTGAAGAGCTTGGAGAATCTGCTCAGTGTACACAAGCTGGTGCATGTCCTCTCCACATCGAGGGAGGAATGGACTGAGTTATAAATTTACACTGGCCAGGCTTCTCACTAGGGCAGAATGGCACAGACATGGGATCCAAGGATGGAGAGCTGCAGGAAACTGGCTGGATCCTCTCTGTTGCTGGTTCCTGAGTGGGTGGGAGAAGAATTCATGTAACTTGGCTGGGTGTGTCCCTGCCTATGGATCATAGAATGATAGAATATTAGGGTTGGAAGGGACCTCAGGAGGTATCTAGTCAAACCCCCTACTCAAAGCAGGACCAATCCCCAACTAAATCATCCCAGCCAGGGCTTTGTCAAGCCTGACTTTAAAAATCTCTAAGGAAGGAGATTCCACTATCTCCCTAGGTAACCCATTCCAGTGTTTTACCACCCTCCCAGTGAAATTTTTTTTCCTAATATGCATCCCAAATCTCCCCCACTGCAACTTGAGACCATTACTCCTTGTTCTGTCATCTGCTACCACTGAGAACAGTCTAATTCCATCCTCTTTGGAACCCCCTTTTAGGTAGTTGAAAGCAGCTATCAAATCCCCCCTCAGTCTTCTCTTCTGCACACTAAACAAATTCCCTCAGACTCTCCTCAGAAGTCTCCAGCCCCCTAATCATTTTGATCTGATTTTTGGCTGTATAAGTGCGGGACCTGGAGGGGGTTGCAGCTTGTCGCAGCAGCATAGTGTGAGATGGAGCACAGAGGGCTCAATGGTTCCTCAGTTCCAGGTTACACCCCAGGAAAACCTTTCAAAAGCGCCTGCATCTCTGTCTGTGTGTCTGCCTCTCTTCCATCCTGTCAGGCCAGACACAGACAACTAGGGACGGGGCAGGAGGTTGAAAATGCCCATCTGTCACTCAGCGAGATCAGGTTGTCGCTGTCTGTGCCAACAGCACTGTGCAATGAAATTAGATGTCGGGAAGGTCCCAGTGGTTGCCAATCAGCTCTGACATCAGTGGACCTGTTCCAGCTGAGAATCCTCATGCCAAGGTCACCCCAGGGTGAGGAGAGGTTCTAGTGGGAAGCTTAGAATGTGCTTGGGTGGAGTGGGAGTTCTAGACTGGAGTTCAATGCTTGCTCGAGGAAGGGGAAGAGGTTCTAGACTGAAGCACAGAGGTCGCTGAGAAGTGAGGGGGTGCTAGATTGGAGTGTGGAGCAGAGTCAGCATGGGATGTGGGTCCAGGCACAAGCTCTGGGTGGGGCAGAGGTTCTAGATAGGAGCCACATGCACACAGAGGTTGAGGGATCTAGATAGGAGCCCAGTGCACACTCAGGAGGGGCAGAGGTTCTAGACTGGCGGCTGTTACACACTCAGGGGGTGGCATTCTAGATTGGATCCTGGCACATACATGTGGGTTCCATACTGGGGCTCAACAAGGGAAGATATTCCCTCTGGAAAGCACATCATGCCCCATAGGGACTAGCAGAAACGCAGCACTGCCTTTGCCAAACCAGCTGGTGTTTCGCTAGGATCCAGGACTGATGGAGGTTTGGGGTGGGTCCAGGACAGAGAAATGTAACTGAGAACCTCACGCCAGCAGCATCTCTGCCTCCTACAGCCTCCTGGGGACATTGGGATGGAGGTTTGGCTTGTGATGGTCCCATCCAAACGGGTTGCTGTTTGGAACTGGAAAGTCTTCTTCCCAGGTGAGGGGAAACTGAGGCAGGGCTCACCCACGGTGCCACACCTGGCCCTAAGGGGGCATGATGAAATGGCCTGCGCTAAGACTGAGCTGCTTCTCTCCAGTGCCTGGCTGGCCAAGGGGGCTTGGCACACAGGGATAGGGCTCCAAAGGGGCACACTGTTGTTCTAATGCAGGGTTAATGGGGGCAGGCTGTAGATGCCAGGAAAGGTAAGAGAACAGGAAGGGTCAGCTTGGATCACATTTGTTGCCAGGCTCTCAGACACCCCCTGTCCTTTGGCGGCTCCCACTGCTGTCCAGAGAGCGACAGCTCCGTAGCAATAGGACTGAAGGCACAGCTGGGGGGTGGATGTTTGGGGTCACACAGCCCTCCGGTCTTGGGAGGGACCCACTAAATGTCTAATACTCCTGAGGAGACCGTCTGTCTGCTCACCCCTTCTGTGCCCAAGTGGTGCCCCCGGGGACTATGGAGCAGGGCAGTTCATGCCCCTTGGAGGCTGTACTGGTGCCTGGGCCCTGCAGGCATGCACCCTGGAAAGGAATTTCATAGTCCAGCCTGGGTTAGTGGGAGGGTCCCCTCTGGGTCAAGCTCCCCTAGCTGCCAACGGCCCCAGCCCAAGCTTCCCCTGCTGGTGCAACTGTGGCTTGAGAAATAAACGATCCTTGTGGCCAGGGTGTTGGAACAAGAGCCATGGGGCCGGCAGGCTCCACCCCTGAGGGACCGGCCACTGGTGGCCTTGTCTGTGGGGAGCAGGTGAGGGCCTCCCTCCTGAGCCCCTCACCCTTCCTCTGGGGGCAAAGGGACCCCCAGGAGAATAAGAACCCAGGATCCGGGTGAGAGGGAGGGACCAGGGGAGAGCGAGGACCCCCAGCGGGCTGGGCAAGGTTGGTAGAGCAGCACAGTGAGGGGGTTTCTGGGGGCAGGGATGCAGAGAAGGTATTTCTGGCAGTTTGGAGGAAAGCAGGGGGCCGGGGGCAGAGTAGGAGGCATGGAGGAGAGCAGGCAGTGTGGGTGTTGCTTGATCTGCCCCGCAGTCCGTCAGCTTGGTCCCTGGCTCCCAGCCTGGGCCCCCTTCCCAAGAGGGGACCAGGGCCGCCCAGTGGATTCAGGGGGCCTGAGGTCTTCGGCAGCGGGGGACCCCCACCAGGAACGGCGCCAGGGTTTTTGGCGCCCTAGGCGCAGGGCCGACTCTAGCCATTTCTCCGCCCCAAGCACGACGGCACGCCGCGAGGGGTGCTCTGCTGCTTGCTGGTCCAGCGGTTCCGGTGGACCTCCCACAGGCGTTCCTGCAGAAGGTCCGCTGGTCCCGAGGCTTCCGTGGACCTGCTGCAGGCGTGCCTGTGGGAGGTCCACCGAAGCCACCTGCCGCCCTCCCTCGCTCCCGGTCGGAGCAGGCCCTGCCTAGGCGGGGGTCCTTCCCGCGATCCCGGTCAGCGGCAATTCTGCGGTGGGGGGGTCCTTCCGTGCTCCCAGTCTTTGGGGCACTTCAGCAGCGGGTCCCGGAGCGAGTGAAGGACCCTGCTCCAGGGGCCCTGAAAACTCTCGTGGGGGCCCCTGCAGGGCCTGGGGCAAATTGCCCACTTGCCCCCCCACTCTGGGCAGCCCTGGAGGGAAGCTGTGACCCCTGAGGATCCTTTCCCCCGGCCAGCCGCAGCAGAGCTCCAGGGTACTCGAACTCCTTTGGAGCCAGGTGCCCAGAGGCCAGCAGGAGGAATCAGGGCTGGGGCGGCTCCCTGGAGGGATGGGACAATTCCCCCCTTGTTGTTGCTCCATGTTGCTCTCGCTCTGGCTGTGTCCAAGGCTTGGGCTGGATGCAGGGGAGGCAGGCCCGGGACACAGGAGTCCGGCTGGATGGCTCCAGCCCTGTCCTGGCTGTGCACCCCGCGCTGAAAGCAAGATACTGGCTGGGCTCCCCACCAGCCCCCAGCTCTCCAGGAGCACCCGGTGCCATCCCTGCCAATGACAGCTTCGTCAGGAAAGCCATCGGGCTGTGTGTCCTATCTGCACCCAACCAGTGCCCCCACCCCAGGGAGACTGGGTGGGAGTCGGGCTCCCACCCAGGGACTATGGGGCAGGGTGGTTCATGGCACTGGGGGTAGGGCTGGGGACTGTCCTGGTGGGGTGCTCGCCCTCACAAAGAGGTTCAAGGCCTAACCTGGCTGGGTGAGACATCATCCCCACACTGCACCGTGCCAGGCACAGGGCGTCCCCACTGGCTGAGCTCCTGCCCCCGGCTGTCGCAAATGCAGCTTAAAGTAAACGGCCCTTGCAATGGTGACAGTGGTGCAAGAGCTGTGTGGCTGGGAGGCCTCACTCCTGAGCCTTACGCCAACCTCTCGCCTCAGCCTTGGCCGAGCTTCCCCTGTGGCCTAACCTTGGTTTGAGAAAGAAACGGCCCTTGTGGCCGCGCTGGTGGCACAAGAGCAGTGGGGCCGGCAGCCTCCAGCCCCTGAGGGACCAGCCTCTGGTGTCCTTTGTTAGAGGGCTTATTTCTTCACCCTCCCACTTCCCTGGTCCTTCTCGTGTGAACAGAGAGCGACAATACCCAGAGTCCGAAGGTGCAAACAATTCCATGGTGATTGGGGTGAACTTCCATTAAGCTTAAATCCAAGTTCCTTTTTCCATATTTTCAAATCCCACCCAACTTACTTCCTATTTGTCCCTAGTTTATATAGTAATATTCTCAACTATACCTTAACCCAGGGGTCAGCAACCTTTCAGCACTGGTGTGCCAAGTCTTCATGTATACACTCTAATTGAAGGGTTCGCGTGCCGGTAATAAATTAACGTTTTTAGAAGATCTCTTTCTATCAGTCTATAATATATAACCAAACTACTGATATATGTAAAGTAAACAAGGTTTTCAAAATGTTTCAGAAGCTTTATTTAAAATAAATTAAAATGCAGATCTTATTAGTTTAGTGTGATCCTTGCCCTTGCTGAGTTTTCCAATGTCTGGTGGCACATATTTAGATACTTTAAGCTGCACACAGGCTTCTGAGTTATAAACTGATAACCGGCTGGCAGGAGGTCAGCGGCTGGGACCCCAGATCAGCAGCTGAGGTGAGTGGAGCTGGCGGCTGGAAGGGAAGAGCAGGGCCAGAAGCCTGGACCCTGTCTGGCAGGGGGCCTGCGCTGGAAGCAAGGTGAATGGGGCTGCGGTGGGGACCCCAGCTGGCAAGGGGTCAGCAGCCAGAACCCCAGAGCGGCAGCGGGCTGAGCGAGTCAGCCTGCCCAGCTCTGGGGTTTCAGGGGTGGCCTGAGCGTTTCCGCCAGCCCCTCTCTGGGGTTTCAGCCACTGGCTCCTGCCAGATGGGGGATCAGCCTGCTGCTAGCCTGGGGGAAGGAACCCCAGGCCAACAATGGGCACTGAGTGGGACCAGCGGTTGGAACCCGGCGGGCAGGAGCTGGCGGTGGAAACCCCAGAGAGGCAGCACTCTGGGGTTTCGCCTGCCGGCTCCTGTCAGCTGGGTCCACAGCCCGCTGCCAGCCTGGGGTTCCTTCCTCCCGGCCGGCAGCAGGTGGCGGGACCCCAGCTGGTAAGGGGCCAGCAGCGGGAACCCCAGCCCGCCCCGCATGCCAACCGGCTCAGCCCGCCCCGCGTGCTGAGCGGCTCAACCTGCCCTGCATGCTGTCAAAAATCAGCTTGCGTGCCACCTTTGGCATGTGTGCCGTAGGTTGCCGACCCCTGTTTTAGATCATAGAATCATAGAATATCAGGGTTGGAAGGGACCTCAGTTGGTCATCTAGTCCAACCCCCTGCTCAAAGTTGGACCAATCCCCAACTGAATCCCCAGATGACCCCCTCAAAGATTAAACTCACAGTCCTGGGTTTAGCAGGCCAATGCTCAAAACACTGAGCTATCCCTCCTCCCCCTTTTAACCCCTTTCCTGCCGGTGTGGGGCAGATGCCCCATCAGAGGGGATCTCAGTCCAATGGCTCAAACTCTCCCTGTTCAGAGGTCAGCAGAGACGGCAGAACCATGTCCAAGGCTTCTCTTTTATAGTTGAAGCAGGTTAACAAGCTGACCATTATCATCAACTTGCTTTGATGAGGAAGGCAGCAGCGCATACAGCTTGAGTTCCCATTGGTCAATGCAATGACCCATGCATCTGTTCAGTCCAGTTCAGGCAGCCATTCAAACTACAAAGCTGGATTACAGGCGGTTTTTCAATGTAAATCACATGTTTCAGATAGACCCAGACTGTGGTTCTCAGCGTACTTATCATTGTGAGCCGCGTGTGCAGCCCTCTATGGGTTTTGTGGGCCGCATCTCCACAATATATTTACCACCTGTATGGCCCTGAGGATGTCACAAGGGCCGAAGCTGTGTGCTGAGTGGCCCACAAGCGAACCACAGGCCACAGACTGAGAACCACTGGAAGATAATAACATCCTGATTCTAGTAAACATCTAACTGATAAATACAGGCCTGTTGATCTAATGGCGATTGAGTGTACATTGCATACATCATATAGCGATAACTATTGAGTGACATCAGAGTATGTTACACAGGAAGTCGGGGAATACAGATAAATACAATTAGCACCTACTCTTGACTTTTATCATACAAGTGAATGGGCTGGATTACACCACAGTGCCTCTTGGCCTGCCCTTAAGGATTACACACACAGGTGAATCAGCCTGTTAACTTTATCCTGAGATGGTTTGCCAGCCCCACAGTCCGCACCCCCTGCTCCCTCCCCCTGCAGGGCACAGCGTCATTCTGCACCATGGTAACTCCAGCAAAACAGCCCAGCTCGCTGCAAGGAAATGGCCCCAGCTCCAAAGCCGTTGGCCAACCTTTCCCAGGGCACCAGTTAATCCTCTCCTAGCAGGGCTGGGTTTAAGGAGCATTCACCTTCTCTCCCTCTCTCCGTTTGCACGAACATCTCTCGCTCCCACCCAGTGCAATCAGACGCCGGCGCTGCCACGATGCCGTACTATTCAGACACATGAAGTCAGGACAATTTATACCTGCTGGGGATTCTGGCCTAGGGACTCCAGTGAAGCAAGGCAGATTTACACCACTAGGGGATCTGGTCCATTGACTCCAATGGCGCAGTGCCAATTTATATCACTCATGATTGTGATTTATCTTTCTTGATCTCTCCCTGTTTCACTTTCCTTCTCAGTATCTCCCCCCTGCGCCTTCCCTTTATTTACAAGTGGAAATCGTACTCAGCCTGCACCCAGGATGGGACCAGAAGCAGGCTGCGTTGGTGCGCAACCACCATGAGCTACGACACAGATGGCAGGTGGAGGTACTGCAGCGTGATGGGTGAGTCTTGGCAGGCTTCACCTCATATGCTGTTCCCCTGCGTGGCACAGCGGCCATTCGGCTCGGCCAGGGAATCAGCCCCCGCTTGCTGCAGGGGAACGACCCACCTTCAAATCCGCTGGGCAAACTTTTCTGAGATGCCAGTTCATTCCCTCCTGGGAGCGTTTGATTTAACGATCCATCGGTCGCCCTCCCTCTTGCCACTGCTCCTTCATGTGCAAAACTCCACTCCGGTTCGGCCCAGTGACACAGCGTGCTCTCACAATGCCACACACTCGTGTCCCAAAAACACACACGTGCACACGGGGCAGGAACGAGAAAGGACATGTGCTGCAATGACGTGTGCTATAAGGCAGTGTTACAATATTGAGAAATAAGGCCCTTGAAGACTAGCAGACAAAGCAGAGCCGGAGGCTGGAAGTTGAAGCTAGACAAATTGAGAAGGGAAATAAAGTGCCATTGCAGGAGGCGGACCGAACCCTGAGTTGCCCCTGGGGGTGCTCTAACCACAAGACTTCACAGCCCTCCTTCCCCCTGGTTTAGTCCATTCTCGCTCACACAGAGGGGGGATTGGACCCGGGTCTCCCACATCCCAGGTGAGCGCTCGAAACCCAGGGCTAAACCTTATGTGGGAGACACCCCCCCCCCACTGCCTTCTCCAGCTGGGCTCTGAATGGGGCCAAAGCCCGTCGCCGTGCTCCCAGCACACCCAGCGGATCGGGCCTGAGGGCAAATCGGCCTGGGGCTGGCCCATCTCCCACTGAGGTCTGGGGGGTGACAGGCAGCCAGGCGCCTGGAGGGAGGCAGCATGTGCAGGCCCAGAGACAGCTGTGAGCGCCTGGGCAGCCTTCACAGTGCAGATGCTGGGGACAAGAGAGGTCAGGGGCCTACACCGGTAGGAGGCAGCTGCGAGGGTGGGACGGTAGTAGGGGAGGCCCATGGTGATGCCTAACACTTTCTGGATCTGGGCCAAAGGCCCCTTCTGGGCTTCTAATCTAAGGCTCTATAAAGGCTTCGTCCAGATGGGTTAGACTTGGCCACTTCTGTGCTTGTGCAGCCCAGTGGGGTCCTGTCCATGACGGGGGCTCCCAGTGCTACCGTAATACCCCTAATATATAATGTACAGCACCCAGCACAGTGGGGTCCTGTCCATAACGGGGGCTCTCAGTGCTACTGTAATACCCCTAATATAGCAGGTACAGCACCCAGCATAGTGGGGTCCTGTCCATGACGAGGGCTCTCAGTGCTACTGTAATACCCCTAATATATCAGGTACAGCGCCCAGCATAGTGGGGTCCTGTCCATGACGGGGGCTCTCAGTGCTACTGTAATACCCCTAATATATCAGGTACAGCGCCCAGCATAGTGGGGTCCAGGCCCATGACGGGGGCTCCCGGTGCTACCGTAATACATCTAATATATCATGTACAGCGCTTAGCACAGTGGGATCCTGGCCCATGACAGGGGCTCCTAGTGCTACCGTAATACACCTAATATATCATTTACAGCGCCCAGCATAGTGGGGTGCTGGGCCATGACTGGGGCGCCTGGTGCTACTGTAAACCCCTTGTAAGTCTCTGCTTGCTCGGAGTGGTGCTCTGTCCCCCTCTAGTGGTGGCTAGGCCCCCTACAGAATGATGAGCCTGCTACAGCCTTGGCTAAGAGACAGGTGTCTTTCAGCTCATGTAGTAAAAGGTCCCAGGTTGGATCCCTGCTGCCAACACCCTTGGGTGGGTCAGTGTTACATCCTAATATATAACGTACAGTGCCTAGGACAATGGGATCCTGGCTATGATGGGGGTGCCTAGTGCTACCATAATACCCCTAATAAATAATGTACAGCTATTATTATTCCAGAAAAGGAAAGGTATTTTTTGCCCTAAATTCATGCTGACAAAACCTCTCCTCCCAACCCTGTGTGTCGTGTAGGAGCTACATGTTTGGTGGGACGTATTTTAAGAAAGTTTCTGAGAGTTTGTACTGATTGGGAGGGTGACTTTCCTGGGAGTTTCCTGCTCAGTCATGGAGGCACTTTTGAATCTCCCACCCTAGGCTAGTCCAATCCTTCCTATCTCTGCCTGTGAAAACTTCCTGCCTGTAGACGCAACGGTTGCAGCCTCCTTGGGGAATGACTACATTGACTGCATTTTGGAAGAGAGACCAGCATGGAGGGTCAGGCAAAGTACAGCCGGCAACATAAGTGTGTGGCGACACCTGCATTAAATCAAGTCAAACCAACTCTGCAAGGGTATCGCTTTGGGCCGGGATTTGGGCCGACACCAGCAGGGGCCAGAGCAAAAGTGCCGCCAGCCAGAGACATTTGCTGTGAATGGCCGAGGGAAGCAGAGCAGAGAGTGACGCAGCCGCTGGTGACTCAAAGCCCTACCCCACCCCCCACCCGGGGGCAAGTGAATTCCCAGGACAAGTCCCAGGGCCGGGGGGCAGCCAGGAGCAGAGTTCACAGTTCATAGATGTGCCCAGGCAGAGCCACATCCCCAGACACCCAGGCAGCAGGGCCCAGAGCGGGGGGCACCAAGGGTCTGTGTGAGTGCTGGAGCTGGATGCAGGGAGCATATGGCTGCCAGGGGGAACAAGACTGGGTCATGCAGGATGTAGGTAAAAGGGACAGAGACAGGAACAAAGCCCAGCAAAATGCAGGCCGCTAGGGGCTGGATTTTAACCCCCTTCACCCCTTTTCTCTAGGTGCAAGGGGCGGGGCCTCTGGAGTAGTCACACAGCCATGTCACGCATGTTAATGGCTGGATCTTGAGTGGTTCATGGACCTTCTCGCCCAGCATCTCTTCCACCCCCACCGGCCCTGCTCTGCTCTCCTCTCAGCAAGTTTGCAGATGACACTAAACTGGGAGGAGTGATAGATACGCTGGAGGGTAGGGATAGGATACAGAGGGACTTAGACAAATTAGAGGATTGGACCAAAATTAGAGGATTGGGCCAAAAGAAACCTGATGAGGTTCAACAAGGACAAGTGCAAAGTCCTTCACTTAGGATGGAAGAATCCCATTCACTGTTACAGATTAGGGACCAAATGGCTAGGAAGCAGTTCTGCAGAAAAGGACCTAGGGGTTATAGTGGACGAGAAGCTGGATATGAGTTAACAGTGTGCCCTTATTGCCAAGAAGGCTAACGGCATTTTGGGCTGTATAGGGGTAGGGGTAGGGGTATTGCCAGCAGATTGAGGGATGTGATCATTCCCCTTCTATTTGACATTGGTGAGGCCTCACCTGGAGTACTGTGTCTAGTTTTGGGTCCCACACTACAAGAAGGATGTGGAAAAATTGGAAAGAGTCCAGCAGAGGGCAACAAAAATTATTAGGGGGCTGGAGCACCTGACTTATGAGGAGAGGCTGAGAGAACTGGGATTGTTTAGTCTGCAGAAGAGAAGAATGAGGGGGGGATTTGATAGCTGCTTTCAGCTACCTGAAAGGGGGTTCCAAAGAGGATGGATCTAGACTGTTCTCAGTGGTAGCAGATGACAGAACAAGGAATAATGGTCTCAAGTTGCAGTGGGGGAGGTTTAGGTTGGATATTAGGAAAAACATTTTCACTAGGAGGGTGATGAAGCACTGGAATGTGTTACCTAGGAAGGTGGTGGAATCTCCTTCCCTAGAGGTTTTTAAGGTCAGGCTTGACAAAGCCCTGGCTGGGAATTGGTCCTGCTTTGAGCATGGGGTTGGACTAGATGACCTCCCGAAGTCCCTTCCAACCCTGATGTTCTATGATTCTATGAATCCGAAGTCAACCCCAACAGCGGCAGGGTGAGACTCCGAGCTTCTATGAATTAACCTGGCCACCTGCTGCCATCTGCTGGTGAACAGGAGGAAGACATGTGACTAATGCAAGGAGCAGACCCTGCTTTGCAGTTGCCTTGCTTGGGGGCCCAAAGGGTCAGGGAGGGGGGTTCGGGCTGAGGCCAATGTGGGGGCTCTGTCACCCTGGGCTTCAAGCCATTATTATAGCCTATCCCCTTTGCCCCCCGTCAAGCTGTGTGGGGCTGATCCTGTGGCATCTGGGGGTTGAGGGAGCCCCCTGGGTGGGCTCCACACAGTCCGTCCCCACCAGAGGGAGGAGGCAGCCATCTTTGTCACCATGGCTCACAAGACCCAGTGCCCCCTCACTGGCACAAAGGGAGGTGATCAGACCCTGGGGAACTAGGGCAGGGGAGAGGGTTATGGGTCCGGATGTGGGAGCTGCTCCCTGAGCCTGGTGGATGCCACCTGAGGGTGTGGCCCTGTTGCAGATGCAGGTCCAGGGTCAAGGCACAGTGAGGTTGGGGGGTCCTGGGGAAGGGACTGCAGTTGACGAGGGGATCCCAGACAGGGATAGAGTTCCTGGGGCAGGGGGCATACACCCTGAGGTGGCTGGGGGGTCTCCAGGCAGGGGGGTGAAATTGGGGTGGGGGTCCTGGGGAAAGAGGTGCACCTGAGGCAGATTCACAGTTGGGTGGGGGTCCAGGGCAGGGAACAGCATCGGGTTGGGTGTCTCCAGGCAGCGGGTACAATGGGGTTGATGCTTTCAGTGCAGGGTGTGCAGTTGGGGGTCTCTGGGGCAGGAGGGGTGCAGTTGGGTTGGGGGTCCTAGGGCAGGGGGTGCCATCGGGGTAGTATCATGAGAAGTTTCCATCACACTCTGTTTATTACACATGTGATGAAGTTGCTGATTCTCTGCCGGGCGACCTAGGCCAATAAAGCTTCCATGGTCCCGGCACCTGGCATCTCTGCCCCGATGTTGGATGCCAGGACATCTTCGTCCAGCTCTGCCCAGGCTGGCTTCCAAGCAGCATCAGCTTGTGCCTGTAGCACAGGAGGCCCCGACTCAGCCCCTGGCATGGCAGCTGGGACAGCCGCCGGTGCATCAGTACCTGGCCCAATAGAACAGCTCCTGTTTATGATCCTGGGGTTGAGTCAGACGGGTACGTGCTGTGCGAGATGCCCGTCACTTGTTCTCTGGTTCTGACCCAAGCCAAAGACATAAGAACATAACATAAGAACATAAGAACCCTGGCCGTACCAGGTCAGACCAAAGGTCCATCTAGCCCAGTATCTGTCTACCAACAGTGGCCAATGCCAGGTGCCCCAGAGGGAGTGAAGCTAACAGGCAACGATCAAGTGATCTCTCTCCTGCCATCCAGCTCCATCCTCTGATGAACAGAGGCCAGGGACACCATTCTTTACCCTTCCTGGATAATAGCCATTTATTGACTTAGCCACCATGAATTTATCCAGTTCCCTTTTAAACATTGTTATAGTCCCAGCCTTCACAACCTCCTCAGGTAAGGAGTTCCACAAGTTGACTATGCGCTGTGTGAAGAAGAACTTCCTTTTATTTGTTTTAAACCTGCTACCTATTAATTTCATTTGGTGACCCCTAGTTCTTATATTATGGGAATAAGTAAATATCTTTTCCTTATCCACTTTCTCTACATCACTCATGATTTTATATACCTCTATCATATCCCCCCTTAGTCTCCTCTTTTCAGAGCTGAAGAGTCCTAGCCTCTTTAATCTTTCCTCATATGGGACCCTCTCCAAACCCCTAATCATTTTTGTTGCCCTTTTCTGAACCTTTTCTAGTGCTAGAATATATTTTTTGAGGTGAGGAGACCACATTTGTACACAGTATTCGAGATGTGGGCGTACCATGGATTTATATAAGGGCAATAAGATATTCTCTGTCTTATTCTCTATCCCCTTTTTAATGATTCCTAACATCCTGTTCGCTTTTTTGACCGCCTCTGCGCACTGCGTGGACATCTTCAGAGAACTATCCACGATGACACCAAGATCTTTTTCCTGACTCGTAGCTAAATTAGCCCCCATCATATTGTATGTACAGTTGGGGTTATTTTTTCCAATGTGCATTACTTTACATTTATCCACATTAAATTTCATTTGCCATTTTGTTGCCCAATCACTTAGTTTTGTGAGATCTTTTTGAAGTTCTTCACCATCTGATTTGGTCTTAACTATCTTGAGTAGGTTAGTATCGTCTGCAAATTTTGCCATCTCACTGTTTACCCCTTTCTCCAGATCATTTATGAATAAATTGAATAGGATTGGTCCTAGGACTGATCCTTGGGAAACACCACTAGTTACCCCTCTCCATTCTGAGAATTTACCATTAATTCTTACCCTTTGTTCCCTGTCTTTTAACCAGTTCTCAGTCCATGAAAGGACCTTCCCTTTTATCCCATGACAGCTTAATTTACGTCAGAGCCTTTGGTGAGGGACCTTGTCAAAGGCTTTCTGGAAACCTAAGTACACTATGTCCACTGGATCCCCCTTGTCCACATGTTTGTTGACTGCTTCAAAGAACTCTAATAGATTAGTAAGACACGATTTCCCTTTACAGAAACCGTGTTGACTATTGCTCAACAGTTTATGTTCTTCTATGTGTCTGACAATTTTATTCTTAACTATTGTTTCGACTAATTTGCCTGGTACCGACGTTAGACTTACTGGTCTGTAATTGCCAGGATCACCTCTAGAGCCCCTTTTAAATATTGGCGTTACATTAGCTAACTTCCAGTCATTGGGTACTGAAGCCGATTTAAAGGACAGGTTACAAACCTTAGTTAATAGTTCCGCAACTTCACATTTGAGTTCTTTCAGAACTCTTGGGTGAATGCCATCTGGTCCCGGTGACCTGTTAATGTTGAGTTTATCAATTCATTCCAAAACCTCCTCTAGTGACACTTCAATCTGTGACAGTTCCTCAGATTTGTCACCTACAAAAGCCGGCTCAGGGTTGGGAATCTCCCTAACATCCTCAGCTGTGAAGACTGAAGCAAAGAATCCATTTAGTTTCTCCGCAATGACTTTATCATCTTTAAGCGCTCCTTTTGTATTTTGATCATCAAGGGGCCCCACTGGTTGTTTAGCAGGATTCCTGCTTCTGATGTACTTAAAAGACATTTTGTTATTACCTTTGGAGTTTTTGGCTAGCCGTTCTTCAAACTCCCCTTTGGTTTTTCTTATTACACTCTTGCACTTAAGCTGGCAGTGTTTGTGCTCCTTTCTATTTGCCTCACTAGGATTTGACTTCCACTTTTTAAAGGAAGTCTTTTTATCTCTCACTGCTTCTTTTACATGGTTGTTAAGCCACGGTGGCTCTTTTTTAGTCCTTTTACTGTGTTTCTTAATTTGCGGTGTACATTGAAGTTGGGCCTCTATTATGGTGTCTTTAAAAAGGGCCCATGCAACTTCAGGGATTTCACTTTAGTCACTGGACCTTTTAACTTTTGTTTAACTAACCCCCTCATTTTTGTATAGTTCCCTCTTTTGAAATTAAATGCCACAGTGTTGGGCTGTTGAGGTGTTCTTCCCCCCACAGGGATGTTGAATGCTATTGTATTATGGTCACTATTTCCAAGCGGTTCTGCTATAGTTACCTCTTGGACCAGCTCTTGCGCTCCACTCAGGATTAAATCTAGAGTTGCCTCTCCCCTTGTGGGTTCCCATACCAGCTGCTCCATGAAGCAGTCATTTAAAGTATCGAGAAATTTTATCTCTGCATTTCGTCCTGAAGTGAAATGTTCCCAGTCAATAAGGGGATAATTGAAATCCCTCGCTATTATTGGGTTCTTAATTTTGATAGCATCTCTAATTTCCCTTAGCATTTCATCATCACTATTACTGTCCTGGTCAGGTGGTCGATAATAGATCCCTAATGTTATATTTTTATTAGAGCATGAAATTTCTATCCATGGCGATTCTATGAAATATGTGGATTCGCTTAAGATTTTTACTTCATTTGAATCTACATTTTCTTTCACATATAGTGCCACTCCTCCCCTGCACGACCTGTTCTGTCCTTCCAATATATTTTGTACCCCAGAATGATTGTGTCCCATTGATTGTCCTCAGTCCACCAAGTTTCTGTGATGCCTATTATATTAATATCCTCCTTTATCATAAGGCACTCTAGTTCACCCATCTTATTATTTAGACTTCTAGCATTTGTGTACAAGCACTTTAAAAACTTGTCCCTGTTTATTTGCCTGCCCTTATCTGATGTGCTAGATTCTTTTTTATGTGACTGTTTATTATCTGATCCGGCCCTTACATTATCCTCTTCCATCCTCTGTTCCTGACTATAACCTGGAGATTCCCTATCATCAGACTCTCCCCTAAGAGAAGTCTGTGTCCGATCTACATGCTCCTCTGCAGCAGTAGACTTTCCCTCATCTCCTAGTTTAAAAACTGCTCTACAACCTTTTTAATGTTTAGTGCCAGCAGTCTGGTTCCACTTTGGTTTAGGTGGAGCCCATCTCTCCTGTATAGGCTCCCCCCACCCCAAAAGTTTCCCCAGTTCCTAATGAACGTAAACCCCTCCTCTCTACACCATCGTCTCATCCTTGTATTGAGACTCTGAAGCTCTGCCTGCCTACCTGGCCTTGCACGTGGAATTGGGAACATTTCTGAGAATGCCACCACAGAGGTCCTGGATTTCAGTCTCTTCCCTAGCAGCCTAAATTTGACTTCCAAGACATCTCTCCTACCCTTCCCTATGTCATTGGTACCTACATGTACCACGACCACCGGCGCCTCCCCAGCACTACACATAAGTCTGTCTAGATGCCTCAAGAGATCCGCAACCTTCGCACCAGGCAGGCAAGTCACTATACGGTTCTCCCGGTCATCACAAACACAGCTATCTATGTTCCAGCTGGATTCCTCTGGAGGGGATAGGGTGAGCAGATGTCCCGATTTTATAGGGACAGTCTCAATTTTGGGGGATTTTTCTTATATAGGTGCCTATTACCCCCCCCCCCCCCGCCCTCTGTCCCGATTTTTCACGCTTGCTGTCTGGTCACCCTAGGAGCGGGCCAGGGGCAGGGAGGTTCCTTTGCCCCCACAGAAAGGATGAGGGACTTGGGAGGGAGATCCTCGCCCACTCGCCACTCCCTGCCACAGACAAAGTCGCTAGGATATAGATATGCAGGCCTGCCTGTAAAGGCCTAGACTTTAAGAACGTAGGTATATTTTTATCACTTAGCTAGTTATAAGGGTATAAAACAAAGAATCAAAATCACAGTCTACCTGTGTCTGGGCCTCTTTCACTAGGACAGTCTGAGGCCTGATTCTTAGGCTAAGGCCTTTGGCCAAGCAGCAGCACCAGCCATAATCTGGGAAGCAACCGGTCACATCCTCACATCCCAAACCCATCACACTGAAATAAGGTGCTATTGGGCTGTTAGGAATACAATCCTGTCTTGATAGTGCCCATCTCCGCCAGAGAACGATGGTAAAAGAAAACTTACTTTGATAACATCCTGTCTGACAAGAAATCACTTATCAGTGATTGTGGTTGTGAAGCCCTCATTTCTGTATGTTTTATCTTTATGGCCCCCACTTTTCAATTGTTAATCTGTCTGGTTCTCTAATTGTTTCTGTCTGCTGTGTAATAAATTGGATTTAAGCTCACTGGCAGTTCACCCCAATCACCATGGAATTGTTTACACCTTCGGACTCTAGGTATTGTCGCTCTCTGTTCAAACGAGAAGGATCAGGCAAGTGGGAGGGTGAAGAAATAAGCCCTGTAACAAAGGTCACCAGAGACTGGTCCCTCAGGGGTGGGAGGCTGCCGACCCCATGGCTCTTGTGCCACCAGCACAGCCACAAGGGCCGTTTCTTTCTCAAACCAAGGTTAGGCCACAGAGGAAGCTCAGCCAGGGCTGAGGTAAGGGGTTGGCATAAGGCTCAGGAGCAAGGCCTCCTGGCCACAGAACTCTTGCCCCACTGTCACCACCGCAAGGGCCGTTTACTTCCCAAGTTGCATTTGCAACAATGGAGGGAGCTCATCCAGTGAGGATGCCCTGTGCCTGGCATGGTGCGGTGGGGGGGCAGGTGTCTCACCCAGCCAGGTTGGGCCTTGAACCTCTTTGTCAGGGTGAGCACTACACCAGGACAGGCTCCAGCCCTATCCCCAAGTGGCATGAACCACTCTGCCCCATAATCCCCAGCTGAGGGCTCCACAGGGACTCGAGAACCCTGGGGCCCTGCTCCCGCTGGCCAGGGGAAGGGATCCTCAGGGTCACAGCTCCCCTCCTGGGAAGGAGCATTCAGGCTGGGAGCCAGGAACCAGGCTGACGGACTGCGGAGCAGATCGAGCAACACCCACACTGCCTGCTCTCCTCCATGCCCCTACTCTGCCCCCTGCTCTCCCCCAAACTGCCAGAAATACTTTCTCTGCACCCACCCCAGAAACCCCCTCACTGTGCTGCTCTACCCACCTTGCCCAGCCCACTGGGGATCCTCACTCCACCCTTTTCCTTCCTTCTCATCTGGATCCCGGGTTCTCATTCTCCTAGGAGTCCCTATGCCCCCAGAGGAAGGGTGAGAGGCTCAGGAGGGAGGCCCTCGCCTGCTCCCCACAGACAAGGCCACCAGTGGCTGGTCCCTCCGGGTGGAGCCTGCTGGCCCCATGGATTTTGTTCCAACACCCTGGCCACAAGGATCGTTTATTTCTCAAGCCACAGTTGCACCAGCAGGGGAAGCTTGGGCTGGGGCCGTTGGCAGCTCGGGGAGCTTGACCCAGAGGGGACCCTCCCACTAACCCAGGCTGGATTATGAACTTCCTTTCCAGGGCGCATGCCTGCAGGGCCCAGGCACCAGCACAGCCACCAAGTGGCATGAACTGCCCTGCCCCATAGTCCCCGGGGGCACCACTTGGGCACAGAAGGGGTGAGCAGACAGACAGTCTCCTCAGGAGTATTAGACATTTAGTGGGTCCCTCCCAAGACCGGATGGCTGTGTGACCCCAAACATCCACCTCCCAGCTGTGCCTTCAGTCCTATTGCTATGGAGCTGTCGCTCTCTGGACAGCAGTGGGAGCCACCAAAGGACAGGGGGTGTCTGAGAGCCTGGTCCCAAATGTGATCCAAACTGGTCCTTACTGTTCTCTTACTTTTCCTGGCATCTACAGCCTGCCCCCATTAACCCTGTGTTAGAAAAATAGTGTGCCTGTTTGGGGCCCTATCCCTGTGTGCCAAGCCCCCTTGGCCAGCTGGGTGCTGGAGAGAAGCAGCTCAGTCTTAGTGCAGGCCATTTCATTGTGCCTCCTTAGGGCCAGGTGTGGCACCGTGGGTGAGCCCTGCCTCAGTTTCCCCTCACCTGGGAAGAAGACTTTCCAGTTCAAACAGCGCTCCTTTTGGACAGGACTTTCATAAGCCACACTCCATCCCAATGTCCCCAGGAAGGTGAAGGAGGCAGAGATGCTGCTTGAGTGGGACTCTCGGGTACATTTCTCTGTCCCGGACCCACCCCAAACCTCTGTCAGTCCTGGATCCTAGCGAAACACCAGCTGGTTTGGCAAAGGCAGTGCTGTGTTTCTGCAAGTCCCTGCGCAGTGCAGGGTCCTTTCCAGAAGGAAAATCTTCCCCTGTTGAGCCCCAGTATGGAACCCACATGTATGTGGCAGGCTCCAATCTAGAATGACACCCCCTGAGTGTGTAATGGCCAGCAGTCTAGAACCCCTGCCCCTCCTGAGTGTGTGCTGGGCTCCTATCTAGACCCCTCAACCTCTGTGTGCATGTGGCTCCTATCTAGAACCTCTGCCCCACCCAGAGCGTAGGCCTGGCTCAAATCTAGAACCCACACCCCATGCTGACTCTGCTCCACACTCCAGTCTAGCACCCCCTCACTTCTTAGCGACCTCTGTGCTTCAGTCTAGAACCTCTAGCCCTTCCCCGAGCAAGTGTTGAACTCCAGGCTAGAAGCCCCACTCCACCCAACAACACTCTAAGCTCCCCATTAGAACCTCTCCCCACCCTGGGGTGGTCATGGCGTGAGGATTCCCTGCTGGAACAGTGCACTGACATCAGGGTCGATTGGCACCCACTGGGAGCTGCCCAATGTCCCATTTCATTGCACAGTGCTGTTGGCACAGTCAGTGGCAACCTGATCTCGCTGAACGACAGATGGACATGTTCAGCCTCCTGCCCTGTCCCCAGTTGTCTGTGTCTGGCCTGACACGGTGGAAGAGAGCCAGACAAACAGACAGAGATGCAGGTGCTTGTGAAAGGTTTTCCTGGGGTGTAACCTGGAACTGGGGTACCACTGAGCCCTCTGTGCTCCCTCTCATACTGTGCTGTTATGACAAGCTACAACCCCCTCCAGGTCCTGCACTCATACAGCCAAAAATCAGATCAAAATGATTAGGGGGCTGGAGGGGGCTGGGGACTTCTGAGGAGAGTCTGAGAGAACTTATTTAGTCTGCAGAAGAGAAGAATGAGGGGGGATTTGATAGCTGCTTTCAACTACCTAAAAGGGGGTTCCAAAGAGGATGGATCTAGACTGTTCTCAGTGGTAGCAGATGACAGAACAAGGAGTAATGGTCTCAACTTGCAGTGGGGGAGGTCTAGGTTGGATATTAGGAAAAACTTTTTCGCTAGGAGGGTGGTGAAGCACTGGAATGGGTTACCTAGGGAGATGGTGGAATCTCCTTCCTTAGTGGTTTTTAAGGTCAGGCTTGACAAAGCCCTGGCTGGGATGATTTAGTTGGGGATTGGTCCTGCTTCGAGTAGGGGGTTTGACTAGATACCTCCTGAGGTCCCTTCCAACCCTGATATTCTATCATTCTATGATCCATAGGCAGGGACACACCCAGCCAAGTTACATGAATTCTTCTCCCACCCACTCAGGAACCAACAACAGAGAGGAACCAGCCAATTCCCCGCAGCTCTCCATCCTTGGGTCCCATGTCTGTACCATCCTGCCCTAGTGAGATGCCTGGCCAGTGTAAATTGATAACTCAGTCCATTCCTCCCTCGATGTGGAGAGGTCATGCACCAACTTTTGTACACTGATCAGATTCCATAAGCTCTTCAACCAAAACGCACTGTTTTAGGTAAAATATAAAACAGATTTATTAACTACAGAAATACAGACGATAAGTGATTGTAAACAGTGAGTGCAGAGATCAAAGTTGGTCACCTAAGAAATAAAACTAATTTGCAGTCTTAGTCCTATAAACTAAACAGGGTTTGAACCAGGCAGGGTCTCACCTTCTGTACCATTTTATTCTATTTTAAGTTAATCATGTTTCCCTGGCTTAGCTCTGGCATCTACAGTTTTAAGTTCAACAGGGTAATTTCTGTTTGATCTACATTCGGAGCCCATAGGAACACAGGAAACCACAGGCAAGTTGCACATACAATTACAAGAGCATCTCTCTTTTAGCCGTTTTATTTAAGTTGTCAATAAAATCATAAAAGTTACAGCACATCTAATTCCAAATCAAGATACGCGTCATGCACTAATTATAACTATTAACATACTTACAGCCTCTCTGGCGGTGTTGGAGTCTGGATAGGTCGATGTCCCGCCTTTGTCTTGCAGTTTGAGGCACGTGTTATAAGCACATTTTGTTGTTACAACATTTTTATGATTTAAATTTAACTTTCCTACTTTGACTTTCTCAATATTACCCGTTTCTGCCTCTTTTCTTAGAATTTTAGGGCATCGCGTTATTTTAGGTTATCAACTTACACCACGTTTTTTATTCAAGGCCTAAAATAGCTAAGCTAAAATCTTGCAGGCCTTAGCCCACAGGCTTCTTGCATTTCAGCCTGTGTGACTTATTACCTAGTTCCTTTAAATATTGCTTAATTTTATACTTTTATAATTGTATAAGTCAATTCTGATTAACATATAAGGAGCATATAGAATGTAATCATAACATCACACAATAACTAAATACCAAACTAAAACCATTGGCTACATTGTCCCCCCTTGACAGGGTCAGTGTTATCTCATTATCAAGTGATGATTAGATTAAGTGCCCTGTCACATACATATGACAGCATATGACAATGCTTAATGCAATAAAATACATATATACTTGATAGAACATTCACATTTAATAGAATCATAGAATCCTAGGACAGGAAGGGACCTTGAGAGGTCATCTAGTCCAGTCCCCTGCACTCATGGCAGGACCAGCACCATCTAGACCATCCCTGACAGGGGTTACTCTAATCTGCTCTCAAAAATCTCCAAATGGTGGAGATTCCACAACCTCCCTAGGCAATTAATTCCAGAGTCTAACCACGCTGACAGTTAGGAAGTTTCCTAATGTCCAACCTAAACCGCCCTTGCTGCAATTTAAGCCCATTGTTCTTGTCCTATCCTCAGATGTTAAGGAGAATCATTTTTCTTCCTCCTTCTTGTAAGAACCTTTTAGATACTTGAAAATTGTTATCACATCCCCTCTCAGTAGTCTCTTCTCCAGACTAAACAAACCCAATTCTTTCAATCTTCCCTCACAGCTCATGTTTTCTAGACCTTGAATCATTTTTGTTTCTCTTCTCTGGACTTTCTCCAGTTTGTTCTCATCTTTCCTGAAATGTGGCTCCCAGAACTGGACACAATACTCCAGTGGAGGCCTAATCAGCGTGGAGCAGAGTGGAAGAATGACTTCTCGTGTAACCCCTGGTCTGACCTCTAGATTCCTTTCCTCAATACTCCTTCCTAGGCAGTCATTTCCCATTCTGTTTGTGGGCATCTGATTGTGTGTAATTTAAATCTATGCCTAAAGATGATATGTAACCTAGCATTATTTGCGCGCTATTAATTTATATTATTAGGGACTGATTTCTTTTCTTGGTACATAGTTATAGGCTGCTTTTGGAACTTGCTGTGGTCTTATGCTTTGCCTTACCTTATAAGTTTTAACGTTCTTGTATTTTTTTTTATATTCTTTTTGGTTGTTGGTGGTGTTGTGACAGTTGACCACAGAAGTACTGTAACAGGAAACACATGCGGTAACGGGTTAACCTTTTGTGCTCGTATTACTTTAAGCTTTCCTTCCATGCAACATAAGACAAAGATGTTGCACATAGTAAGGCTATTATGGCCAATAATTGACCCTTTTTATCCAATTCCCATTTCCTCAGGTGTACTGTTCTGTGAATGACCACTGTTTAACATTTTAATTATTGCTTGATTTGCTTTGTTCATATTATTGCTAATTTCTATTAAATGTTAATTCTTTCCTTTTTTTACAATTGCTTTAGCTGTAAAGTTAGCGGTGGTATAAATACATGAAAAATTGTTAGCTAGGGTTAGTTTTGGGGGAAGGGGATTGCAATTTGACAGTACCTGTTAGACATTTAAGTGTGGGGTGGAGTGCAGGGGACTCAGGGCTGGGCTGTGTGTGGGTGTGGAAGAGCTCAGGGCAGGGGCTTGGGAGTTGTGGGGGGCTCAGGGCAGGTGGTGGGGATGTGGGGAGGCTAAGGGCAGAGGGCTGGGTTTGTGTGGGGGGTGCAGGAGTCAGGACAGGAGGCTGGAGATGGGGGGACTCAGGGCAGGGGGCTGGGTGTGGGGGGGGTTTAGAAGTCAGATCTAGGAGCTTGGGGGCTGTGGGAGGCTCAGGGCAGGGGGCTGGGTGTGTATCGGTGGGTGCAGGAGTCAGGGCAAGGGGCTGTAGGTGTCAGGACAGGTGGCTGGGGGTGTGTGTGGGGATGCTGGAGTCAGGGCAGAGGGCTGGGGGCATGTGGGAGGTGTAGGAATCAGGGCAGGGGGCTGGGTGTGGGGGATGTAGAAGTCAGGACAGGGGGCTGGGTGTGTGGGGGGGATGTAGATGTCAGGGCAGGGGGCTGGGTGTGCGGGGGGTGTAGAAGTCAGGGCAGGGGGACTGAGCGTGTGGGTGTGTGTAGAAGTCAGGGCAGGGGGCTGGGTGTGTGGGGGGTGTAGAAGTCAGGGCAGGGGCTGGGTGTGCGGGGGTGTAGGAATCAGGGCAGGGGCTGTGTGTCTGCATGGGGGGTGTAGGACTCAAGGCAGGAGTCTGGGGGTCTGGGGTGCTCAGGGAGGGGTTTGGGGTGTGTTTGGGGGTGTAGGTGGCAGGGCAGGGGGTTGGGTGTGGGGGGTGTAGGAGTCAGGGCAGGAGGCGGGGAGCCTGGGGGGCTCAGTGCAGGGGGTTGAGGTGTGTGTGTAGGGGGGAGTGTGTGGGGGACTCAGAGCTGGGGCAGTCCCGATCACGGCCAGGTTACCTTACCTGGCTGGTGGACAGTTCCCTGCCCCGCTGCTCCTGTTTGCTGCCAAAGGAGCTGTGGGTCGGCTGTGTGGGGCCCATCTGCTGCAGGCAAATGGGTGGCGGTGGACGTGAGAGACCTCCCCTTGCCTGCTGCTCCCTTTCCTGGCTTCTTCCCAGGGGCTGCCAGCAGTGGGCACTGCACGGGCACTGCCTGGCATCCGGGGAGAGAGGGGCAGCAGGACAGGTGTGGACACCCCACCAGGAGCCCAGCTGGGAGCGCGTGCTGCACCTCCACCTGCAGCAGAGCTCCCCAGCCGGCTCTTACTGTGGCCCATCGCCTGACTTTCACCTTTATTTGTGGGACTTTTCATGGTTTGGTCTCGTGATGATACACCATGAGCGCAGGTCCTGCCCGTTGTTAGTCTGTAAGGTGCCACCAGACTCCTTGTTGTTTTTGTGGATACAGACTAACACAGCTACCCCCTGATACTTTCTTGTAGATGTTATTTTCTAGGTGGCCTGTGGACTGGACAGTAGCCAATTGATTAAACAAAGCCTTGTCTGGCTTGAACATGGATAACAATAGATTGAAAGAAACATATAAGGAAACATATTGTGGATTTTTGTCATTGATTATGTTGATTGAGGCTTTAGTACCAATAATCAATTGAAAATGGTGACCCCTCACCATTGCTGAGAATGTAGGTTTTCAATTTCCATTTCCTTCTAACGAGGCTATAATTTTACATGGGGTCTTTTGGTGTTACGCATTTTGTTCCTTTAAGCTAACATTTTTGTGTGTGTGTTTCTTGGCTTTTATGCGTCACATGCAGTGTTGAAATTCAGGCTGCCAGTTCAGTCCCTACTGCAATGGGCTGCAGTGGGGTGTATGGGTTGTCCAACATTATGGCATTCATTTGCTGCTGTATTTCTTGCTTTTCCCGTTTGTGCAAATCTAGTGTTTTTCCAATTTGGCGAAGTTCTTTTATCATCACCCATTGCAGGACTAGGGGGGTTGATAAAGTGGGCTTCTGGGGCGGAAGCGATAACTATTCATATCAGGCATGAATTGTTTCCTGCTTGTGATTGGTGAAGATGGTACAGACTGTGTCCCTGTCCCATCGTTCATGGTTCTAGGGTTATACTACCTAGGATTTTGAAGTTGGGGATGTCGTGGTGTGGCCCCTTTTTGGTCTGATTTGATTTTAATATGATTTAACCCTCTTGGACTAGATGATTGACTTTGTGTCTCAGTCTGTGACACTTCGACTTTAACTACTGCTTTTCAGAGGCTCCTTGAACAGTTGCTATAGGAGGACGATTTCTCTTGGGATTTTTTGTTGGGTTTGAATATAACTCTAAGCTTTAGACAATTAGTCCAGCACTTCCAGCAGAGTGATTCCAGGGTTAATGCATTATTACTTTACCCCCAAACTGCTGGTGAAGAATAGTTAACAAATAAATTAATACATTGTGGGTTTGTTTCCTTGCCAGGCATTTCATTAGAGAGCCAAGCGGCTGAAAGTCTATTGTGAAATGTATGTGGTGACTTGCCTTCCCATTGCTTCACGTTAGCTACCAAAGTCACTCCTGCCTGGCTTGGGGACATGTTGCTTTTCAACAACCCTACGGTCTCTTTAAATGACTTGTCTTGTTTTGAAACTTTGGGGGCCGTGTATTTCATAAAGTCCCATCTGCAGTTAACTGTAAAATCTTAACCTTGGCTTCTTCATCGAACTGAAACAATCTGACCACAGTTTCTAAATGGACTCAAGAATCAGAGGGGTAGCCGTGTCAGTCTGGATCTGTAAAAGCAGCAAAGAGTCCTGTGGCACCTTATAGACTAACAGACGTATTGGAGCATGAGCTTTCGTGGGTGAATACCCACTTCGTCGAATGCATCCATGAAAGCTCATGCTCCAATACGTCTGTTAGTCTATAAGGTGCCACAGGACTCTTTGCTGCTTCTAAATGTACTGCGTGAGCCGCCACCAGATTTCCTCTTTTTTTATTGGCCCCACTGTTTTTACAATGTCTTCTAAGGTTTTTATACTTGTTACTATGGCTATTGGAGAGACATGGTTACTGGAGTCTATTGACTCCACATTAGAAATTGATTCTTTTTTCTCTTTTACAGTTCCATTGGGGAGTCTGGGTTCCTCTTCCTCTAGAGGAATTGGTATCTCCCAAGTTGGGGCAACTATAACGGTGGACAATTTAGGCAGGGAATTTTGCTGTAACCTTTTACGTTTTCTTTTGCTGAGGTAGGTGCCTGCACCTTAGAAAAAGTCTGGCACTGGCGTGGGTTTCTGTGGAGGCTCTGGTTTGGGATCTAAAATATCTTGGGGTACAATGGGCATATTAGATTTAAAATGAATGATGCCACTTGTTCTTTTTATTATGGCTTCTGACTTGATTGGCTTAGAGATATTAAAGTGACTTTTAGATTGCAAAGACTTTTGTCTTCCTTGAGAGATACTGATATCCAGAATTTCATCCGTACAGGCTTTTACAGCAACTTCTACAGTTCCCTGAGTTCCTTGCAATAAACGACTCCATTGTGGATGGGTTTGCAAGATATTTGGCTTACCCATTTTCTGTTCTTTTCCGCCTCTCTTTCATTATCAATACTGAGTGGCAGGGAGGGATAGCTCAGTGGTTTGAGCATTGGTCTGCTAATCCCAGGGTTGTCAATTCAATCCTTGAGGGGACCATTTAGGGACCAGGGGCAAATATCTGCCTGGGAATTGGTTCTGCTTTGAGCAGGGGGTTGGGCTAGATGACCTTCTTAGGTCCCTTCTAACCTTGATATTCTATGATTGCTGTTAGCTTCATTTTCTGGTTTAATCATTTAATACTTAATTTTTGATCAAAACTTTCACTAACACTGGCTGTGACCTGCTTTTTTCTTTCACTACCAGCTTTTTTAGATCCCGTCCCCCCCCTTGGAATTTTTTGCAACTGTGTTTGCATCTGATACTTTCTCTATTCCTAACTTTCCAGATTGTTCAGTTTCCTGTTGCTCTTCCTGTCTGATTTTAGCTTTCAGCCTGGTAAGTGGGGGTGAGATTCTACTTCTGCTTGCTGTGGGTTGGTCATTCCCAGGTTCCAACACAGCCATTGGAATATCTGGAATTCTATTTACAACATATACAGGCGGCAACGTCATCTCCATGCAATTATCCTCGACATGTACTTGAAGGATCTGTCCATTTTCACCTTCGCTATCTATTACCTGTGTGTACAGATCCTCTAGAATGTCACAAATTTGCTTTAGTGCCCACGTTTTGTGAGCTAGCTCTGCTGTTTTTACTACTTGCCCAAACAAATGTTCCTGCCCCATGGCTTCTTTTTTCACACCGTAATTTTATAACCAGTCTCTTGCAGGTGTTACTTACTGTAGCTTAAGTCTCTTGCCAAACTCTTTCTTTGATTAAGGAGTAGAGGATTTACCTCCCTTACCCTGCTGAGTTGTTTTTTCAATGTCTAACTAGACTTCTGCTCTTTGCATAAGGCTTGTTTTGCCTTCTCTGGTTGTTTTACCTTTCTTTTAAATCCTTTTCCATAGGATATTACATGCTATAGATACACAATCCAGGGCTATTTCTTTCACCTCTTAAGCCTTTTTTGTTTTTTACCTTTTCCTTTTCAAAGAAGAAATACCATAAATGTCAGGGATCTCTCGGGGCCCAAAGCATTACAGTCACTGGTTTTTAACTAATCCTGGGCGTCCCTTCCCTTCCTTACTCCTAAAAAGCTTACAGGGATATGATTTGATTTTTTAAATTGAGAAGGGCTTGTGGTGCTCACTTTTCCTTCAGCTGTTTTCCAGCTGGAGCACACCAAGAGGAGGGGCAGTGACCAAGGCAACCCCACAAAGATTTCCTTGATCCTCCATCAGTGGTGTAGTCCAGAGGAGTTTAAAGTTTGGGGAGCTTATTAACTAATATCAGAGGTGAGGAGTTGTTGCTTATTATTGACAAATGACGGCAAAGTATCCGACCCATTCTGCCATGCCTGGTAGGGGGCTTTTACCCATAGGTGAGTTCAAGGGTCCATTATACAATTGCAATTCCCATTTTCTTCCCCGAGCTCACTGTTTACAACCATACCCAGACAGACAAACATAGAATGCAAGCAGGCATAAGCAAAGCCAGGACGTCTCCCAGTATGACTTTTGGCCTACCTAGATATATTTTTTTTTCTTAAAACCTTTGTTTCTTATTGAGTTTCTGTGTTTACTATGGTTCCAAGTGTTCTTTATGGTTTCCTGCATTTTCTATGGTCCTGGGTTTCGGCACCAGATCTGGAGCCTTTCGTTCTATTTAATGTCAATCACATTTCCCTGGGTTCAGCTCTGGTGTCTACAGTGTCAAGTTCAACCGAGGTCAGGGGCCCATAGGAACACAGGAAACCATAGGCAAGTAACACATATAATTACAAGAGCATCTCTCTTTTAGCAGTTTTATTAAAGTTCCCAATAAAATCATAAAAGTTACAGCACATCTAATTCCAAATCAAGATATATGCCATTCAGTAATTATAACTATAGAGATACGTACGTCCTCCTGGGTGGCATTAGATTCTGTCGGCCTTCTCAAACTCTGTCAGCCTTCGCATGGATTGACTGTTATTGTGGGAGTGGTTTTTGCTGGAGTTTCCCGTAGGAAGCTCAATTTGCCTACTTTGGGCACCCTTTTTGATACTATGACTCTGTCTATACCTACATTCTGCACATGTGCATGACAGCATCGTCCCTGTCTTTCTTATTGGTCTCTATTCCCTGGAGACACAAGGGACCCCCATTCTATAGGCTGGGCGGTTTAAGGCACATGTTCTAAGCACATTTTGATTTTACAGCATTTTTATGATTTAAATTTAACTTTCCCACTTTGACTTCCTCAATATTACCAGTTTCTGCCTTTTTTCTTCGAATTATAGGTCATTGGGTCATTTTTCGGTCACCAACTTGTATCCAAGGGCTAAAATAGATAAGCTAAAGCCTTTCAGCAGGCCTCAGCCTACAGTCTTCTTGTGTTTCTCCCTGTCTGACTTATTAGCTAGTTCCTCAAAATATTGCTTAATCTTATACTATTATAATCCTATAAATCAATTCTGATTAACATATAATGAGTGTATAGAATGTAATCATAACATCACATAATAACTAAATACCAAATAAAGCCATTGGCCACACCCGATAGATGGTCGAGTTCCTCACTGCATAGGCTGGGATTCTCCTTTGCAGCCTGGAACCACCTCCCCTGTTCACACTCTTTGCTTTCCAGATGTGCTCCCAGGCGTTGAGTTGTCAGGCGGTGAGAGGCCAAAAGTCACTTCCCTTCCTTTATAGGCTCTCCCAGCTTGCTGGAAAGATCTTTTGCTATGACATGAGTCAAGCCGTGTCCATTGTCTATGGGCTTCCTGTGAGAAGCCTTCACTGGACACACATGATAGCCCCTGGGAGTGTGCATTTCCCTTAATGAGCCATCAACACTATCTGGCTTCTCCATTGTTGTGCCTGAAAGACTGGTTGTGGGTGTTTCCAACCTCCCATCATCTTCCAGTGACACACACCAACCACAACTTCATAACTGCCCATTCAATGACAGCACATACAATCCACCAGGACATTAATGTTCAACAGATCAAGCCTTTTTGAATGATGCCTCACAAGGCTCACTGTGTACACAACAGAGCCGAATTATATCACCATGGTAAATATGGGGGTGCCGGGGAACTGCCTTGGAGCACAGAGGGTCACAGCGCCAGACATAGGGACAGAGGTGTGAAGCCCCAGGCCTTGCTCATGAGGAGGAGAATCAGAAACTTCCCCTCATCGACCCTCAGCATGAGACAAACCAACCCACCTGGACAGGGCCAATGCTCCAGCCTGGAGTCTGCCTGGCCGGCCTTCACCACCTCCCATCCCCCACTGCTGTGTGCCCTGGCCCTCACCATACCCTATCCCTCACCCCCATCTGCCCTGGCCCTCCCCAGCTCCCATCCCCCTCCCCATCTGCCCCAGTGCCCCCACAACCTCCCACCCCCCAACATGTCTGACCTGCCCCTTGCCACCTCCCATCCTGTTCCCCCGTCTGCCCTCCTGCCCCTGGCCTGGTCACGGGAGCAGCAGAAGTGGCCACCGTCCCTCTGCAGCATGGTGGGGGAGAAATGGAGCTATAAGAAGAGGGGCTGGGAGCTGAGAGCTCATCACTGGGGATCTGGTGTGAGCATCTGTCAGTGAGTGACAGCACCTCCTGCTCCTGCCCCATGGAAACCATGGTGAGTACCCGCTGCCTCCTCCTGCCCTATGGAATCCCAGGTGAGTCCCCCTTGTCCTCACGCCCTGGCCCATAAAGGCCCATGGAAGACCTGTCTGCCATTCACACCCCACTCCATCAGTCTCCAGGGGGTTATCCCCTGCCCCCTCTCCTGTCGGTAGCACATCAGGGCTAGAGGATGTGGGTTGGTGGCTCTGGGTTGTGCCCAGGCTCAGGGGTGCTGACACTGTGGGGTCTTGTGCAGGTGTCGAGATGGATGCCCAGGGCTGGACTCCTGTTGCTGCCACTTCTCCTCTGCTTCAGGCCAGAGACTGTCGGGAGCATCAACCTGGCCACGCTCAGAGAGACTGTGGATCATGTAGATAAGTGAGTGAGATGCCAGTGGGGCATTTCCCATCTGGCTGGGACCCATCTGCCCTCATCGGGTGGTAAATAAAGGAAAAAGAGGAGATGTTTCACTTTTGCTGTATGTGATATTCTATGGCATAGGTGGCTCAGTGCATGGCAGAGCTGGGAGGGGTGATTCTGGGGTGCAAGAGGAGCTGGAGCTCGGAGCTGGGAAGGATGATTCTGGGATGCAGGGGAAGATGGAGCTTGGAACTGGAAGAGGGGTAATTCTTGGGGTGCATGGGGGTGGGGTTGTGGGTCTCATTACTATTGTGAAAAACTGGTTGGAAACTGGAATTCCAATTCCCTCAGAAATTCTGAAATTTCTATTTTCTTTTCAGTCTGAATTAGTTACTAAAATTTGAAAACTTCCATGGATTGGGATTTCCAAATTTTGTTATGGAAAAATTAAAATCAGATTTCAGTTGGACTATACCTCAATATTTCATTTCAGCAAGCTCAAAATATTTCTATTTCAGCTTTAGCAACTTGACTTTCCTGCTATATAATATAATATAATATAATATAATATAATATAATATAATATAATATAACAAAAGTAAAAAGATAAAATAAAGTCATAACCAAATGTTTCAATCTAAACAAATTTTTCTGATAATTTTTCATCAGAAAATTACACAGAATCAATGTATTCCCTGGGAACCTTTAGATTTTGTTAAATCAGCCTTTCCCTAAGGAAAACTGTTCTGTCTGAAAAAATTGGACCAGCACTAACCATGTGCTTGCTGTACACTCCCTTTGGAATAAATGAGGCCCAGATACCTTGAACCCGAGACTCTTAAAAGAATTGGCCTGTAGGGTAAGTGCCCCCCAGTATTATCAGAGTGAGGATGTTAGATTTGGGCATGGGAGGCTGAGCATTAGCATGAATATTCATGATCACATTTAGGCCCTATAATACAACAAACCACCATGAACCCAGCTTCATGCCAACCCCCTGCTCCAGAGGCTGGGGGCTGCAGAAGGAGGAGGGGGCTCAGCTTAGAGGATGAAGGGTCTGCAAGGCTAACCCTGGACCCACAGGTGACACCTGTGCTCCCCCAAGCCCATGCTGTGACCCCCCAGAGAAAGATTCCCTCCCAGTAGATTGTAGCTAAGGAGAAGGTGCACTGGGCTGGGAGCCGGGAGCTCTGCTCCTATGTCTGCTGTCTAGTGCTCATCACAGCCCTTATTACTGATTTGTAACCTTCACACTCCAACCAACCTTACCCTTCCATGGGCTCAAGGCGTAACCCGGTTAATTTAGGCACCCCTGCGCTTTCCCATTTCCTAAGGCTCGGAGTAATTCTCTGCAGGTTTGTGGGGCCTTTTACCAGTGAAAGAGCCTTGCACAGTAATATTCTTAACCTCTATTTACAAACAGCTACCATAAAAGAATACACAGGGGAAGCAGACAATGCTCACCACTCCCAATGAGACAGATGGACTTTTCCTGGGGGTCAGTCAGTGCCAGGTCATGTGGGGCTCCAGCTGGTGCATTGAGGGCTGGCAGGGTGCTGAGGTCTGGCAGCTCTGATCTTGGGCTGTGTCCTGGAGTTAGTGTCCCAAGAACTTCTTTCCTTTTGGACACGAGTTTATATAGTAAAACTTGAGTCATGCTTAGTTGGTAACGCAGATTTGGCGGCATGCCTGGAGGAGGTACAACAATAAATTGGTTTCTTGCCAGACTGCCAAATGCTGTCAAATAAAGTTTTCTTTAATGATCTTAAGACCTGGTGATGGTGGGTACTGTTAGCACAAGAATGCTGCCTTAACAGCCCAATGTTACATTTTTTTTTATAATTAAGAGGGAATATGACTCTTTGCTTCCTGGGCTGCTGCTTATAGCTGAAAAAAGGCCTCAGACCTTACAAATTAGTGCCCTGTCCTCAGTCAGTTATTAGCCCCCAACCTTCCCCAATTGAGCTGCACGAGGCCACTTCAGGCAGAGGTGGGATGAGAACCCAGCTCTCTAATGTGGCAGACCCAGAGCTTTTCACACAGAATATGCCACATACAGGTGCCATTGTTAGCCTCCCTTTAATCACAATCACAGTCCCTTCCCAGAGCTGGGGGGAGAAATGAGGAGCCCTGATCTCCTGTGTTCTTCAGCTCTCCAGCAAATCGCTGTGTATCCTGGGGCCAAATGTGGGTCACATCCCTCTCTTGGGGTGGCTCCGCATAAAAGCTCTGACTTGCTCCTGGAGCTCAAGAGGTAACACGAAGCCCTTTTGGGCTGACGGACAAAAGCTCACACCGGGCTGATGATCCCTGGGGAAGTTTCTTCTTAAAACCTCCCTCCAAGTTTATTTCATTCTCCCACGGGGCAAACATTCCCTAATCCAGGCTGGAGCCTGAGAGCCTAGAACCGGCCAGTGGCGCCACCATGTGCAACCCACCCAAGTTTGCCACTCGGGGCTGGGGGCAGAGATGTTCAGAGCCCCTGTCTCTTCATTGCCCTTTGCTTTGCCTTCCCTTAGGGATGGGTTGGCTGTTGAATACGCCTTCGCCGTCAGCCTGCAGAAAGCCAGTTGTGAGAACCCATCTGGTTTGAACAGGTGCTGCCCAGGAACAAGCTGTGGGACATGCAGGCGGCCATTAACCCAGAGGGTGTCCTCTACAACCCAGACGAAGGGCCCATTGTGGCTGCCCGGATGAAGCGCCTGGGCAGGGCGGGGGAACACGCTGAGTGGCACCTGCTCCAGGGAGACCGGAACAGCCCCGTGCAGAAGCTCCTGGCCTGGACCTACAATGAGAGAAGCTGCCTGATCTTCTTCACCATCCGCTCGCCCTGCACGGGGACGTGCCTGCTGGTGAAGAGGCCCCACAACATCCTACGGATGGTGAGCGACACCTTCCGCCCCATCGACCACAACTACAAGGCCTTCGTCTTCCGGCAGATCTACCATCAGGACCGGGACCTGGATCCCCAAAGCCTGCTGGAGGCCTGGCACCGGCTGCCCAACGTGCCCCTGCTGCGTTGTGACACCAATGGCTGCAGGAACTGCAGAGGGAATGACCCCAAAACCAACCCCAACGCCTGCCTGGACGAGATTCGAGCCATGAGGCAGTCGCTGCACCCACCTGGCAGGGGGCAGGAGGAAGATCAGGGGGCAGAGGGGAGAGCAGAGGATGTAGGGGAGAGCAGGGGGCGACTTCGGAGGGTTGGGGAGATGGTGGGGCAGGGGGAACCATTGGAGGGCTGTGGGGACAGCAGGGCAGAGGATGACATCGTAAGATTGGGGGGATGGCAGGACATTGGGCTTCGTCGAAGGCGTTGGTGGCATGGGGGATGGTGGGATGGGTGGCACCATTGGTGGCATAGGGGGCACCCCTGGGGGCGGGGGCAACGGCGGGGCTGAGGGTGCTGCAGGAGGGTTGGGGGCATGGCAGGCCAGGGGGTGCCATCGGGGGGAAAGGGGATGGAGGGTTAGGATGCTCCATCAGAGGGTTGGGCGTGGTTACAGGGCAAGGGACACTGTCAGGGGTTGGGGCAGCAGGCACTGTTGGAGGGTTCGGGGACATGGGAGGATACAGGGGGCGGACGGGGTGGGACATTTCTTCTCTCAAGGCCTGTGATTTTGCAGAGTCCCCCCCATCCTGAATGATTAACACCAATAAAGTGTTGAAGCCTCCTGGGGCCTCGTGTCTCTGTCCATGTGTCTGTCTCCCTCCTCTCTGTTCGTGTGTCTGGACTTTACACAGCGTGGGAGGCCTCCCAGCCTCCCTGGCAGTGCCCCCTTCATCGGGCCAGGCCTGGCCCCCACTTTTTGCCTGGGGCTCCCCCTGAGCCCAGACCCCTGGCAGAGTCACCCCCTTGGGAGTGAGGCTGGGCAGCCTTTGCCAGACACCCAGCTCCCTATGGATGAACCTGGCCATCTGCTGCCACCTGCTGGTGAGGTGGAGGTAGAGACACGAAAAACACACTGGGCAGGCCCCAGTTTGCATGTTTCCTGCCAGCCCCACACTGGCTGGATCAGATGGGGGGAAGCTCAGCGGGGGCTGAGAGGGGTCGGGGCAGATCTGCCCTGTGTGCTCTGGGCGGGTCCATGAGATTGGCCGGCACGCGCCGCACCACGAGAACTGCTGGGCAACGCGCCCTGGCTCCAGTGCCGGGCCCACGTCCACCTGCAGTGGGACGTGTAGGTGCCCCATCACTCCACGGGGACCTGCAGCTCCCTGGACTGACGGGACAAGATTCCAGTCAGCGGCTGGAGGCTCTGAGGTGCTGCGCTGGGGTTGAGGGACGGGAACAGGGGGCAGGAGAGCCGGTTAGACAGAAACCTGGGCCTGCCCTGGCTTGGTGAGTCGTACATGCCTGTTCGTTTCATCCACTTCTCCTCTTGAGCCAGATTCACCTGCTTGTTAACCAGGCAGGGATCCACTGACGTGGACAAGTGGGTGGTAAAGGCCACAGCTAGGGTCAGGTGCCTGTCGCCAAAGCCTGAGCTTCATAAGACAATTCAGAGAAGGAACAGGTTTCTGTTCCATGAAGGCGACTTTAATCAAACACAAGAGAAACCCAATAAAGCTTTAAAATCTGTGCAATAGCCAAGGAAGGGATTGTAGTAATCAGAACCAATTCTATTTAATGGAATATTACAAGGATTGTTCAATCCCACAAATAAGAAGTGACAGGGAATGACTTGTACGTCCCTCCCACTCAGAGCCGTAACTAGGTATTTTTGCACCCGAAGCAAGAATATAAAATTGCGCCCTCCCCCAGGAGTGGTTCTTTGGCAGCAATTCGAAGGCGGGTTCCTCAGTCCCTCTTGGAGGGAAAGGCCTGCCGCCGAATTGCCATCGAAGAATGAATGAAGTGGCAGCAATAGAACCTGTGATTTTGGGGTGTCAGCTCATGATTTTTGACTGCTTGGGCTGGTAATGGTGCTTTGGTTCCAGTCCAGTTCCAATCCAGAAAGGGACTCACAGGTTAAGAAAGGAGAGAGCTGCTGCATATCAGAGGTGGCCACTAGGGATTAGCAAGTGTCCTGAGAATGCTGGGAGTTCAGGCTTGCAGGGCAGGATCAGGGGTGGCAGGTTTGTAGAAATTTTGGTGGTGTCCAGAACCTGCCCCTCCAAATTCCCCCTCACACCTGCCTAAGGCTCTGGGAGGGAGTTCGGGTGAGCGAGGAGGTCTGGGGTGCAGGCCTTGGGCTGGGGCAGAGGATTGGGGTTCAGGCTCTGGGAGGGAGTTTGGGGATGGGGGGGTGCGGAGGGAGGGAGTGCAGATTCTGGGAGGGAGTTTGGGGATGGGAGAGGTGCAGAAGGATGCAGTGCAGGGGTGAGGGCTGTGCGTTGTGGCTGCAGATGAGGGGTTTGGAGTGTGGGAAGGGCTCAGGGCGAGAGTAGGGGTGAGGGCTCTGTCTGGGGCTAGGAATGGGAGGTTTGGGGTGTGGGAGGGACTCAGGGCTGGGGGCAAGAGTAGGAGTGCAGGGGTGAGGGCTCTGGCTGGGACTGGGGAATGAGATGTTTGGGGTGCAGGAGAAGGTTCAGGGCTAGGGTAGAAGGTTGAGGGTGCAGTGGAGGGTGAAAGCTCTGACTAGAAGTGGGACAGGGCTGGGGATGAGTTTGGGGTGCAGGCAGGCTGCTCCAGGACAGGGGCCAGAGAGGAGGACTCCCCCAGCCCTTTCCCTGCCAGCAGCAGCGAGGTCTGGGCGAGAGGCCCCCCCTTTCCTGCCCCCCCAGCAGCACACTCACCCCACCACTGTCACTGCATATGCTCCTAGGGCCCCTCTCAGGTCCAGGAATCTCCCTCGCCTCCCCCGTGGTGGGTGTCGGGGGGTGCTGCGTGCGCCTCCTCCCCTGCTGTTGCCCCTGACTGTAGCCTCACTGGGGGATGAGGGATGGGGCTGCCGCCTTGCCCAGCATGGGGCAGGAGCGGTGACTGTGGGCAGGGGGACCCCCTGTGCTGCTGGAGAGTCCCAATGGAAAATGAAAGGGTCTGAGGGGGAAGGGCCGGCTCAGAGTCAGTCTGCCCTGGCAGTGAAGGTGGGGGCACGAGGACCCTGCAGCAGCAGTTGCTTCAGAGAGGCAGCATGGAGCTGCTCTACTCTGGGCTTGGAATGGGGGGGAAGCAAGTCGGGGCCGGGGGACACTCGGGGGAGGCACAGGGGGGCGGCGGGCGGGGCAGAGGAGGGGAGGGAATCACCTGGGTTATAAAGATCTCTGTGCAGCCAGTGGCTTTTTCTTTTTTTTTCCTTTTTCTCCACCCCTTTCTTCGCCCCTGGGCTTTGTGTGCCTGGGACACGTGCCTCACTCGCCTTGCCCTTGTTACAGCCCTGGGATCCACCTTCCCATTGCCCACAAGGCTGCCCATAACGCGCCTTTCACAGCCTTCGCCAACGGACACCCAAGAACAATCCGTCCCCAGCTCCGCCGAACCTGCACAAGGATGGTGCCAGTGCATGCAGTGTGTGGCCGTGGGATGGGCTCAGGGCAACTAAGAGGGAGGGGCAGGTGGGGCAATTTGCCCCGAGCCCCGCAGGGGCCCCCACGAGAATATAGTATTCTATTGTCTTGCAACTTCTTTTTATGGAAATTGCTTTGCCCCAGACCCCCTGAATCCTCTAAGCGGCCCTGGATGGGCTGCTGTAATGCAGATACAAGCAGACGGGTCACTGCTGAGGGATTGCATTAGTGGGGCACTTCGGGGCACGTATTGCACACTCTTCACTCACCACCCAAAGCGCTCAGGGAAATTGGCTGTGGCCAGGAGCAGCCAGGCCTGTGCTGCACCAGCCGATCTGCCCGGGCTCTCCCCTGCCCTCCCAGGTGAGCCAAACCTCACCGCCTTGGAGCACGCTGACCAGGGACACTGCCCGAGGGCTGGCTGCCACTTCAGCCAACGCTAAGGACTGGACCAACAACTCCCAGGCCATAGGCACCGACTCCATGAGTGTTCCAGGGCTGGAGCACCCACGGGGAAAAATTAGCTGGTGCTCTGCACCGACCAGCAACCAAGCTCCCCTCGCCCCTGCGCCCCACCCCTTCCCCAGCTCCTCCTTCCCCAAGCACGCCGCAGACCCGCTCCTCCCCCTCTCTCCCAGCGCTTCCGACTCGCCGCCAAACAGCTGTTTGGTGGCCCTTAGGATGAGAGGCAAAAAATGAGATTTAAATAAAAATCTTCACCTTCCTGGTTTCTGAGTTTCAGGTGCTCGGTTGGGTCATGGTTTCAAGTTTTTCTCTGCAGCCACCAGGGCAAGCAGCTCCCAAATGTCTTCATGCTGTGCCCCCACCTTTGGGCTCACCTCCATTCACACAACCCCCGGGGGTCCGAGATAGAGCCCTGCAGCCCAGCAGGACCTGAGAACATGCGCTGGTTTTGGCTCGGGTCAGCCCCCATCCCTCCGTGCTGTGGCAGAAACGTGCTGACTGGTCCCAGCACTGCGCCGCAGATGCACTGTAGCGAGGTGGTGGTGGCAGACGGGGGTGAGGCACACACATCTTGTGATCACCCTCTTCCCCCCATAACAGGGTTCACTCACCACAGTGGATAGCCCCTTGTGGCTGGGTCTGGGGATCAGTTCTTCCCTGGTCCAGCACCTCTTCCTTTGCTCACTCACCCCATGGCCCCTCTTGCTCTCTGGGACTCAGGTTGCTCTCTCTTTGTGACTCAGCCCTCTGGCCTGGTCACTGTGTAGTTTTCCTTTTCCAGGATATTAAAGTCTGACAGGACCAGCTCTCCAGCAGGTGACACTTTCACCAGTCCTGCAGCACTTCCCAATGGCTGGTAGGGGAACCCAGGTCCTCCCGCTACCCTAGGTTCCAATCAACCTGCGGCACTCACTGCCAGGGGATGTGGGGAAGGCCCAAACTATAACTGGCTTCAGAAAAGCATGAGATAAGTTCCTGGAGGATACGTCTATCAATAGCTATTAGCCAAGATGATCTAGGACTGACCCTGTGCTCTAGGTATCCCTGCACCTCTGACTGCCAGAACCTGGGACTGGATGACAGGGGATAGATCACTCGATGGTTGCCCTGCTTTGTTCATTCCCTCTGAAGCACCTGGCACTGTCGGAAGACAGGACACAGGCTAGATGAACCATTTGTCTGATCCAGTGTGGCTACTTTCATGTTATGTGGCTTTTGCTCCTGCTGGGTTTCCCTGTGCCCAAAGCTTTCTCCCTGCAGCCCCCTTCTGCAGCAAACTCCCTGGCTTTACACCTTCCCCCATCTTCTCCTCCAGCAATTAGTAATTTATTGGTTAATTAGCTCCTTCATCCCTTCAGGGCTGGTGTGAGGTGAACACCCCATCCCTCCCTCCCACCAATTCCCTTTCATGACCCACAGTTTGGGAAGTGCTGATTGCAGCAATTAAACCTGAGATGCTGATGTAATCTTGGGATGTCTTCAAGTCCTGGAACTTTGGTCTCAGCTTCTAGGAGGTCCCACCAAAAAAGGACAATTCAGATGGCCTCCAGAGACTCTGGCTCCATTTCCCGGCATGAGGGGTTGAGTTTGGAGGCTGTCTAGCTGCTGAATTCACCCTTCTCCCGAACTTCACTGCAGCCACCAGCATCCATCAGAGAGATCCAACCAGCACTGGCTACTGAGAGCCCACTGAACCCCTAGGAGGAGTTCAGACCAGGGGATCCAGAGAGTTTGGCTGGAGTCAGAAGACCATCTCACCCAGGGTATAGATAAAGAATGGAGTGTGAGGAAGCAGGAATATTCTGTAGTACAGTATTTTTGCGTGATATGCATGGCAGGGATGGACTTGGCTAGGAATTGCTACAAAATGGGGTGCAAAAAAGTTATAGAGCCACTCGTGGGGCAGAGTGGGAGGTTTGAGGCTGTGCAGGTCGCGTGAGTGTGTGGGGTGGAATGAACAGGTCATTAAAGGGCTGGCTGAAACCAATTCACACGATGGAAACAATGGAACAGTTGACACTTAACAATGGGAAACACGGAGAGTTTGGAGGAAGACAAGGGACCGAGTGATGACAGGAGGCTAGAATAAGACCTGGCTTTTGTAGAGGCCAGGGAGCTCCCCTGGGACTGGGCAACAAGGGGAGGAAGCCAAGATGGTTTCTTTAGTAGCACGGCTTATGATAGCCCTGACTTGGCTGATTTGGACAATAGCTGAACATTTGCTCCTCCGTGCTAAGTTAGGGACTTCCCAGTGCTGGGTCCTGGCTGACTAATAAACCCCGCTCTGCTTGGAAGAGGCTGCCTGGTGTCACGGCAAATAGTCACGGAGGTGCAACGGGCCTTGAAGAGGGAACAAGTCTCTGACCAGCCATCTATCTCAGGAGGAATTGCTGAGCAGGAGGGCAGGAGCCAGGGGCTCAGTCTCAGAGGCATGGAGTCCATGGGGCTCCCCTGAAGGAAGAGTGGGACCCCTTCTGGGTCGGGCCCTCTGCAGGGCCTTTGGAAAAGCTGGGACGTAGCCCAAGTCCTGTGGATCCATGACAAGGAGCCTTTTGTTTAAGCCGGCCAGCACCACAACATAGCATCTCAGGACATGCAGCATCAGCATAACATCTGCCTCAGGAAGGCACCGGGGAGGGAGCTGGGATGGGAGGAGCTTGTGTGTGTTAGATGGCAGGGGCTTGGCTTATTTCTCAATAATGATTAATAAGCCTTATCCCCTGCCTTCCCCAGAGCCTATTCTCCTGTTCTCAACAAAGTCCCCTCTCCCCCAGTGTTACGCTGTTATTCCTGATAAATCGTTTCTTGGCTGGAGTTTGTTTTACAGACTTTACTGTCCCCTGTATACAGGGCTTTACAGTCCTTGCCAACTAGTCGGATTGTCCTTGATTTCTCACAGGACAGCACTCCTGGGTCTGTGATCCTGAACGCAGGCACCCAGAATAAGGAATTCAGGACCTAACCCCACTATGACTGTGGTGAAACTGCTGCAAATATTGGCGAGAGCAGTGATCTGGGAAAGAAAATGCCACACACATGATTCCAGATGCTGGGGGTTTAAGAATATAGCATGAGGGTCATGATGAGAGTTGGTGACACTGCCTAGAACTTTCCCCTGCACTGATGAGACAGATAAAAAAGATGGGAGAAATAAAGTACCTTTGTCTTCCTTTTGCAGATGAGGCACAAAGTGATTCAGGTTTTTCAGAGGCCTGGTCTACACTCAGATTTTGTCCTGTATAACTATGTTGGTTAGGGGTGTGAGATTTTTTTTTAGGGATATGGTTGTGACGCTTCCCAGGAACACCCCAGGTGTGAGGCACTTTTCAACCACTGGCCTTTAGCTTGTGTGTGTGTGATGGGTGTCAGCTCCCTAATTTCACTGGAAGCCCAAGCACTCGCCTCTCAGCCTACACAGGCCCTGCTGTCTCTCTGCAAGTTGGCAGTCAGCACACTCCGACCCTCAAGTCCTCCAAGCATCTCCTTGGAGCGCCCAGCCCCTGTTCCCCTGGATGCTCACGGTATTCGCAGACTCGCTGGTCCCAAAAGAACAGCACCCCCCAGCTTAGCAGTTCCACCTCGCCGCTTATCAAACAGCACATTGGCGTGTTTGTAGTGAAACCAAGTATATGTTTATTGAACAAAGGGATGGAGATTCTATCAGTATCAAGCCTACGAAACAGATGGCGACATACAAAATAAAACCACAACATGCATTCTAGAGCCTAGACTTATTTAGTGAGATACTTTGATGAGCAACCCTCATATGAACTCCCTCCACCGTTTCATAGCCCCGCTTGGCTGTGAGCTTCCATTCGGGGCACAAGTCGCACCCCATGATAGAAGATGCTGTGTGGTTTCTTGCATTACCTGGTAGACCAGGCTAATTCTTTGATCGTAGTCAGCCCTCTGCCCATTGTTTTGTTCCTGGAGGCAGAGGTGCCGAGTTTCCCTGTTCCCGGGGGATGCTTGACCCTAGGGTGACCAGACAGCAAGTGTGAAAAATCGGGACAGGGGATGGTGGGTAATAGGAGCCTATAAGAAAAAGACCCAAAAATCAGGACTGTCCCTATAAAACCGGGACATCTGGTTGCCCTACTTGACCCCCACTCTGCCCCAGGCCACATTCCCACTCCACCCCTTCCCCTAAACCTCCACTCTGCCTCTGCTCCTCCAGAACACCATTGAACAGCTGATTGCAGCAGTTGAGAGGCACAGGACTAGGAGCTGAGCTGCAGGGCTGCTAGTGGATGCTGAGCCAGCACGTATGCCTGTAACTTCTCCCTCTTGGGAGTATCACACTCTTTCGATGAGCATCAGGCTCACTGTGCAAACAGACCACCACTGTGAACCAGACCATACACTATGAGCAGACAGGGAGAGAAAAGTTAGTTACCTGCATCTGAGACACGGTGATGTACTTTACCTTAGAATATCAGGGTGGGAAGGGACCTCAGGAGGTTCTAATCCAACCCACTGCTCAAAGCAGGACCAAGCCCCAGACAGATTTTTGCCCCAGATCCCTAAAAGGCCTCCTCAAAGATTGAACTCACAACCCTGAGTTTAGCAGACCAGTGCTCAAACCACTGAGCTATCCCTCGCCCCACAACCTACCTTAAGAACATAATTTTCAGTACAGATACATGATGCCTTAAATATTATCCTTATGCACATTTCACAATGATTATGATGACCAGGGGGCCACTGGCTCTCAATAGAGACCTCACATGCCACCCTTTGGTGATTCATGATGCATATATCTGGCCCAGGGGATCCCTGTAAAACCCCGCTTCCCAGGCCCTCTGTCTGCCAGCTAGCAGCAAAGGATTATAATGATATAAACCCTAATGTGGACGCCATTATACTGGGATAAAGGTGCTTTATGCTGGTATAGTTTATTCGCCTTCCTGCATGGGAATAATCACCCCAGTATAGAGTACTGTATACCTATATAACTATGTCCACACTCTGGGAGGGCTTGTGAGCCTCATAATCCAGATCAAAGGCTTTTGGGTCTAGACAAGGCCTGAGGGTGTTAGCCACCCCATTTTTGGGTGCCTAGAGACTCTTTAAAAAATCCCAGGCTAGGTGACTAACCCAAAGTCACACTGAAAATCGATGGCAAAGCATTTACAATGGGAAGCCCTTCTTTGCTTTGCTTCCAGGGAGAAACCCACTAGGGTTTCATGAGATTGCTGAGTGCTTTCTGGATATCTTTGTTCCTCAAGCTGTAAATCAGTGGGTTGAAGAGGGGGGTTAGAACCGCATAGACCACTGCCACCACCCTGTCGTGGTATGAAGGCTGGCTTCGTGCTGGGCGGATGTACATGAAACCAGTGGTGCTGAAAAAGGCCAAGACCACGGTCAAGTGAGAGGCGCAGGTGGAGAAGGCCTTTCGCCGCCCTTCCGAACCCTGGATCTTGATGACGACACTCAGGATCTTCATGTAAGAGAAGAGGATAAGGGTGGCGGGGCCGAGGATGACGAAGGAGTGGAGGGCGAAGTCTAAGGTGGTGCTGGTGGACACATCAGCGCAGGCCAAGCTGAGCAGCGAGGGGAAGTCACAGAAAGGGTGCTCTATGCGATGCGCCCTGCAGAGGGGCAATGTGGAGAGCAGGATGATTTCTGGCACGGGCCATATGAAGCCACATGCCCAGCACCCTGCCACTAGCCACAGGCAAATCTTGGGGGTCATGGTAAATGGGTAGTGCAAAGGCTTGCAGATGGCCAAGTATCGGTCGTAGGCCATTGCTGTGAGCAAACAGGCCTCCGTAATGCCCAACGCATGGAAGAAATACACCTGCAGGAGGCAACTCCTGTAGGAGATGGGCTTCCTGCTGTCCAGGAGGTTGGCCAGCATCTTGGGGATGGTCACTGTGGTGTACCACACCTCCAAGAAAGACAGGATGGCCACAAAATAATACATGGGGACATGAAGATGTGGGTTGGCCCAGATAAGCATCAGAATGACAGCATTGCCACCAAGAATGAGTAAGTAGGTGAACAACAGGAGGCTAAAGAGCAGGAGGTGAAAGCGCTTGAGATCTGGGAACCCCACCAGGAAAAACTCCACTTCCCATGTCTCGTTGGAGGCTTCCATTTTCCCTGCTGGGCTGATCTGTAACGACACCAAGGGTAATAATAACAATACCTAGTGCTTTTCCTCTGTAGGACCCAGTTGTCCTGTGTTCCGGTCTCACACTGGGAAAAAACAATGTGGAAATAAGTTTTTGGCACCAGCACAGTGCACCGGCTCTGGCTTTTTCCAAGCCCCCAGGAGGAGCTCATTTCCCCCGCTCTGCCCCCACCCAACCCCGTCCCCCAAGCTCCCACCTCTTCCACCCAGTTCCACTCCCTCCCCCAAGTGTTTCCACTCCCCCTTTGCCCCCATGCCTCTTGCATTCTACATCTGATTGGAGCTGAGAGGGAGGGAGGAGAGGAGTTGATCGGAGAGGGGCTGCCGGTGGATGGGAGGCGCTGGAGGGGGAGAGATTGACTGTCAGTGGGTGCTGAGCACCCACTAATTTTTTTCTATGGGTGCTCCAGGATTTGGTGCCTATGCCACAGTGTTATAAAAAGGCATTTTGCAGACCCATAGAAGTGTAGGATTCGAAGAGATCTCGAGAGGTCCAGCCCCTTGCATTCAGACTGTTTCTTCCCACCTCGCACAGGTGGAGCAGGGACTTGAGCCAGCCCTAACCTCTGGGCTACAAGTTATAAGACAGAACCTCCCCCATATTTTGGGCAAGCTCGCCTACCGGGGCCTGATCCGGCTGGTGAGCTCAGAGCACACTTGCAGGATGAGGCCTCTTCCATGTGTTAGGCAGAGAAACACTCGTTTCCCACTAGTCTGTGACTCTTTCTGGGGCCCAGGGAGCTGGATACCCGGCATGGGGCTGCCGTGCGTAGGCTCGAAGGCGGGGACAGGGAGGTTTGACTGCAGACATTTTGGTGCCAGGCAAGTTTTAGCACCTCTGTGGGGGCTTTGTTAATTGCATTGAGGCCTGAGCCTGGGAGTTAGGTGCCACAAGTGGGCAGCTAGGTTCCTAAATCCTTTTGTGAATCCAGCCCTAAGTGACCAGCCCACAGCCATACACTGTGCTCATGAGTCAGTGGCTGGGGAAGCAGTGTGGTCTAGTGGATAGTGCCCTGACGTGGGCCTCAGCAGACCTGGGGTCTATTCCAGTGCTCTGCTGTGCTCATGGGCGGTTGCAGCCCCTTGCTGTGCCTCAGTTTCCCCATTTGTATAAAGGGCATAATGATACTCAAGGGCGGCTCTAGACATTTTGCCACCCCGAGCAGAGCGGCATGCCGCGGGGGGCGCTCTGCCGGTAGACGGGAGGGTGGCAGGCGGCTCCAGTGGACCTTCCGTAGGCGTGCCTGCGGAGGGTCCACTGGTCCTGCGGTCCGCCGGTCCCGCGGCTTTGGTGGACCTCCTGCAGGCATGCCTGCAGGAGGTCCACCGGAGCTGCCTGCTGGCCTCCCGGCAACCAGCAGAGTGCCCCCAGCAGCATGCCGCCCTACTTGGGGTGGCAAAATGTCTAGAGGTGGTCACGCTCTTGGCATGCTGGGGCCTGGAGCCGCCCCTGATGATACTCACCTCCTTGGTAAAGCACATTGAGATCCGTGGATGAAAGCACTGCATGTTATTAGCATCAGTCCAGTCTGCATTTTTAACACTATGTAAAATGAATCTCCTGATTTAGGAGAGAAATAAAGAGGAATTAAGGCACTGGAAAAGAGACAACTAAGTGAGGATGTGATAGAGGTCTATAAAATCGTGACTGGTGTGGAGAAACCAAATGAAGTGTTATTTACTCCTTCTCATAACACAAGAACTAGGGGCCACCAAATGAAATTAATAGACCAAAGCTTTAAAATAAACAGGAAGTACTTCTTCACACAACTCACAGTCAACCTGTGGAACTCCTTGCCAGAGGATGTTGGCCAAGACTATAACAGAGTTCAAGAAAGAATTAGGTAAGTCCATGGAGGACAGGTCCAACAATGGCTGTTAGCCAGGCTGGGCAGAGATGGTGTCCCTAGCCTCTGTTTGCCAGAAGCTGGGAATGAGTGAAAGGGGATGGATCACTTGATGATTCCCTGTTCTGTTCATTCCCTCTGGGGCACCTGGCATTGGCCACTGTTGGAAGAGAGGATTCTCGGCTGGATGGACCTTTGTTCTGACCCAGTGTGGGTCTTATGACTGATTTTTCCCCCTGCTCTGCACCTTGTGTATTCTTTGCAAAGGGAGGGATTTTACACAAGTGTAAACAATCACACAAAGTGCAAGGCAGAGGAGTCAGATGCCCAGCAGTTATTCAGAGACCCCAAGGCCAGAAAGGACCACAGCGATCATCTAGACTCATCCCCGGTATAACATAGGCCAGAGAACTGACCCCACAATAATTCCTGAGCAGAAAAACATCCCATCTGGATTTTAAAACGTCCAATGATGGAGAATCCACCACAGCTCTTGGTAACTTATCCCAATTGCTAATTACCCTCAGTTAAAAATGAATGCTCTATTTCCAGGCTGAATTTGTTTAGCTTCAACTACCAGCCATTGGAAGCTGTATTGAACATCCCATTATTAAATGTTTGTTCCCCGCAGAGGAACTGATAGACTGGGATGAAGTCACCTTTGCTTTGTTAAGTAATAGACTCAGGTTCTTGAGTCTGTCACTACGAGGCAGATTTTCTGACCCCCTGGCTCTGCCCTGACCCCTCTCCAATTTACCAACATCCTCGAATGGTGGGCACCAGAGCTGGACACAGGATTCCAGCAGTGGTCGCACCAGTGCCAAATACAGAGGTAAAATAACCTCTCTGCTCCTACTCAATAGTCCCCTGTTGATGCATCCTAGGATCATCTTCGCTCTTGTGGCCACAGCATGGCACTGGGAGCACATGTTCAGCTGATTATCCACCACAACCCTCAAATCTTTTTCAGAGTCGCTCTCCCCAGGCTGAAGTCCCCCATCCTGAACCTATGGCCTGCATTCTGGGTTCCTAGATGTATAGATTTGCATTTCTTCAGATTAAAACACACACCATTTACTTGCTCCCAGTTTACCAAACAATCCAGATTACTCTGACCCATCCTCTTTATTATTTACCACTCCCCCAAGTCGTGTGTCATCTGCAAACTTTTTCAGTGATGATTTTATGGGCCCTTCCTGGTCCTTGATGAAAATGTTTACATTAATGACGCTCAGTCTCAGGCCACAAACAAACAATCACAAAAAGTTCTGTGTTTTCACCCATTTCTAACCCATCAGGGCATAGGATCGGGTCTGTTCCTGTCCGTGTTTCTGCACAGTGAAGGAAAAGCAGCACCTGGCATGTGCCAGCCAATGCTTATGGGGCTCTGGCTGTGGGATTGTTTCATTGCTGTGTAGATTTCCAGGCTCTGGCTGGAGTCTGGGATGTAGGATCCTGCAGGTTGAGAGGTCTCCCAGGCTTGGGCTCCAGCCCAAATCCAAAAATCTACACAGCAATGAAACAGCCCTTCAGCCCGAGCCCCATGAGCCCAAGACAGCTGGTATGGGCCAGCTGTGGGTGCTGTGAAAACAAACCCGATGTTCCCAGTAAAGGAAGCTTGAATAGAAAGGAAGAGAAACCCTACCACACGAATAAAGATCCCAAGAGCTCATATCTGCTGGCACGTACCTGGCATCAGACAGGGCTCCTAGTCGCTCCAACCTCTAGAAAAGAAATCAATGACATTGCCAAGAAAAGAGGAATATAATTTCTTCCAAACAGCCCCAGAGATATCAACTGATAATTGTTGCTGGGATTTTTACTCCCTGGTGGACAGACTTTCCCGAAGGAAATAAACTCGCTCTGGATTGGAGAAAGAAAACAGATCATTTTTAAATAGAAACAAGGCCAGGAAGGAATTGGGTACTGTTCTGTCAGTAAACACTGGATGTTATTTTCCAGAAAATATTGACTCGTTTCCATTATGGGAGTGTGACAGGCCTCCCTCTTGGCCAATGCAGGGAGACCTGAAGAGGGGACCCTAGGAGTTAAGTCTGGGAGTCTCCACAGGCTGAGCTAGAGAAGAACGACTCTTTGTTGGGGGCTGAGATGGACTCATCTATTCTGAGGAGAAGCACAGCGTGTGGAGAGTCATAACACACAGTCGCAAGAACATAAGAATGGCCATATTGGGTCAGACCAAAAGTCCATCCAGCCCAGTGTCCTGTCTGCCGACAGTGGCCAGTGCCAGGTGCCCCAGAGGGAATGAACAGAACAGGTAACCATCAAGTGATCCATCCCCTGTCCCCCATTCCCAGCTTCTGGCTAGCAGAAGGACACCATCCCTCCCCATCCTGGCTAATAGCCATTGATGGACCTATCCTCCATGAATTTATCTAGTTCTTTTTTTTTAACCCTGTTATGGTCTTAGCCTTCACAACATCCTCTGGCAAAGAGTTCCACAGGTTACCTGTGAACTGTGTGGAAAAAATGCTTCCTTTTGTTTGTTTTAAACCTGCTGCTATTAATTTCATTTGGTGATCTCTAGTTCTTGTGTTATGAGGAGGAGGCACCTAGCAGTGTCTCCCCCTCCTGCCAGCTGCAGGATCCCCCGATCAGCTTGTCCCTACCACCCTCCCCCCCCCGCCTCCTGCCCACTGCCGTCAGCTCTTTGGCGGTGCACCGGAGGCACTGGGGGAGGAGGGGAGGGGGGAAGAGATGGGGCCTGGGCGATGCATGGCCCAGATGCGGGGAGAGGAAGGGGAAGGACCAGCCCCTTCCAGACGCTACTCTGCAGCCCTGCATGGTGGCTGCCTCAGACAGCCTGGCTGGGTAGGCGACTTCAGCTTCCTGCCTGGGCAGCTTCCTGCCAGGCGGGGAGCGGAAGCCGCCTCCTGCACAGCCAGGCTCTCCAGGCAGCTGCCGGGCTGGGCTGCAGAGCAGCAACCAGGAGGGGCCGGCTTTAAAAGCTGCTCCCTCTTGATCCCCCACCTGGCTTCTGCCCGCCAGGAAGAGGGGGAGAACGTCCATGGTGGGGGGGAACGGGATGCAGGTAACATGGGGCGGGAAGAGTGTGGTGGCCCTGGGCTGAGCAGGGGGGACAGGACATGTGACCTTACCCTCAAAGGTGGTATGTACTGGTAAGAAACCGGCTATGGGCTCTGCAGGCAGAGGCTCGCGATCCCAGCCAGACTCCCACTGGCTCCCTCTGACAGTTTGTGGGGCTCCTTGTCCTGCTGGTCACTCACTGGGCCTATGACGGAGTGAGGGCTCAAACACACCCCAGGAAATCTGGAAGTCGGCACCAAGACCTGCATGGGCTGGTACTGGTGGCGGTGAAGGCAGCCGGATGGGCATGTGGAAGCCCTGGCCATGCTGGCAGCTCATTGGGCACCACCGGGGGCCCATTGACTGTTCTACACTGGGGCCTGGAGGTGGAGTAAATAACACTTCCTTATTTACTTTCTCCACACCAGTCATGAGTTGATAGACCTCCATCATATCCCCCTTAGTCACCTCTTTTCCAAGCTGAAAAGTCCCAGTCTGATTAATCTCTCTTCATATGGAAACCGTTCCATACCCCAATCATACCGCTCAGCAGTGGTTATACAAGCCCTGCTCACTGTTCCATAGCAAAGGCCGAGAGGAGTTTTACACGGAAAGCAGAGACAGGAGCGTGTAGCCAAGAATAAAATATACTAAGTAGACTTAGTACATAGGGCCTGCAGGTGGCTTGGGTTGCCAGGTGTCCGGTTTTCAACTGAACACCGGGTCGAAAAGGGACCCTCCCCAACCCTGTGAAAATAAGCAAGTGAGTGAGGGTGAGGAGAATGAGAGATGGAGGGAAGAGGGAGTGGGGTGGTCCTCAGAGAAGACGCAGGGCAAGGATGCTTGGTTTTGCTTGGTCAGAAAGTTGGCAACCTTATGGGGCCTGTAAGATATTCAGCCCCATAAGGCCTTAGTCCTAAAATAGGTTGGGCACGACTTGTTGACTGACAGATAGCTTTGTCCTTGTAGCGTGTAAGATTCCCGTAAAAAACGTGTCAACTGCCAATAATCTGGAAACAGTTCAGCGATAGGTTGGAAAATATGCTGCCATGTGTCAGTTAACACTGCAAGATGCCAGATAGTGATAATTCAGGGGCTTCTGTCATAATGCCAAGTTGAGGTGGGAATGCATTCATGAGAGATAAGGGGACTTGAGAACTGGGGTAACCGTAAATAAGTGGGGTATAGAAGTATGGCATAAAAAAAAAGTAGGCATAAAACTAACTCAGAATAAAAAGATGTTGCCCACGCACCATGCTGGGGGGAAGAATACATGGGGAGATGCCAGGATGACACCCAGAGTGATATGATGCAGAGGAATATAATGACTGATGGTCCTGGGTCCCCCAGCAGGAGATGTGAGACATGAGTGATGCCTATGCTAGGGCTAAAGACTTTCCACGCTCTCTCTGGCTGCCCTTGCCTTTCAGTGTGGTAGGGAATGTTTATATGCCCAGTGGATTTGTTAATAAGGGGACTTATGATGAAATACAATGGTTTCTCGCATGCTTCTAGGGTCTCTCATTCTAATAAGAAGAATCATATGAATCGAGCACTAAATCAAGCGATCGCACCATCAGCAAGACTATAGGTCACCTAGCAGGTAGCCTGAAACTGGAATCTTTTGTTCTGCCACCCGCCTGCTGTCACTATGTTAAAGCACTTTGCGGTCTGCTGATGAAAAACGCTCGTTAAGAGCTAGGTCTATCATAGAATCATAGAATATCAGGGTTGGAAGGGACCTCATCAGGTCATTATTATTACTGCCTGCTGGCTCAGTCATTGCTAGCAGAATCATTGACCTGTCTGTGTCCTGGCCCCTGGAGGGGAGTGGCGAGCAATACTGTGCTAAGCTAGGTTAGCTAGGGAGAGAAGCTTCCATTCGCGGTTTTTTTCATTGTTTATATTTAGCAATTTTGAGGTCTGTGTAGATGGTCAAAACTCTGGGGCTTTGGGGGCTTTTTCTTTGTACAGAGATTCATAGAACGGATCCTTGTGATCACCTAAATCCTAGCTTCATAGGGTCACCTGTGGCGTGGAACCCCAGTCAAGTGCCCTGCTTGTCACCCTCCTAATGCCGGTCCTGAATTTGCCACCCTGTCCAAACACATCCCATGACTCCTTTGGGAGCTGCAACCCCCAGGTGGAGAAACACTGATCTAGATGAGCTGATGTACCCCTTTGAAGACCGCTGAGTACCCCCAGGGGTATGTGTATTCCTGGTTGAGAACCACTGAGCTACATCCTCTACTGTTTCAAACAGCACTGCATTTGTCAACCAATCCATGTATAATTCTTTCTGAGTAGAGAATTCTAAAACATGTAACCTGTCCTGGCTGGAGTAATCATCATTATTACTTTTATTATCATATTGTGCTTTGTCATTCATTATTTAAAGTAGTACAGTCCTCCTACACTGTAACTTTAGCTTGTACTAACCTTAGCAGTGCCAGTTTAAAAAACCATTAGCTAAACACATAACCTCAAACACTGGGCAGATGAAGGTGGCTTATTTTCAAATTGTAGTTATATCTGTACAATAACTTAAAATGTGCATGAAAATAAATGCAGTTCCAACTATGATACCCATGAGTCACATGCATGATTGTGCTCAGTAAACATAAATGCCAAAATAATTAGAAAAATGAATTCTCTTTCTTAATAAAAAGGAAAAAACCTTAATCACATCTGTTATAATTACTCTTTTAGTGAAAGACAATTGAATAATGGCAGTAACACAGAGTTAGAGAAAGGAAGCAGATTTTATTTATTTTTATTTAAGATGTGTACAACAAAGTATTAGATGTGTCTTTCTCTGGTTTGAGGAAGGAAAGCGGTGGAATCCCAGGAGGAGTCAACTCCAGGAAGAACATCCAAACACATTGGCACTTTCTAATACAGTTGTTCAAAAAGCCCCACCTCTGCTTGACCATTGTTCTGGGAAATGTCTGGGGAAATGATGGCAGCCAGCCAGCCTCTGCCTTAGAAGACTTCTTCTAGGGATAAACAACATTAGTCTGTGGGGGTGGAAAACAATCTAAAAAACAGAGCGGAGCTCTGCATTGAAACCCAGCAATGTGCTTGTTCTCTTAAGAAACCAGATCCTAACCAGGCAGCATTATCAGAACAACCAGAGAGTGCAGTGGTTTAGGTATGATTGGTTAGAATTTGCCCAGTGGAAGTTGCTAATCATTCAGCACTGATGTACAGTTGCAGTTCTTTATCCTGTCTTAGGATAAGACAACCTGCTATCACAATGATCATTGGATTTAAAGAGTCGATGGAAAAGGGAATACAGCAAGTTTTTCACTAGACCTATGCTTCATCAGGGGAGCACTTACCTTTCTCAATATTCCAGCAAGTGCTCCTGTTGGGGTGCTAGGTCAGTGATGGTCACGGTTTGAATTTGACTTCTCATAAATAGGAAAAGAATTTCATAAGGAACCAAGTCCAGAAAGAACATCCTAACACATTTCCACTTTCTTATTTAGATATCCAGAAAATGCAGCTGTGTTTGTCTGTTGTTCCTGGGAATGTCTGGGGAAATGGGGCAGCCAGCCAGCCTCTGCCAGGGAAACCTTTCTTTAAGAATAAGTAGCATTAGTTTTGGAGGGAACCCTAAAAAACCAACAAACTGGAGTTTTGCTTGAAACCCAGCAATGTGCTTGTTCCCTCAAAACACCAGATCTAAACCAGGCAGCACTGTCCTACAAGATGGCCAGAGATTGCAGTGGTTTAGATAAAATTGGTTGGAATTTCCCCAGTGGTGGCTGCTAATCATTCAATGCTGGTGCAGAGTTGCAGTTCTTTATACCGTGATCATTGAATTTAACACAGTCGATGGAAAAGGAAATATGGCAAGACAACACTCGAGACAGAGAGAGGAAACATGTGAATGAGTCTACTTTTAGTGCTATGTGGAGAAAACACTATATGTTTTTTCAGTTGACCTATGCCTCAACAGGGGAGTACTTTCTCTTGTAAATATTCCAGCCAGTGCTCCTGTTGGGGTGCAAAGTCAGCAAAGCTCCATTGTGTGTCTGTGGGTTCCCCTTTCAACCACTGGGAAACGTTCTCAGAAATCAGGGACTCTCCTGGAGGTTTGAAGCATCCAATGGACAGGATCCCCTATGGACTCCAGTGCAGAAACAATGCCCAGACAGAGCAGCACTTTCTAATTTAGCTCTTCAGGGAGTGCCAGCTGTGTTTGGAGATTGTTTCTGGGAATTTGGGGGGGGAAATGGTGGCTGCCAGCCAGCCACATACAGGTCAATGTTCTTGTAGAAAAGGAAAGCATTAGCCTGTGCAAACCAAAAGGAGGAGTTCCCCATTGACACCCAGCAACATGCTTGCATTTCCCAAGTAACCAGATCCAAATCAGGCAGCACTATCCTATGGAATGACCAGAGAGTGCTGTGGTTAAGACAGGATGGGTTAGAATTTCCTGTTCGGAGGTTGCTCCATATTCAGTGCTGGAGGCCAGGAGCAGTTCTTTCTCATATCTTACAGTGAGACAGCCAGCAGTTCACTAAGATAATTGCATTTAAATGATCAGTGATTTGAGAAGAGGAAACTGAGAGTAAGACAGAGACTGAAAAGATACAAATAAACCTTGTGGGTTTGTGCTGTGTGGAGACAACGCTGTAGTTTTTCACTGGACCTAGGCCTCAACAGGGGAGCACTTACCTTTCTCAATATCCCAGCAAGTGCTCCCGTTGGGGTGGTAAGTCAGTGATGGTCCATTTGGATGGTTTGAATCTGATTTCTGACAAAAAGGAAAAGTTCTCAGAGACCAAAGATTCTCCTGGAGAGTGAAGGAATGCGACCGGTGAAATCCTATAAGGAGCCAACTCCAGAAAGAATGTCCAAACACATTACAACTTACTTATTTAGGTATTCACAAAGTGTGGCTGTGTTTGGCTGCTGTTCCTGTGAGTGTCCGAAGAAACGATGGCAGCCGGCCAGCCCCTCCCTGAGAAATCTTCCTCTAGAGAAAAAGAGGATTAATGTGTGCAGAAAAAAAACCAAAAAACCCAAGCAGAGTTCTGCCTTGAAACCCAGCAATGTGCTTGTTCTCTCAAGAGACCAGATCCAAAGATCTTAATACATTTGTTAGTCTATAAGGTGCCACAGAACTCTTTGCCGCTTTTACAGATCCAAAGGAGGAAGTGCTATCCTACAGAATGACCAAAGAGTGCAGGGGTTTGATATGATTGGTTGGAATTTTCCCAATGATGATTGCTATTCAGTCAGCACAAACAGAGGTGCACATCTTAAGCCTGTCTTTGGGTAGGACTAATTGTAGTTCACAGTGATCATTGAATTTAAACAATCAATGGAAAAAAGGAAAACGGCGAGAAAACACTCAAGAGAAAGGAAATATATGAATGAGCATCATCATTTTGTGCTGTGCAGAGAAAACACTGGATATTTTTTTCACTTAACTTATGCCTCAACAGGGGAGCACTTACCCACGTCAATATCACAGCCAGTGCTCCTGTTGAGGTGCAAAGTCAGCAAAGCTCCATTGTGTGTCTGTGGGTTCCCCTTTCAACCACTGGGAAACGTTCTCAGAAATCAGGGACTCTCCTGGAGGTTTGAAGCATCCAATGGACAGGATCCCCTATGGACTCCAGTGCAGAAACAATGCCCAGACAGAGCAGCACTTCCTAATTTAGCTCTTCAGGGAGTACCAGCTGTGTTTGGAGATTGTTTCTGGGAATTTGGGGGGAGGAAATGGTGGCTGCCAGCCAGCCACATACAGGTCAATGTTCTTGTAGAAAAAGAAAGCATTAGCCTGTGCAAACCAAAAGGAGGAGTTCCCCATTGACACCCAGCAACATGCTTGCATTTCCCAAGTAACCAGATCCAAATCAGGCAGCACTATCCTATGGAATGACCAGAGAGTGCTGTGGTTAAGACAGGATGGGTTAGAATTTCCTGTTCGGAGGTTGCTCCATATTCAGTGCTGGAGGCCAGGAGCAGTTCTTTCTCATATCTTACAGTGAGACAGCCTGCAGTTCACTAAGATAATTGCATTTAAATGATCAGTGATTTGAGAAGAGGAAACTGAGAGTAAGACAGAGACTGAAAAGATACAAATAAGCCTTGTGGGTTTGTGCTGTGTGGAGACAACGCTGCAGTTTTTCACTGGACCTAGGCCTCAACAGGGGAGCACTTACCTTTCTCAATATCCCAGCAAGTGCTCCCGTTGGGGTGGTAAGTCAGTGATGGTCCATTTGGATGGTTTGAATCTGATTTCTGACAAAAAGGAAAAGTTCTCAGAGACCAAAGATTCTCCTGGAGAGTGAAGGAATGCGACCGGTGGAATCCTATAAGGAGCCAACTCCAGAAAGAATGTCCAAACACATTACCGCTTACTTATTTAGGTATTCACAAAGTGTGGCTGTGTTTGGCTGCTGTTCCTGTGAATGTCTGGAGAAATGATGGCAGCCGGCCAGCCCCTCCCTGAGAAATCTTCCTCTAGGGAAAAAGAGGATTAATGTGTATGGAAAAAAAAACCAAAAAACCCAAGCAGAGTTCTGCCTTGAAACCCAGCAATGTGCTTGTTCTCTCAAGAGACCAGATCCAAAGATCTTAATACATTTGTTAGTCTATAAGGTGCCACAGAACTCTTTGCCGCTTTTACAGTTCCAAAGGAGGAAGTGCTGTCCTACAGAATGACCAAAGAGTGCAGGGGTTTGATATGATTGGTTGGAATTTTCCCAATGATGATTGCTATTCAGTCAACACAAACAGAGGTGCACATCTTAAGCCTGTCTTTGGGTAGGACTAATTGTAGTTCACAGTGATCATTGAATTTAAACAGTCAATGGAAAAAAGGAAAACAGCGAGAAAACACTCAAGAGAAAGGAAATATATGAATGAGCATCATCATTTTGTGCTGTGCAGAGAAAACACTGGATATTTTTTTCACTTAACTTATGCCTCAACAGGGGAGCACTTACCCACGTCAATATCACAGCCAGTGCTCCTGTTGAGGTGCAAAGTCAGCAAAGCTCCATTGTGTGTCTGTGGGTTCCCCTTTCAACCACTGGGAAACGTTCTCAGAAATCAGGGACTCTCCTGGAGGTTTGAAGCATCCAATGGACAGGATCCCCTATGGACTCTAGTGCAGAAACAATACCCAGACAGAGCAGCACTTTCTAATTTAGCTCTTCAGGGAGTGCCAGCTGTGTTTGGAGATTGTTTCTGGGAATTTGGGGGGGGAAATGGTGGCTGCCAGCCAGCCACATACAGGTCAATGTTCTTGTAGAAAAAGAAAGCATTAGCCTGTGCAAACCAAAAGGAGGAGTTCCCCATTGACACCCAGCAACATGCTTGCATTTCCCAAGTAACCAGATCCAAATCAGGCAGCACTATCCTATGGAATGACCAGAGAGTGCTGTGGTTAAGACAGGATGGGTTAGAATTTCCTGTTCGGAGGTTGCTCCATATTCAGTGCTGGAGGCCAGGAGCAGTTCTTTCTCATATCTTACAGTGAGACAGCCTGCAGTTCACTAAGATAATTGCATTTAAATGATCAGTGATTTGAGAAGAGGAAACTGAGAGTAAGACAGAGACTGAAAAGATACAAATAAACCTTGTGGGTTTGTGCTGTGTGGAGACAACGCTGTAGTTTTTCACTGGACCTAGGCCTCAACAGGGGAGCACTTACCTTTCTCAATATCCCAGCAAGTGCTCCCATTGGGGTGGTAAGTCAGTGATGGTCCATTTGGATGGTTTGAATCTGATTTCTGACAAAAAGGAAAAGTTCTCAGAGACCAAAGATTCTCCTGGAGAGTGAAGGAATGCGACCGGTGAAATCCTATAAGGAGCCAACTCCAGAAAGAATGTCCAAACACATTACAACTTACTTATTTAGGTATTCACAAAGTGTGGCTGTGTTTGGCTGCTGTTCCTGTGAGTGTCCGAAGAAACGATGGCAGCCGGCCAGCCCCTCCCTGAGAAATCTTCCTCTAGAGAAAAAGAGGATTAATGTGTATGGAAAAAAAAACCAAAAAACCCAAGCAGAGTTCTGCCTTGAAACCCAGCAATGTGCTTGTTCTCTCAAGAGACCAGATCCAAAGATCTTAATACATTTGTTAGTCTATAAGGTGCCACAGAACTCTTTGCCACTTTTACAGTTCCAAAGGAGGAAGTGCTGTCCTACAGAATGACCAAAGAGTGCAGGGGTTTGATATGATTGGTTGGAATTTTCCCAATGATGATTGCTATTCAGTCAACACAAACAGAGGTGCACATCTTAAGCCTGTCTTTGGGTAGGACTAATTGTAGTTCACAGTGATCATTGAATTTAAACAGTCAATGGAAAAAAGGAAAACGGCGAGAAAACACTCAAGAGAAAGGAAATATATGAATGAGCATCATCATTTTGTGCTGTGCAGAGAAAACACTGGATATTTTTTTCACTTAACTTATGCCTCAACAGGGGAGCACTTACCCACGTCAATATCACAGCCAGTGCTCCTGTTGAGGTGCAAAGTCAGCAAAGCTCCATTGTGTGTCTGTGGGTTCCCCTTTCAACCACTGGGAAACGTTCTCAGAAATCAGGGACTCTCCTGGAGGTTTGAAGCATCCAATGGACAGGATCCCCTATGGACTCCAGTGCAGAAACAATGCCCAGACAGAGCAGCACTTCCTAATTTAGCTCTTCAGGGAGTACCAGCTGTGTTTGGAGATTGTTTCTGGGAATTTAGGGGGAGGAAATGGTGGCTGCCAGCCAGCCACATACAGGTCAATGTTCTTGTAGAAAAAGAAAGCATTAGCCTGTGCAAACCAAAAGGAGGAGTTCCCCATTGACACCCAGCAACATGCTTGCATTTCCCAAGTAACCAGATCCAAATCAGGCAGCACTATCCTATGGAATGACCAGAGAGTGCTGTGGTTAAGACAGGATGGGTTAGAATTTCCTGTTCGGAGGTTGCTCCATATTCAGTGCTGGAGGCCAGGAGCAGTTCTTTCTCATATCTTACAGTGAGACAGCCTGCAGTTCACTAAGATAATTGCATTTAAATGATCAGTGATTTGAGAAGAGGAAACTGAGAGTAAGACAGAGACTGAAAAGATACAAATAAGCCTTGTGGGTTTGTGCTGTGTGGAGACAACGCTGCAGTTTTTCACTGGACCTAGGCCTCAACAGGGGAGCACTTACCTTTCTCAATATCCCAGCAAGTGCTCCCGTTGGGGTGGTAAGTCAGTGATGGTCCATTTGGATGGTTTGAATCTGATTTCTGACAAAAAGGAAAAGTTCTCAGAGACCAAAGATTCTCCTGGAGAGTGAAGGAATGCGACCGGTGGAATCCTATAAGGAGCCAACTCCAGAAAGAATGTCCAAACACATTACCGCTTACTTATTTAGGTATTCACAAAGTGTGGCTGTGTTTGGCTGCTGTTCCTGTGAATGTCTGGAGAAATGATGGCAGCCGGCCAGCCCCTCCCTGAGAAATCTTCCTCTAGGGAAAAAGAGGATTAATGTGTATGGAAAAAAAAACCAAAAAACCCAAGCAGAGTTCTGCCTTGAAACCCAGCAATGTGCTTGTTCTCTCAAGAGACCAGATCCAAAGATCTTAATACATTTGTTAGTCTATAAGGTGCCACAGAACTCTTTGCCGCTTTTACAGTTCCAAAGGAGGAAGTGCTGTCCTACAGAATGACCAAAGAGTGCAGGGGTTTGATATGATTGGTTGGAATTTTCCCAATGATGATTGCTATTCAGTCAACACAAACAGAGGTGCACATCTTAAGCCTGTCTTTGGGTAGGACTAATTGTAGTTCACAGTGATCATTGAATTTAAACAGTCAATGGAAAAAAGGAAAACAGCGAGAAAACACTCAAGAGAAAGGAAATATATGAATGAGCATCATCATTTTGTGCTGTGCAGAGAAAACACTGGATATTTTTTTCACTTAACTTATGCCTCAACAGGGGAGCACTTACCCACGTCAATATCACAGCCAGTGCTCCTGTTGAGGTGCAAAGTCAGCAAAGCTCCATTGTGTGTCTGTGGGTTCCCCTTTCAACCACTGGGAAACGTTCTCAGAAATCAGGGACTCTCCTGGAGGTTTGAAGCATCCAATGGACAGGATCCCCTATGGACTCTAGTGCAGAAACAATACCCAGACAGAGCAGCACTTTCTAATTTAGCTCTTCAGGGAGTGCCAGCTGTGTTTGGAGATTGTTTCTGGGAATTTGGGGGGGGAAATGGTGGCTGCCAGCCAGCCACATACAGGTCAATGTTCTTGTAGAAAAAGAAAGCATTAGCCTGTGCAAACCAAAAGGAGGAGTTCCCCATTGACACCCAGCAACATGCTTGCATTTCCCAAGTAACCAGATCCAAATCAGGCAGCACTATCCTATGGAATGACCAGAGAGTGCTGTGGTTAAGACAGGATGGGTTAGAATTTCCTGTTCGGAGGTTGCTCCATATTCAGTGCTGGAGGCCAGGAGCAGTTCTTTCTCATATCTTACAGTGAGACAGCCTGCAGTTCACTAAGATAATTGCATTTAAATGATCAGTGATTTGAGAAGAGGAAACTGAGAGTAAGACAGAGACTGAAAAGATACAAATAAACCTTGTGGGTTTGTGCTGTGTGGAGACAACGCTGTAGTTTTTCACTGGACCTAGGCCTCAACAGGGGAGCACTTACCTTTCTCAATATCCCAGCAAGTGCTCCCATTGGGGTGGTAAGTCAGTGATGGTCCATTTGGATGGTTTGAATCTGATTTCTGACAAAAAGGAAAAGTTCTCAGAGACCAAAGATTCTCCTGGAGAGTGAAGGAATGCGACCGGTGAAATCCTATAAGGAGCCAACTCCAGAAAGAATGTCCAAACACATTACAACTTACTTATTTAGGTATTCACAAAGTGTGGCTGTGTTTGGCTGCTGTTCCTGTGAGTGTCCGAAGAAACGATGGCAGCCGGCCAGCCCCTCCCTGAGAAATCTTCCTCTAGAGAAAAAGAGGATTAATGTGTATGGAAAAAAAAACCAAAAAACCCAAGCAGAGTTCTGCCTTGAAACCCAGCAATGTGCTTGTTCTCTCAAGAGACCAGATCCAAAGATCTTAATACATTTGTTAGTCTATAAGGTGCCACAGAACTCTTTGCCACTTTTACAGTTCCAAAGGAGGAAGTGCTGTCCTACAGAATGACCAAAGAGTGCAGGGGTTTGATATGATTGGTTGGAATTTTCCCAATGATGATTGCTATTCAGTCAACACAAACAGAGGTGCACATCTTAAGCCTGTCTTTGGGTAGGACTAATTGTAGTTCACAGTGATCATTGAATTTAAACAGTCAATGGAAAAAAGGAAAACAGCGAGAAAACACTCAAGAGAAAGGAAATATATGAATGAGCATCATCATTTTGTGCTGTGCAGAGAAAACACTGGATATTTTTTTCACTTAACTTATGCCTCAACAGGGGAGCACTTACCCACGTCAATATCACAGCCAGTGCTCCTGTTGAGGTGCAAAGTCAGCAAAGCTCCATTGTGTGTCTGTGGGTTCCCCTTTCAACCACTGGGAAACGTTCTCAGAAATCAGGGACTCTCCTGGAGGTTTGAAGCATCCAATGGACAGGATCCCCTATGGACTCTAGTGCAGAAACAATGCCCAGACAGAGCAGCACTTTCTAATTTAGCTCTTCAGGGAGTGCCAGCTGTGTTTGGAGATTGTTTCTGGGAATTTGGGGGGGGAAATGGTGGCTGCCAGCCAGCCACATACAGGTCAATGTTCTTGTAGAAAAAGAAAGCATTAGCCTGTGCAAACCAAAAGGAGGAGTTCCCCATTGACACCCAGCAACATGCTTGCATTTCCCAAGTAACCAGATCCAAATCAGGCAGCACTATCCTATGGAATGACCAGAGAGTGCTGTGGTTAAGACAGGATGGGTTAGAATTTCCTGTTCGGAGGTTGCTCCATATTCAGTGCTGGAGGCCAGGAGCAGTTCTTTCTCATATCTTACAGTGAGACAGCCTGCAGTTCACTAAGATAATTGCATTTAAATGATCAGTGATTTGAGAAGAGGAAACTGAGAGTAAGACAGAGACTGAAAAGATACAAATAAGCCTTGTGGGTTTGTGCTGTGTGGAGACAATGCTGTAGTTTTTCACTGGACCTAGGCCTCAACAGGGGAGCACTTACCTTTCTCAATATCCCAGCAAGTGCTCCCGTTGGGGTGGTAAGTCAGTGATGGTCCATTTGGATGGTTTGAATCTGATTTCTGACAAAAAGGAAAAGTTCTCAGAGACCAAAGATTCTCCTGGAGAGTGAAGGAATGCGACCGGTGGAATCCTATAAGGAGCCAACTCCAGAAAGAATGTCCAAACACATTACCGCTTACTTATTTAGGTATTCACAAAGTGTGGCTGTGTTTGGCTGCTGTTCCTGTGAATGTCTGGAGAAATGATGGCAGCCGGCCAGCCCCTCACTGAGAAATCTTCCTCTAGGGAAAAAGAGGATTAATGTGTGTGGAAAAAAAAACCAAAAAACCCAAGCAGAGTTCTGCCTTGAAACCCAGCAATGTGCTTGTTCTCTCAAGAGACCAGATCCAAAGATCTTAATACATTTGTTAGTCTATAAGGTGCCACAGAACTCTTTGCCGCTTTTACAGTTCCAAAGGAGGAAGTGCTGTCCTACAGAATGACCAAAGAGTGCAGGGGTTTGATATGATTGGTTGGAATTTTCCCAATGATGATTGCTATTCAGTCAACACAAACAGAGGTGCACATCTTAAGCCTGTCTTTGGGTAGGACTAATTGTAGTTCACAGTGATCATTGAATTTAAACAGTCAATGGAAAAAAGGAAAACAGCGAGAAAACACTCAAGAGAAAGGAAATCTATGAATGAGCATCATCGTTTTGTGCTGTGCAGAGAAAACTGGATTTTTTTCACTTAACTTATGCCTCAACAGGGGAGCACTTACCCACGTCAATATTACAGCCAGTGCTCCTGTTGAGGTGCAAAGTCAGCAAAGCTCCATTGTGATTCTGTGGGTTCCTCTTCTGATCATGTTCTCAGAAATCAGCAACTCCTGATGGTTTGTAGCATTGGACTGAAAGGATCCTGTACATACTTTATTGCAGGAAATACACCCAGACAGAGCAGCACTTTCTTATTTATCTGTTCAGAGAGTGCCAGCTCTGTTTGGATCTCGGTCCTGGGAATTTTGGGGTGGAAATGGTGACTGCCAACCAGCCACATCCAGGTGAGCATTACTTTGGGAAACAAAAGGTATTTCCTATTTGGAGGTTGCTCCACAGTCAGTGCTGAAGGCCAGGTGCAGTTCAGTGCTCAAGAGCAGCCACACACAGAGGTGAGAGCTATCCTAGCACTCTGTGTAAACCACCTCAAAGAGGGGTGTTGCTCCCAGTGCTCGGAGGCTGTCTACACTGGCATTTCACAGCACTGACACTTGCTGCACTCGGGGGGTGGAGGGGTGAGTTTTCACTTTCACAGCCCTGGTCAAGAAGGTTTCAGCGCAGTAGCTTGCCAGAGTGAGACAGCCTGCAACTCACAATGATTATTGTGTTTAAACAATTGGTGATTGAGAAGAGGAAATCAAGAGCAAGACAGAGCCTGAAATCACAAACCTTGTGGATTTGGGGTGGGTGGAGACAATGATGGATTTTTTTCACTAGATCTGTACCTCAACAGGGGAGCACTTACTTGCCTCAATATTCCAGCAAGTGCTCCCATTGGGGTGGTAGGTCAGTGATGATCCATTTGGTTGGTTTGGACATATCGGAAAAGTTCTGAGAGTTCAGAGATTCCCCTGCAGGTTGGGGTGGAATTCCAGGAGTCAACTCCAGGGAGAACATCCAAACACATTGGCACTTTCTTATTTAGGTATTCAAGAAGCCCCACTTGTGTTTGGCTATAATCCCTGGGAATGTCTGGAGAAATGATGGCAGCCGGCCAGCCCCTCCCTGAGAAATCTTCCTCTAGGGAAAAAGAGGATTAATGTGTGTGGAAAAAAAAACCAAAAAACCCAAGCAGAGTTCTGCCTTGAAACCCAGCAATGTGCTTGTTCTCTCAAGAGACCAGATCCAAAGATCTTAATACATTTGTTAGTCTATAAGGTGCCACAGAACTCTTTGCCGCTTTTACAGTTCCAAAGGAGGAAGTGCTGTCCTACAGAATGACCAAAGAGTGCAGGGGTTTGATATGATTGGTTGGAATTTTCCCAATGATGATTGCTATTCAGTCAACACAAACAGAGGTGCACATCTTAAGCCTGTCTTTGGGTAGGACTAATTGTAGTTCACAGTGATCATTGAATTTAAACAGTCAATGGAAAAAAGGAAAACAGCGAGAAAACACTCAAGAGAAAGGAAATCTATGAATGAGCATCATCGTTTTGTGCTGTGCAGAGAAAACTGGATTTTTTTCACTTAACTTATGCCTCAACAGGGGAGCACTTACCCACGTCAATATTACAGCCAGTGCTCCTGTTGAGGTGCAAAGTCAGCAAAGCTCCATTGTGATTCTGTGGGTTCCTCTTCTGATCATGTTCTCAGAAATCAGCAACTCCTGATGGTTTGTAGCATTGGACTGAAAGGATCCTGTACATACTTTATTGCAGGAAATACACCCAGACAGAGCAGCACTTTCTTATTTATCTGTTCAGAGAGTGCCAGCTCTGTTTGGATCTCGGTCCTGGGAATTTTGGGGTGGAAATGGTGACTGCCAACCAGCCACATCCAGGTGAGCATTACTTTGGGAAACAAAAGGTATTTCCTATTTGGAGGTTGCTCCACAGTCAGTGCTGAAGGCCAGGTGCAGTTCAGTGCTCAAGAGCAGCCACACACAGAGGTGAGAGCTATCCTAGCACTCTGTGTAAACCACCTCAAAGAGGGGTGTTGCTCCCAGTGCTCGGAGGCTGTCTACACTGGCATTTCACAGCACTGACACTTGCTGCACTCGGGGGGTGGAGGGGTGAGTTTTCACTTTCACAGCCCTGGTCAAGAAGGTTTCAGCGCAGTAGCTTGCCAGAGTGAGACAGCCTGCAACTCACAATGATTATTGTGTTTAAACAATTGGTGATTGAGAAGAGGAAATCAAGAGCAAGACAGAGCCTGAAATCACAAACCTTGTGGATTTGGGGTGGGTGGAGACAATGATGGATTTTTTTCACTAGATCTGTACCTCAACAGGGGAGCACTTACTTGCCTCAATATTCCAGCAAGTGCTCCCATTGGGGTGGTAGGTCAGTGATGATCCATTTGGTTGGTTTGGACATATCGGAAAAGTTCTGAGAGTTCAGAGATTCCCCTGCAGGTTGGGGTGGAATTCCAGGAGTCAACTCCAGGGAGAACATCCAAACACATTGGCACTTTCTTATTTAGGTATTCAAGAAGCCCCACTTGTGTTTGGCTATAATCCCTGGGAATGTCTGGAGAAATGATGGCAGCCGGCCAGCCCCTCCCTGAGAAATCTTCCTCTAGGGAAAAAGAGGATTAATGTGTGTGGAAAAAAAAAACCAAAAAACCCAAGCAGAGTTCTGCCTTGAAACCCAGCAATGTGCTTGTTCTCTCAAGAGACCAGATCCAAAGATCTTAATACATTTGTTAGTCTATAAGGTGCCACAGAACTCTTTGCCGCTTTTACAGTTCCAAAGGAGGAAGTGCTGTCCTACAGAATGACCAAAGAGTGCAGGGGTTTGATATGATTGGTTGGAATTTTCCCAATGATGATTGCTATTCAGTCAACACAAACAGAGGTGCACATCTTAAGCCTGTCTTTGGGTAGGACTAATTGTAGTTCACAGTGATCATTGAATTTAAACAGTCAATGGAAAAAAGGAAAACAGCGAGAAAACACTCAAGAGAAAGGAAATCTATGAATGAGCATCATCGTTTTGTGCTGTGCAGAGAAAACTGGATTTTTTTCACTTAACTTATGCCTCAACAGGGGAGCACTTACCCACGTCAATATTACAGCCAGTGCTCCTGTTGAGGTGCAAAGTCAGCAAAGCTCCATTGTGATTCTGTGGGTTCCTCTTCTGATCATGTTCTCAGAAATCAGCAACTCCTGATGGTTTGTAGCATTGGACTGAAAGGATCCTGTACATACTTTATTGCAGGAAATACACCCAGACAGAGCAGCACTTTCTTATTTATCTGTTCAGAGAGTGCCAGCTCTGTTTGGATCTCGGTCCTGGGAATTTTGGGGTGGAAATGGTGACTGCCAACCAGCCACATCCAGGTGAGCATTACTTTGGGAAACAAAAGGTATTTCCTATTTGGAGGTTGCTCCACAGTCAGTGCTGAAGGCCAGGTGCAGTTCAGTGCTCAAGAGCAGCCACACACAGAGGTGAGAGCTATCCTAGCACTCTGTGTAAACCACCTCAAAGAGGGGTGTTGCTCCCAGTGCTCGGAGGCTGTCTACACTGGCATTTCACAGCACTGACACTTGCTGCACTCGGGGGGTGGAGGGGTGAGTTTTCACTTTCACAGCCCTGGTCAAGAAGGTTTCAGCGCAGTAGCTTGCCAGAGTGAGACAGCCTGCAACTCACAATGATTATTGTGTTTAAACAATTGGTGATTGAGAAGAGGAAATCAAGAGCAAGACAGAGCCTGAAATCACAAACCTTGTGGATTTGGGGTGGGTGGAGACAATGATGGATTTTTTTCACTAGATCTGTACCTCAACAGGGGAGCACTTACTTGCCTCAATATTCCAGCAAGTGCTCCCATTGGGGTGGTAGGTCAGTGATGATCCATTTGGTTGGTTTGGACATATCGGAAAAGTTCTGAGAGTTCAGAGATTCCCCTGCAGGTTGGGGTGGAATTCCAGGAGTCAACTCCAGGGAGAACATCCAAACACATTGGCACTTTCTTATTTAGGTATTCAAGAAGCCCCACTTGTGTTTGGCTATAATCCCTGGGAATGTCTGGAGAAATGATGGCAGCCGGCCAGCCCCTCCCTGAGAAATCTTCCTCTAGGGAAAAAGAGGATTAATGTGTGTGGAAAAAAAAACCAAAAAACCCAAGCAGAGTTCTGCCTTGAAACCCAGCAATGTGCTTGTTCTCTCAAGAGACCAGATCCAAAGATCTTAATACATTTGTTAGTCTATAAGGTGCCACAGAACTCTTTGCCGCTTTTACAGTTCCAAAGGAGGAAGTGCTGTCCTACAGAATGACCAAAGAGTGCAGGGGTTTGATATGATTGGTTGGAATTTTCCCAATGATGATTGCTATTCAGTCAACACAAACAGAGGTGCACATCTTAAGCCTGTCTTTGGGTAGGACTAATTGTAGTTCACAGTGATCATTGAATTTAAACAGTCAATGGAAAAAAGGAAAACAGCGAGAAAACACTCAAGAGAAAGGAAATCTATGAATGAGCATCATCGTTTTGTGCTGTGCAGAGAAAACTGGATTTTTTTCACTTAACTTATGCCTCAACAGGGGAGCACTTACCCACGTCAATATTACAGCCAGTGCTCCTGTTGAGGTGCAAAGTCAGCAAAGCTCCATTGTGATTCTGTGGGTTCCTCTTCTGATCATGTTCTCAGAAATCAGCAACTCCTGATGGTTTGTAGCATTGGACTGAAAGGATCCTGTACATACTTTATTGCAGGAAATACACCCAGACAGAGCAGCACTTTCTTATTTATCTGTTCAGAGAGTGCCAGCTCTGTTTGGATCTCAGTCCTGGGAATTTTGGGGTGGAAATGGTGACTGCCAACCAGCCACATCCAGGTGAGCATTACTTTGGGAAACAAAAGGTATTTCCTATTTGGAGGTTGCTCCACAGTCAGTGCTGAAGGCCAGGTGCAGTTCAGTGCTCAAGAGCAGCCACACACAGAGGTGAGAGCTATCCTAGCACTCTGTGTAAACCACCTCAAAGAGGGGTGTTGCTCCCAGTGCTCGGAGGCTGTCTACACTGGCATTTCACAGCACTGACACTTGCTGCACTCGGGGGGTGGAGGGGTGAGTTTTCACTTTCACAGCCCTGGTCAAGAAGGTTTCAGCGCAGTAGCTTGCCAGAGTGAGACAGCCTGCAACTCACAATGATTATTGTGTTTAAACAATTGGTGATTGAGAAGAGGAAATCAAGAGCAAGACAGAGCCTGAAATCACAAACCTTGTGGATTTGGGGTGGGTGGAGACAATGATGGATTTTTTTCACTAGATCTATACCTCAACAGGGGAGCACTTACTTGCCTCAATATTCCAGCAAGTGCTCCCATTGGGGTGGTAGGTCAGTGATGATCCATTTGGTTGGTTTGGACATATCGGAAAAGTTCTGAGAGTTCAGAGATTCCCCTGCAGGTTGGAGTGGAATTCCAGGAGTCAACTCCAGGGAGAACATCCAAACACATTGGCACTTTCTTATTTAGGTATTCAAGAAGCCCCACTTGTGTTTGGCTATAATCCCTGGGAATGTCTGGGAAAATGGTGGGAGCCAGCCAGCCTCTACCTGGGAAACCTTTCTCTAGGGATAAACAGTATTAGTCTGTGCCAAAAACCAAACCAAACCAACCAGCAAACGAGAGTTCTTCATTGAAACTCGGCAATGTGCTTGTTCTCTCAAGAAACCAGATCCAAACCAGGCAGCACTATCCTACTGAACAACCGGAGAGTACAGTGGTTTAGATATGATTGGTTGGAACTTCCCCAATGGGGGATGCTAATCATTCAACTCTGGAGCCCAGGTCAGTTCTTTATCCCATGTTAGGGTTACACTCTCTGCAGTTCACAGTGCTCACAAGCATGCAGTCAATGAGAAAGGAAAAATAGAAATAGAAAACACTCACAAGAGAGGAACCTATGAATGAAAGCCACTGTTTGGAGAAAATGATGTATTTTTTCACTTAACCTATGCCTCAGCAGGAGGCACTTACCCCTTTCAATATTCCAGCAAGTGCTCCTGTAGGGGCAGTAGGTCAGCGATGGCCCATCTGGATGGGAAAAGTTCTCTGAAACCAGGGAGCCTCCTGGGGTGAGGCAGGGGGTGGGGGAAGAGTGAGACTGTGAATGAAAATATCTTTTTATTTTCAAAGGAAACACACAAAGAAAATGTTCTACATACAAATATAAAGCTAATGCCCTTCCAGGCTTAAACATACTTCCTGTCTTGGCTTTTTTTACCCAATGTAGGAAAGGGACTTGCCAGGAAAATTTTGATTAGGAACACTAGGAACTCACCAGGGAAACCAATCAATGTGCTTTGGGGCTGGTCTCTATCAACCAGATCCGAACTAGGCAGCACCTTCTAGTTCAAAACTGTTGGTAAACAGATGGAGCAAAACAGATGTAAAGAAGGACAAGGCAGAAGACTGAATGGAGAGAAAGCCAAAGACAGAGAAAGAAATGAATGAGATGTAAGGAGAGAGATGCTGAGAACAAAGATGGAGAACAGAGAAATAGAATTACCAGACACAAAAAACCCAGTGGTTCATCTAGTCTAATTTCCTGCTTACAGTGGCCAACATCAGATATTCCTTTTCCCAAGAGAAGCACCAGTGTTTTTATCCAAACTATGCTGCTAAGGTTCAAATAATCAAGTGTCAGCTCTGCAAAGCAGAGCAGGACTTACCCATCAGTGTGTGAGTCTCATTCTCCCCAGGCTCAGGCTGGCTAGGAGGGATTCTCCAGGCAAAGCATCATCTCATCAGGGGCTATGGCAAAGCTGGGCCTCAGAGGCAGCACAGTCTCTCCCAGGGCTTGTGGTGTCTCCTGGCCTTGAGCCTTTCCAGCCTCTCTTATATACTGGAGCCTCTGCTCAGTTTCTCCCTCCCAAGTCCCTCCCCACCCTTTAATCATCAGAGGGAGTCACCATGTGGTCTTCATGGTCTTGCAGGGAACAATAGCCAGGCACATCAAAGGAACGTCAGGCTGAGCTGGTGATTGAATCAGCTGATGTTGCAAACATCCAAGAAAACCCCACTGTGCATGGGCACAAGCCTCACCACAGGGAACCTTATGGGATGGGGCTGGCAAATGGTTTCCAAAGGCAGCAGAAAGAGAAGCCACGTGGATAGGAATTTGGGGTCCTGTTCTGGGCTCTGGGCACACACTTCTGGACTTTTTCACATAAACTAGACTCCAACAGGGGCTACTCTAGCTCACTGCGTTTTTAACCTCCCCCTGCCCCCCAGCCTGCTCATTAAGTTGTAGACTCATATCCAGGCCCTGCTACTATTCAGCTACATTCCATCACTGCTGCTTGAGAGTCCAAAAAACATGATGACAGAAGGTCATACACACCTCTGTGTGGTATTTTAGTGTCTATTCATGCAAGTGTGTCCTTAATTCCATGTGGGTGTGTATATGTTTTTGCACTAGAGCATCTTGTGTACCTGAGCACATTTTTTGTGTGACTGTATCTGCCTGCTGGACTGGGGTGGTTTTCTGCTTTGTTTGTTCGTGCATGCGTGTGTGTATGTGCGCTTGTGTTCATGTTTGTGTGTGGGCGTTCCATGCTTCTGTGCAAGAGTAACTGAGTTACCTTTGGTTTAAGCCTATATGACATTAGCCTTATCCACTGGGATATTGCTGATACAGGGATAGCGGCTTGATTGCAAACTCAACAGAGAGAGAAGCTATGTAGTTAGGAATTTGGGGTCCTGGTCTGTGCCCTGTGTATAGATTGCTGTACGTTTATAGATCCACCAGCCTTCAACATGAGGGTGCTCTGCTCTCTGTCTGCAATATTGTTCTTCACCAGAAAACAGCAGCAATAAGAAACTGACACCTTTAATCTCCCAAACACTTCACGAGGGTGTCAGCCCTCCACCAGCTCCCCCATTCCATCCCTGCTGGTTTCGACTGAACCCCACACTCGAAAAGGATGCATTCTACATCTAAAGGATGCTGAGGACTGCAAAACTTTACTGGTACAACTACCCAGACAAACACTCCTAATGCAGACACAGCTAATCTGCTGGCCCAGTTTACACCAGTTACTCAAGAGATATCAGCTACAGCAACCAATTCACACCCCTGAGAGACACAGTAAGGCTGACCTGAGCCCCAGCTTAGCCAACACTTAGGTGTAATGAAGAAATCTTCCATCAACCTGTCTTCTCGCCTTTCCAGGAGGTTTGGTACAGTGATGGAAGAACCATTCCATAACTGTAATAATGTCTTCACTACATTATTGCAGACACAAAGCAGGCCCTAACACCAGGCCTTAGAGTGACCCTATGTGTAAAGTTGGGTTAGTGTAAATGGGTAGGGTAGTATAGGTGTGTCTACTCTACAGCTTATACTGACAGAGGTATCTCTATATAAGAATCATACCCCTCTCTAATGTAGCCATGCCAGTGTATGTTTCAGATTCGGACCAGTTCTTTAATGGAGAAGCAGGTTAGGAGTCCAAAATATGATGGACTAAAGACGTAACCTTCTCAGTCGCAGAATATTGAGCTAAAGCCCATAATGGGAATAAGCTTGAGTGGCAGAAGGTTTTCTTGTCAAAGCTGCAAACTTGTAAGTGTGGAGAAGCCCTCTGTGTGCGTGTGTTTGTGCTTCTGTCCATGTGACTGAGTGTGTGAATCTGCCACTGGCTGTGTGTTTGAGTCACTACTAGCGTGTGTGTGAGAGACTATGTTTGTTTGGGTCTGAAGGCATGTTTGTAGGCATTTCCCTACATGTTGTGTATAGAAGAATGCGTTGCTGTGTGCTCATGTGTATGTGACTATCTGTTCCACACACATAGCTCTGCTTTAGTTAGGTGACTATTTCTTAAGGAACAGAGTCCACACAGAGCAGCAATGTTGTGACAGGGTCCCCAGGGTGCAGCCTGGGCTGTGGAACCCCTGAGCCCTCCGAACGCACCAAGCTGAGCTACCTGATACTGTAATGCTGATGCCGAGCTACAAACCTCTGACAGCCTCTGCATGCACGCAGACATCCACAGGCAGGGACCCACCCAAATGAGTTACATGAAAGATTTCCCAGCTGCCCATGAGCTATCAATAGGGAGCCAATTCCCCGCAGCTCCCTCGATTTGCACCCCAAACCCGTATTGTCTTACATGATCAGAAACCTGGCCAGTGTTAGCTCATTATCTAGTTCACCTTTCTGACAAAAGGGTGACATGGAACAACCCTCATTAACCTGAGCAGAGATTTTCTGAGCATCTCAACCAAAACACACGGCTTTAGGTAAAACATAAAACAGATTTATTAACTACAGAAAGAGTGATTTTAAGTGATTTAAGCAGTAGGCTAAAAGTCAGAGACAGTTACCTTAAGAAAATGAAAAGTAAATACACATTCTAAAGTCTAATTTTTTAGTCTAAGAGGAGCTGAAGCAAACAGCTTTTCTCACTCCAACTAATGGCACAAACAGGTGATAGTTCCTAAAAACATAGGCAGGAACTACCTTCCAGAGTGGGACCACACTTCCTCAGTTCAAAGTCTTTTTCCTCCAGATGTTCTTCCAGGTGTTGTGTGAGTGGGACCAGAAAAGACCAAGTGATCATGCCACTGTCTCTCTCTCACTTTCTTCCAGCTGTTGAAAAGATCCTTGCTGGGACATGAGTTAGTTGCCCCCACATTTCATATGTGCCTCCACCCAGAAGTCTCTAGGATAGTGGATTGTGTGTAGATGAGCCATTTATGCCTGTCTGTCCATTTATGGCTATTCCTTTGTTGTAACTGAAAGGCTGGTTGTAGGTGTCCCTAACCTCACAACATATCTCAGTGACACATATAGCAATACTTCATAACTTCACGTATAATGGTAGTACACACAAACAGTACAACAGATTATTGTTCAACAGTTCAATATTTTCAAATTATACCTCACAAGGCATACATTATACAAAACATGTCAAAATAACATCACAGCGGTGAATATGGCAGTTCCAGGGCGCTACTTTGAGATACAGAGTGTCACAACTGTATTAGTCAGACACTCAGACAGTCCTTGTTAGGATCTGGTAGTGTGCGGTTTGTGGAATTCGTATGTAAATGATTATATGCACAGTGCTGCTGTTTGGGTATAGTTCTTGGGAATCTCTGGGTTTGCACCGGCAGACTGACATCACCTTCCGATCTGCTATTGTGCAAAATCTCTGTGTAGACCTGTCCTGGTCTGTATCGCTCCCTTTAGGTCTTTATTAGGCACAGGAAGTAGCCATATGTTCTTCATTGCCTGGCAGAGCCAGCCAGGTCAAAGGGGTGTGAAACTGAACTGCTAGTTAACCTGCAATGGGTGCTAACTCCCTCTCAACCAGCTCATTCAGTTACTGGGGATTAGACTCAAATCCATGTTAGAACTGGATGCAAGTTCAATTTAGATCCTGCAATGAGGAAGAGTCCAAAATGTGATGGCACAAGGAGAAACCCATCTCGATAGCACACTGTTGAGCCACAGGCTTTTCTGTGTATGTAGGCTTTTCATCATTGTATCTATTCATTATGCTCCACACCTGAACATAGTCATCATATGAACAACATACCCTCATATCTCGATGTCTGTATTTTGACCCATTAGCCTTTTGCCCTCTACTGGGGATATTGCAGATTATGTAGTCCTTACACCATTCAATCTTAAACTGAACTTTGCACCCCTTGATAATCTGTACGTTATTCCCTGATAACCAGAAACATCTACACTTAAACTCTGCATCATACACATTTTTTAAACATCATCTTAAAAAGATTTCATATTGATGTGTGAAGATAAAAGCCAAGTACAAGACACTTGCAGTTTTCATTGACTTAGTTTTCTAAAAACTACAATAATTTCAGACAAATTCAAAAACAACAGACCCTGTTTTTATAGACAGGTTTATTCATGACAGAAACATAACTTCAATATCATCTAGAATGTGGATTTCAAATGAGAGTTCAGCAATGAAAGGATGCATATATATGTGCATTTAAAAAGCAATACATTTGTATAATCTTTGCAGAAAGCTGAGAGGGGATCTGATTCTTCTCTTAAATACATCAAAGGGATAAACAGCAGGCTGAGAGAAGAGCCTGAGGCCACATCTACACTACATAAGAATGGCCATACTGGGTCAGACCAAAGTTCCATCTAGCCAGTATCCTGTCTTCTGATAGGGGCCAATGCCAGGTGCCCGAGAGGGAATGACCAGAACAGGGAATCATCAAGTGATCCATCCCCTGTCACTCATTCTCAGCTTCTGGCAAACAAAGGCTAGGAACACCGTCCCTGCCCATCCTGGCTAATAGCCATTTTTGGACCTATCCTCCATCAAGTTATTAAGTTCTTGTTTGAAACCTGTTATAGTCTTGGCCTTCACAACATCATCTGGCAAAGAGTTCTATAAGTTGACTGTACATTTTGTGAATAAATACTTCTTGTTTGTTTTAAACCTGCTGCCTACAAAATTACCTTGACCTAACTTCCTTCCACATACAATCACTACAGTAATTTCAACGTTTGTGTGTGTTGTCACTTTGCTCTTTGTGTCAGCTGTGTTCATCCTCACCAGAAGCTCATCCTTTGCACTGTCAGTGTGGGGTATTATGGGAAGACTCCTGAAAGCCAGTAACAGTCAACATAAGCAATGCAGTGTCTACACTAACACTATGTGTTGATCTCACTACATCAACCTTGACTCTACACCATTCACAGAGGGGGAGTAATAAATTGGTGTCGCTTGACAGTTATGTCAGTGGGAGAAAAAATTAAGAGTAGAGAATTCCATAGCTTGTCATTGTAAGCTGCCATGCCTTGACCTAACTTTGCAGTCTAAGGAGTGTAAGGACCTGTCTACAAAGGAAAATCGGCCAGCAGTACTAAAACAGAGTAATGATTATGCTGGTGTAACTCCCCACATGAACACACTGTTCCTGAATAAAAAGGACTTCATTCTGGAATAATTACTTCTGCTTCTCTTTTGTTCTAGAATAGAGGGGCAACGTAGGTTGTTATGTCATTGTAGTTATATAGGGAGTCTTTCTGGACCAGGGCCCCTTTGAGCCATAACAATATTATATGATCACTATAGCTCTGCCAGTCATTTTCCTTATGTAGCAAGCAGGCCAGTGTTTCTATATGTAGGAGTGAATGAGTCTCTGTGTGTGTTTGACTGCATTTGTCTACAAGCACATGGGTGTGTGTGGCTGTTTGGATATATTTCTTAGGGATCTCTGGGGTGAGAATGGCAGCCTGAATTCAGCTTCCTAACTGGACAGGTAGAAAATCTGTGAGCAAACCAGACTTAATCAGTATCTCTTTTCTAACTCCCTCAGGGTATTTAATCACCAGAGGCAGTTGCCAAATGCTTTTCATTGCCTGGAAGAGAACAATAGTTCTCTCTCTCCAGCCTTACCAAATGAGTGTGAAACTGAACTGCTGATTAATTCACCTGAATGGGGTGTTAACTCCCACTCAGGCAGCTTCTTCTATCACTGGGGGATGGATTCAAATCCATTTTAGAACTGGATGAAATTTAGAGAGTGGGATGGGGAAAAGGGGTTAACACTCCAAAATGAGATGCCACAAATACAAAACCATCTCAATAACACAATTTTGAAGCAAAAACTTTCCTGTCTAGGGAAGGTTTCAGGTAGAAACATTCTTTCATATATGTTTTTCAAACACCAAATAAATCCACAGTTTTCACTGACTTATTTTATTTAAAAAAATGATAAATGGTGCTATTTTTACTTTAAAAGTATTACAGAGAACATCCTACATGACAGGTCCTGTATTTGTAGACAGATTGCTTATTTGTGACATAAACATGACATGAAAATGCTTGTGATTTTAAATATTAGTTCAGCAATGAAACAATCCAAATATAGGTGTGTGTGTGTGTTTAAAAAGTAATAACAATATTTTAAAATCTTCCTGTTAACATCTCACCACTATCCCCACATAAATATTAATGAGTTATCAAACCAGGCAGAAATAGCACATGATTATTAATTCTCATATGTTGTGTACATATTAATATTTCTCTATTTTTCCTATTGAAAACTGTGGCACAGAGACATATAGTAACGTGCTCAAGACGCACAAAGAATCAATGGCCTGGCTTCAATTATAATCTTGGAGTTGTGATCCCAAGTCCTATCTTTCACAACCCATGATAAAATACAGGATTTCTAATTCCCAGCCCATCCACTCCAACTCAGAAACACCAGACCACCCAGAGCCAGGGATAGAGCTCAAGAGTCCTGGCTCTCAGCACAACTCCATCTAACCAGTAATGCTTATTCTCCTTCCAGAACCAGTGACAGAACCCATTAAGTGCTAGCTCCTAGACTTCTCTTCTCTAACCCACAAGACCACCTAGAGATAAGGAGAGAACCCAGGAGTCCAGTACTCAAAAGCAAGGCAAGAGATAAGCTGTGTAAAAAGAAGTTCAAGCAATAATTAAATGGGCAGCTATGGCAAAGTTCATGTGGAAGGAGACTTATCAGATAGGGAGCAAACTAACAAAATACACGGAGGGAACTAACCAAATATTCTGTGTGCATGTGGCACATCAAGAGAGCATGATACAAACAGGAACTGGTTCTAAAATAATGTGACCACTCATAAAGTGCATGAAATGACATAGATTGGAAGACGCATGCACAGGGTCACATTTGTATATAAAGTAACCAATATTGTTTGAATTTGTGCTCACGCTTCCCCTATACATGAGTCTGATCAGATCTGCATAAGTGTTAGTATACACCAGTAAAGAAACCTGAGTGATGAGTCTGAATTAGAGATGAGTTCTTGAGATCCATGAGGCTAAGGGCTGGAGAGAAAATCCAGCAGACTATGCACAAAGATCCACCTATTTAATTAAAGGTGAGATTTTAAACTAGTTTAGATCCCAAAGGAAATAACTCTGGGCCCAGTTCTATTATATATCTTCATCAATGATTAAGATAATGGCAAAGAGAGTACACTTATAAAGTTTTCAGATGACACCAAACTGGGAGGGGTCGCAAGATCTTTGGAGAATAGGATTCAAATTCAAAATGATCTGGACAAACTAGAGAAATCATAAAAACAATGAAGAGTCCAGTGGCACCTTAAAGACTAAGACATTTATTTGGGCATAAGCTTTTCGTGGTGCATCTGATGAAGGGGGCTTTTTGCCCATGAAAGCTTATGCAAAGATAAATCTGTTTGCCTTTAATGTGCCACCAGACTCTTGTTGTTTAAGTGAATATAGACTAACATGGCTACCCCTCTGATACTTACTCGGAGAAATCATCTGAAGTAAATAGGATGAAATTCAATAAGGACAAATGCAAAGTACTCCACTTTGGAAGGAACAATCAGTTGCACACGTACAAAATAGGAAATGACTGCCTAAGAAGGAGTACTGCAGAAAAGGATTTGGGGGTCATAGTGGATCACAAGCTAAATATGAGCGAATAGTGCAGCACTGTTGCAAAATAAGCAAACATCATTCTGAGATGTCTTAGCAGGACTGTTTTAAGCAAGACATGAGAAGTAATTATTCCGCTCTACTCCTCACTGATTAGGCCTCATGTGAAGTATTGTGTCCAATTCTGTTTCAGGAAAGATGTGGAGAAATTGGAGAAAGTCCAGAGAAGAGCAACAAAAATGATTAAAGCTCCAGAAAACATGACCTGTGAGAGAAGATTGAAAGGATTGGGTTTGTTTAGTCTGGAGAAGAAGCGACTGAGAGAGGACATGATAACAGTTTTCGAGTACCTAAAAGGTTATAACAAGGAGGAGGGAGAAAAAAAATCCTTAATCTCTGGTGACAGGACAAGAAGCAATGGGCTTGAATTACTGCAAGGGCGGTTTAGGTTGGACATTAGGAAAAACTTCCAGTCAGGGTGGTTAAGCACTGGAATAAATTGCCTAGCAAGGCTGGGAATCTCCATCATTGGAGTTTTTTAAGAGCAGGTTAAACAGACACTTCTCAGGGATGGTCTAGATCAGGGGTTCTCCAAGTGGGGGTTATAACCCCTCAGGGGGTCATAAGGTTATTACATGAGCAGTCATGAACTGTCAGCCTCCACCCCAAACTCTACTTCATCTCCAGCATTTAATAGTGTTAAATATTAAAAAGAGTGGTTTTATTTTATAAGGGGGAGTCACACATATATGCTTATTATGTGAAAGGGGTCACCACTACAAATGTTTGAGGACCACTGAGCTAGATAATACTTAGTTCCATCTTGAATACAGGGAACTGGACTCCAGGTCCCCTCCAGTTCTACAATTCTATAATTCTGGTTTCACAGGGTGAATTTTGCTCCAGGAACAGTATGCAAACAGGGCAGCCCTTTCCTATTTAGACACTTGACGGTATATGTTTGGTGTGTTTGTTTCTGAGTTTTTAGGTGCTTTTGGTTGGATATTGAGTGTGTGAGTGCCTCTCTGTGTATTGTATGTTTGGATATGAGAGTCTGTGTATTATTTGAACATTAATTGTGTGAGCCTGTGTTTGTAGGCTGTGTGTTTCTTTGATTGATCATATAAACATGTTTGTGTTACTCTGTGTTTCTACATGTTGGAGTCCATGATTCTGTGTGTGTATAAATGCATATTTGGGTTTGAGGGCACAGTTGTGTGTGGCTGTTTAGATATAATTTCTGGAGATCGCTGAGATGAGGATGGCAGCCTGAATTCAGCTTCCTATCTGGACAGGTAGAAAATCTGTGAGTAGTTTTAGACTTCTCTGATCTAAATTCCCTCGGGTCTTTAATCACTAGAGGCAGTTGCCAAATGCTCTTCATTGCCTGGAGGGGAACAACAGCTCTGTCTTTGTCCAGCCTTATCACAGGAGTGTGAAACTGAACTTCTGATTAGTTCATCTCAGTGAGATGTTAACTCCCACTTAGTCAGCTTCTTCAATCACTGGGGGATGGGTTCAGATCCATGTTAGAACTGGATGCAATTTAGAGAGTGGGATGGAGAAAGGGGTTAACACTCCAAAATGAGATGCCATAAATACAAACCCATCACAATAACACAATTTTGAAGCAAAGACTTTCCTGTCTAAGGAAGGTTTCAGGTAGAAAAGTTCTTGCTTATATGCTTTTCAAGGTGAAAGCCAAACACCAAATAAATCCATAATTTTCACTGACTTATTTTATTTTAAAAAGGATAAATGGTACTATTTTTATTTAAAAAGTATTACGGAGAACATCCTACACGACAGGTCCTATTTTTATAGACAGATTGCTTATTTGTGACATAAACATACCTTGAAAATGGTTGAGATTTTAAATACAAGTTCAGCAATGAAACAATCCAAATATAGGTGTGTGTGTGTGTTTAAAAAGTAGTAACAATGTTTTAAAATCTTCCTGTTAACATCTCACCACTATCCCTACAGAAATATTAATGAGTTATCAAACCTGACAGAAATATGACCTGGTTATTAATTTTCATATGTTGTGTACATATTAACATCCCTCTATTTTTCCAGTGGAAATATGTGGCACAGAGACAGATAGTAACTTGCTCAAGTCACACAAAGAATCAATGACATAGCTTCAATTATAATCTTGGAGTAGTGATCTCAGGTCCTATGTTCTCCAACCCACACTCCCCAGAATAGAACCCAGGATTTGTAACTCCCAGCCCTTTCACTTCAATGCATGGAACAGCAGTCCTCATCCAGACACAGGGATAGAACTCAAGAGTCCTTCCTCTCAGCACCCCTCCATCTAACCAGTAGCGCCTATTCCACTCCCAGAACCAGTGATAGAACCCATTTAGTGCTAGCTTCCAGGACCCTCTTCTCTAACCCACAAGACCACCTATAGATAAGGAGAGAACCCAGGAGTTCTGGTTCTCAGACACCTCCATATAATCACTGGATCCCACTTCCCTCCTAGAGCTGGGATAGAAGTCAGGAGTCATAAAGCCTGCTCCTATTTTCAGTCTCCTGGTAGCACCCCAATTACAGCTCCAGGAACAGATTCCAAACCGAGCTGTGTTTACTTCTTTAGCCGCTCAGCGAATGCATGTTTCTGAGTCAGTGTATGGTTTATGATGTTTAGCATGTGACTATGTTTATTTGCCTTTCTGATTTATGTGTGATTGTGTATCTGTGTGTCTTTTAGATCTGGCCCATGTAGGCCTCACGTGGTCTGAGTGGGGTCAGTAGTCAAGAGCAAGGCAAGAGAAAAGCTGTGTAAAAACAAGTTCAAACAATAATTCGGTGTGCAGCGATGGCAAAGTTCATGTGGAAGGAGACTTAGCAGAGAGGGTGCAAACCAACAAAATACAAGGGGGGATCTAACCAAATATGCTCTGTACATGTGGCACTTCACCTGAGCATGACACAAACACGAGCTGGTTCTAAAGTAACCTGACCACTCACAAGGTGCATGAAGTTATGTAGATTGGAAGACATATACGCAGGGTCACATTTGTATACACAGTAACCAATATTCTTTGAATTTGTGCTATACCTCTCAACCATCCCCATACACGAGTCCACGCAGATTTCTACAAGTGTTTGTGTATGACAATAGGGAACCAAGTAATGTGTCTGAATTAGAGATGAGCTCTTGGGATTCAAGAGGCTAAGAGCTGGAGAGAAATTCCAGCAGCCTATGCACAAAGATCCACCTATTAAATTAAAGGTGTGCTTTTAAACTAGTTTAGACCCCACTGAAAGCAGTAGTGGGTCCGTTTCTGTTCAATATCTTCATCAATGATTTAGATAATCGCCTAGATGATACACTAATAAAGTTTGTGGACAATACCAAGTTGGGAGGGGTTGCAAGTGATTTGAAGGATAGGATTATAGTTCAAAATGATCTGGACAAACTGGAGAACTGGTCTGAAGTAAATAGGATGTAATTCAATAAGGACAAATGCAAAGTGCTTCACTTAGGAAGGAACAATCAATTGCACACATACAAAATAGGATATGACTGTCTAGGAAGTACTGCAGAAAGGGATCTGGGGGTCATGGTGGATCACAAGCTAAATATGAGCAAATAGTGCAGCACTGTTGCAAAAACAGCAAACATCATTCAGGGCTGTATTAGCAGGAGTATTATAAGCAAGACACAAGAAGCAATTCTTCCACTCTACTTCGCACAGATTAGGCCTCAGCTGGAGTATTGTGTCCAGTTCTGGGCACCACATTTCAGGAAAGATGTGGAGAAATTGGAGAACATCCAGAGAAGAGCAACAAAAATGATTAAAGCTCTAGAAAACATGACCTGTGAGGGAAGATTGAAAGAACTTGGTTTGTTTAGTCTAGAGAAGACTGAGAGGGAACATGCTAACAGTTTTTGTCTTAAGAGGAGACCCTGAGATATAAACCTTGGTATCAGACACCTGGTTTATATCTCAGGGCCTCCTCTTACTACAGTTTTCAAGTATCTAAAAGGTTGTTATAAGGAGAAGGGAGAAAAAATGCTCTCCTTAACCTCTGATGAAAGGACAAGAAGCAATGGACTTAAATTGCAGAACTGGAGGTTTAGGTTGGACATTAGGAAAAACTTCCTAACTGTCAGTGTGGTTAAGCAGTGGAATAAATTGCCTAGGGAGGTGGTGGAACCTCCATCTTTGGAGAGTTTTAAGAGCAGGTTAGAAACCTGGTTTGGAGAGTTTTAAGAGCAGGTTAAAACCTCATTATCTTTTAGATGTTTGTAAATTGATTCCTTAATTATTTGCTCCATTATCTTACCTGATACAGAAGTTAAGCTGACTGGTCTATAATGCCCTGGTTTGTCCTTATTTCCCTTTTTATAGATGGGCACTATATTTGCCCTTTTCCAGTCTTCTGAAATCTCTCCCCTCTTAAATTACTTTTCTAAGATAATTGCTAATGGCTCAGATATCTCCTCAGTCAGTTCCCTGAGTATTCTAGGATGCATTTCATCAGGCCCTGGTGACTTGAAGACGTCTAACTTGTCTAAGTAATTTTAACTAGTTCTTTCCCTATTTTAGCTTCTGAACTTACCCCATTTTCACTGGTTTTCACTATGTTAGCTGTACAATCACCACCAAACTTCTTGGTGAAAACTGAAATAAAGAAGTCATTAGAAACCTCTGCCATTTTTACATTTTCTGTTATTGTTTTTCCCTCCCCATTTTGTTCTGTGTAACTGTTAGTGTACACCAATAAGAAACCTGAGTGATGAGTCTGAACTAGTGCTGAGTTATTGGGATTCATGAGGCTAAGAGAAATTCCAGCAGCCTATACACAAAGATCCACCTATTTTAAAAAAGTGTGATTTTAAACTTGTTTAGATCCCACAGTAAGCAACTCTGGGTCTGGTTCTGTTCAATATCTTCATCAACCATATAGATAATGACTTAGAGAGTACACCTATAAAGTTTGCGGACAATTCCAAGCTGGGAGGGGTTGTAAGAGCTTTGGAGGATAGGATAGTAATTCAAAATGATCTGGACAAATCTGAGAAATTGTCTGAAGCAAATAGGATGAAATTCTATAAGAACACATGCAAAGTACTCCATGTAGTAAGGAACAATCAGTTGAACATGTACAAAGTGAAAAACGACTATCTAGGAAGAGGATCTGGGGGTCATAGTGGACGACAAACTAATTATGAGTCAACAGTGTAACTCTGTAGCAAAATAAACAAAAATGGGATATATCATCAGAGGTGTTGTAAGCAAGCCACGAGAAGTAATTGTTCTACTCTACTTCTCGCTGAGTAGGCCTCGACTGGAGTATTGTGTCCAGTTTTGGGTGTCACATCGCATAGAAGATGTGGACAAATTGGAGAAAGTCCAGACAAGAGCAAGAAAAAATGATTAAAGGGGTATAAGAAGTGGGCTGTGGCCCATGAAAGCTTATGCTCAAATAAATTTGTTAGTCTCTAATGTGTCACAAGTACTCCTGCTCTTTTTGCAGATACAGAGTAACATGGCTGCTAGTCTAAAACATGAACTGTGAGGGAAGATTGAAAAAATTGGGTTTGTTTAGTCTGGAGAAGAGGAGAATGAGCAGGGACATGTTAAATGTTTTTAAATACATAAAAGACTATTATGAGGAGAAGGCAGGTGAATTGTTTTTATTAACCTCTGAGGAGAGGACAAGAAGCAATGGGCTTAAATTGCAGTGATTTAGGTTAGATATTGGGAAAAACTTCCTAACTGTCAGGGTTGTTAAGCACTGGAATAAATTGCCTAGGGAGGTTGTGGAATCTCCACATTTGAAGATTTTTAAGAGCAGGTTAGACAAGCACCTGTCGGGGATGGTCTAGATAATATTTAGTCCTGCCTTCACTGTGGGAGATTTGACTCAACGACTTCCTGAGATCCCTTCCAGTCTTACAATTCTGTGATTCTACTTTCTTTGGTTGAATTTTGCTCCGGGAACAGTATTCAAACAGGGCAGCCCTCACCCACCCACCTTAGACGCTCCAGACTACATGTTTTTGTGTTTGGATGCTATTTGTTGGATATTGAGTGTGTGAGTGCCTCTCTGTGTATTGCATGTTTGGATATGAGAGCCTGTTTTCTCTTTGGACATAGATTGTGTGAGCCTGTATTGTGGGCTGTGTGTTTCTCTGATTGTGTATATAAATGAGAGTTGTGTTACTCTGTGTTTCCAAATGTGGGAGTGCATGATTCTGTGTGTGTGTGACTGTACATTTGTATATGAGCGCAGGGCTGTGTGTGGTTGTTTGGACTTAGTTCCTGGGGATCTCTGGCATCCTGACATCAGCTTCCTACCTATAGTGGCACAAAATCTGTGAGCAAACCAGGCCTAATGAGTTTCTGTTTTCTAACTCCCCCTGGTTCTTTAATCATCAGAGGCAGTTGCCAAATGCTCTTCTTTGCCTGTAGGGGAACAATTGTTTTATCTCTATCCAGCCTCATCAAAGGAGGGTGAAACTGAATTGCTGATTAATCCACCTCAATGGGGTGTTAACTCTCACTCAGTCAGCTCCTTCAATCACTGAAGAATGGAATCAACTCCATGTTTGAATTTGATGCATTTTAGAGACTGGGATGGAGATGAGGGGTTAAGACTTCAAAATGTGATTCTATAAATACAAACACATCTCAGTAAGACAATTTTGAAGCCAAAGACTTTCCTGTCTAGGAAAGGTTTCAAGTAGAAACCCTCCTTTATATTTGTTTCTCAATATGAATGCCAAGTAACATGTAAAAAAGAAGTTTCCACTGAATTACTTTACTAAAAATAATAAAATGATACTACTTTTACTTAAAAATACAGACAACATCCTACGTGAGAAATCCTGTCTTTGTAGACAGATTGCTTATTTAGGACATAAACATAACTTGAAAATCATTGTGATTTTACATACAAGATCAGCAAAGAAACAGTCCAAATATAGATGTGTGAGCTTAAAAAGTAATAACAATCTCACCTCCATCCTTACAGAACTATTAACTGATTATTAAACCTTGCAGAAAGATAACCTACCATTTCTCAGATGAGGTTGCATTGTACATATTATTATTACTCATTTTCTAGATGAAAATTTGTGGCACAGAGACAGACAATAACTTGTTTAAGGTCACAGAAAAAGCCATTGGCATAGCTTGAATTATAACCTTGGAGTGCGGACGATACCAAACTGGGAGGGATTGCAACTGCTTTGGAGGACAGGGTCAAAATTCAAAATGATCTGGACAAGTTGGAGAAATGGTCTGAGGTAAACAGGATGAAGTTCAATAAAGATAAATGCAAAGTGCTCCACTTAGGAAGGAACAATCAGTTTCACACATACAGAATGGGAAGAGACTGTCTAGGAAGGAGTATGGCAGAAAGAGATCTAGGGGTCATAGTGGACCACAAGCTTAATATGAGTCAACAGTGTGATACTGTTGCAAAAAAAGTAAACATGATTCTGGGATGCACTAACAGGTGTGTTGTAAACAAGACACGAGAAGTCATTCTTCCGCTTTACTCTGCGCTGGTTAGGCCTCAACTGGAGTATTGTGTCCAGTTCTGGGCACCGCATTTCAAGAAAGATGTGAGAAATTGGAGAGGGTCCAGAGAAGAGCAACAAGAATGATTAAAGGTCTTGAGAACATGACCTATGAAGGAAGGCTGAAGGAATTGGGTTTGTTTAGTTTGGAAAAGAGAAGACTGAGAGGGGACATGATAGCAGTTTTCAGGTATCTAAAAGGGTGTCATCAGGAGGAGGGAGAAAACTTGTTCACCTTAGCCTCCAATGATAGAACAAGAAGCAATGGGCTTAAACTGCAGCAAGGGAGATTTAGGTTGGACATTAGGAAAAAGTTCCTAACTGTCAGGGTAGTTAAACACTGGAATAGATTGCCTAGGGAAGTTGTGGAATCTCCATCTCTGGAGATATTTAAGAGTAGGTTAGATAAATGTCTATCAGGGATGGTCTAGACAGTATTTGGTCCTGCCATGAGGGCAGGGGACTGGACTCGATGACCTCTCGAGGTCCCTTCCAGTCCTAGAGTCTATGAGTCATGATCCAAAGTCCAACCCTTTACACCCCCGCCTCCTCCCAGGACCAGAACCCATAATTCCTACCCCACAACCCTTTCACTCTAATCCATTAAACTCCACTCCTCTCCCAGAGCCAGGCCTAGAACTTGCAAGTACCAGCTCCCAGACCTTCTCCATCTAACCAGTGAAGCCTATTCCCCTCCCCAAACCAGTGATAGGCCCCTAAGCCCTAGCTCCCAGCCCCCTCTGCTCTAACCCCACTCTATACACAAAGATAAGCATAGAACACAGAAGACCTGGTTTCCAGATGGCTTAGTATAATCATTAGACCCCACTTCTCTCCCAGAACTGGGAGAGAACCCAGGATTCATAATACCTGCAGCTATTTTCAGTCTCCCAGTACCACCCCAATTACAAAGTTCAGGAACAATCCAAGCTATGCTGTGTTGTTCTTGTTTAGCCACTGAGCAAGTGCATGTTTCAATGTCAGTGTGTGGTTCATAGTGTTTGAGCATATTTATTTGATTTTCTGCATAGTTGTGCATTAGTGTATCTGTATGCTGTATGCGTCTGAGGAAGTGGGTATTCACCCACGAAAGCTCATGCTCCAAAACGTCTGTTAGTCTATAAGGTGCCACAGGATTCTTTGCTGCTTTTACAGATCCAGACTAACACGGCTACCCTCTGATACTTGTATGCTGTATGCGTGTCTATTAGATCTGGCCCTTGTAGGCCTCACTTGGTCGGAGTGGTCCCAGTAGTCAAGGGACAAGGCAAGAGATAAGCTGTGTAAAAACAAGTTCAAGCAATAATTGCGTGGGCAACTATGGCAAAGTTCATGTGGAAGGAGACTTAGCAGAGAGAGAGGAAACCAGCAAAATACAAGGAGGGAACTAACCAAATATGTTCTGTACATGTGGCACATCAAGAGAGCATGATACAAACAGGAACTGATTCTAAAGTAACCTGACCACTCATGAAGTGCATGACATGATGCAGATTGGAAGATTTATGCATAGGGTCACATTTGTATATAAAGTAATCATTATTATTTGAATTTGTGCTATATCCCTCACCCATTCCCTACCCATGAGTCTGATCAGATCTGTGTAAGTGTTGGTATACACCAATAAAAAAACCTGAGTGATGAGTCCTAATTAGAGCCAAATTCTTGGGATCCATGAGGTTAAGGGCTGGAGAGAAATTCCAGCAGCCTATGCACAAAGATCCACCTATATAATTAAAGGTGTGGTTTTAAACTAGTTTAGATCTCACAGGAAGGAACTCTTGGTTTGGTTCTGTTCAATATCTTCATCAATGATTGAGATTATGGCATAAAGAGTACACTTGTAAAGTTTGCAGACAATACTAACCTGCGAGAGGTCGCAATAATTTTGGAGGATAGGATTACAATTCAAAACAATCTGGACAAATTTGAGAAATAGTCTGAAGTAAATAGGATGAAATTCTATGAGGACAAATGCAAAGTGCTCCACTCAGGGAATAACAACCAGGTCCACATGTACAAATTGGGAAATGACACCTAGGAAGGAGTACTGTGGAACAGAATCGGGCAGTTGTAGAGGATCACAAGCTAAATATGAGTCAACAGTCTAACAGTCTTTCTGGGATGTATCATCAGGAGTGTTGTAAGCAAGACACAAGAAGTAATTCTTTCATTCTACTCCATGCTAATTAGGCCTCCATTGGAATCCTACAATACTATGATTCTACTTTCACAGGCTGAATTTTACTCCATGGACACTATCTAAACAGGGCAGCCCTCTCT